>NC_064846.1:119452418-120054025 GCF_024166365.1 Elephas maximus indicus
CATCACCATAACACTTACCCTAAACCCTCACCTTAACTGTAAACCTAACCCTAACCCTCACTCTAACCCCTAATCGTATCCCCAACCCTAAACCTAATGCTATCCCTAACATTGCCCCGACCCTAACCCTAACACAAACAGTAACCCTAATCTAACACGAACCCTAACATTAACCCTAAACTTAACCCTACCCTAACCATAAACCTAAACTAACACCCTAAACCTAACCTCTAACGCTAACTACAATCCTAACCCGAATCCTAACTCTTATCCTAACCTCACCCTTAACCTAAACTTCACACTAACGCGAAACCAAACCCTAAACATAACCCCTAACCCGAACCTGAACCCAAAACCTAACCTCAACCCTAACTTTAACCCTACCATAAACCTAAACCTAACCCTAACCCCTAAGCATAACTCTAACCCTAACCCTAGCCCTAACCCGAACCCGAACCCTAACCCTAACCGCAATACTTACCCAAAACCCTCACCTTAACTGTAAACGTAACTCTAACTCTTACCCTAACCCTAATCTTAACCCTAAATATAACCCTACCTTAAACCTAACCAAAACACTAACCCCTAACCCTTACTCTAAACCTAATCCTTAGCCTAAACCTAACCTTAACCCTAAACCGAACCCTAACCACTAACCCTAACTCTAAGCCTAACCCAAAATCGAACCCTCACCTAGAACCCAAATTTCACCCTAACCATAACCCTAAACCTACCCTAACTTCATTCAAACCCAAACTAAAACTAACCCTAAACCTAACCCTAACCCTAAACCTAAACTTAACCCTCACCCTGACACTAATACGAACCCTAACCCTCACCCTAACCCTCATGCTTAACATAAACGTCACCCTCACCCTAACCCTAAAACTAAACATAACACTAAATCTTCCCCTAATCCTGACCCTAACCCTAATCCTAACCATAAACCTAACCCTCACCCTAAACTTAACCCTAACCCTGACCCTAACACTAACTCTAACCCTAAAACTTACCCTACACACTCAGCTTAAATGGCAACCTAGCACTAACACTCACGCTAACATCTAAACCTAAACCCAACCCTTAACCTAACCCTATCTCTAACCTTAACCTAGCACTAAACCTGACCATGACTTAACCCTGACCCTAACCCTAAGCCGAACCCTTAACTCTAAACCTAACCCTATCCTTAACCCTAACCCTAACCCCTAACCCCTAACCCTAAGCTCAACCCTCCCCCTTATGTTAAACTTCACCCTAACCCTAACCCTAACAATAACTCTAAACCTGACCCTAAACCTAACCCTAAAGCATAGCACTAACTCTAACTCTAAACCTAACCCTAACCCTAACACTTTACCTTAAACCTGGCCTTAACCCTAACCTTACCCCTATCCTAAACCTAACCCTAACACTAACCTTAACCCTAAATCTAACCTTAACACTAACCCTTACCCTAACCCTCACTATTAACTGAAACTTCACCCTAACCCTAACTCTAACTCTAACCCTAACCATAACACTTACCCTAAACCCTCAACTTAACTCGAAACCTAACCCTAACCCCAAACCTCACCGTAACACCTAACCGTATCCCCAACCCTAAACCTAACGCTACACCTAACCTTATCCGTAACCCTAACCCTAACACGAAGAGTAACCCCAATCTAACCCTAACATTAACCCTAAACTTAACCTACCGAACCATAAACCTAACCCTAACACCCTAAACTTAGCCTCTAAAACTAACTATAATCCTAACCCTAACCCTTATCCTAACCTGACTATAATCCTCACTATAATCCTAACCCTAATCCTAACCCTTAACCTAAACTTCACACGAACCCTAAACGTAAACCTAACCCTAACCCTAAACATAACCCCTAACTCTAACCCAAACCCTAACCTAAGCATAACACTAACCTGAACACAAACCCAAACTCTACCCTAACCCTAAAAATAACCCTCTCCCTATCCTAAACTCCATCCAAAGCCTACCCCTAAACTTAACCCTAAACCTAACCCAAACCCTAACCTTAAACCTAACTCTAATCATAACGCTAGTCCACCTGTAACCCCTAAACCTAAGCCTTATCATAGCCCTGAATCTAACCCTAAACCTAATCCTAATCCTAACCCTCGACCTAATCCTAACCCTAACCCTAACCCTAACCATGAATCTAAATAGAACACTAACTCTAACCCTAACCTGAACCTAAACCTAAATCTTACCGTACACCTAACCCTAACCCTAACCCTAACTCTATCTCTAACCTTATCCAGAACACTTACCCTAAACCCTTACCTGAACTGGAAAACTAACCGTAACCCTCACCGTAAACCCTAATTGTATGCCCAACCCTAACGCTAATGCTATCCCTAACCCGAACCCTAACCCTAACACTAACCTGAACCCTTAAGCCCTAATGATAACCCTAACCCTAACCCAAAGCCTAACCCCTAACACCAAAGCCTAATACAAACCTTAACCCTAACTCTCACCCTAACTCTAACACTAACCCTAAACCTAATCATAAACCTAACCCTAAACCAAACCTAACCATGACCAGAACCACAATCCCTAACTAGAACCCTCACCCAAACCCTAACCCTAAACTACACCTGTAACCCCTAACACCTTACAATAACCATATTCCTAACCCTACCCAACCCTCACCCTAAACCTAAGCCTCACCCCAACCACAACGCCTAACACAAACCATAAACCTAACACTAACTGTAACACGAAACTTAACCCTGACCTAAAACCTAAGCCTAACCCTAAACCTAAACAGAACCCGTAAACTTAACAATAACCCTAAACATAACCTTAACACTAACCTGAAAATTAACCCAAACCTTAGCCATAACCCTAACCCTAACCCTCACCGTATCCTAAACTTCACCCTATCCCTAAACTAAAGCTAACCCTAACTTTAACCCTAACCCTTCCCCGGAACCTAACCCTAACCTTAACCTTGGCCCACCTGTAACCCTAAACCTAACCCTTACAATAACTCTGATGCTAACCCTCACCCTAAACCTAATCCTAATCCTAACCCTGACCCTAACCCTAACCTAATGTTAACCCTAACTTAAAACCTACCATAAACTTAAAACTAACCTAACCCCTAACCCTAACTCTAACCCTAACATTAGGCATAACCCGAAACCTAACCATAGCACTTACCCAAAACCCTCACCTTAACTGTAAACTTAACTCTAACTCTTACCCTAACCCTAAACTTAACCCTAAATATAACCGCACCCTAAACCTAACCGAAACTCTAAGCCCTAACCCTAACTCTAACCCTAATCCTTGGCCTAAACCAAACCTTAACCCTAAACCTAACCCTAACCTCACCTAACCTCAACCCTAATCCTAACCCAAACCCTAAACCGAACCCTTACCCTTAACCAAACTTTCACCTAACCATAACCCTAACCTACCCTAACTTCATTCAAACCCTAACCCTAACCCAAACTAAAACTAACCCTAACCTAACCCTAATCCTAAAGCTAAACCTAACCCTAACCCTAAAGCTAAACCTAACCCTAATCCTGACCCTAACCTGAATCATAACAGCTAACCCTAACCCTCATGCTTAACATAAACTTCACCCTAACCCTAACCATAAAACTAAACCTAACCCTAAACTAACCTCGAATTCTAGCCCTAACCCTAAACCTAACCCTAACCCTAACTCTAACCCTGATTCTAACCGGAACACCCTAACTGTAAACCTAACACTAACACTCACACGAACTCCTAACCCATTCGCTAACCCTAACCCTACCCCTAATCCTAACCCTAACCCTAACCCTAACCCTGAACTAAAAACCTAACCCTTAAAATAACTCTAAACTTAAGCCTCGCCTTAACTCTACCCTAACCCTAACCCTAACCTAACAATAACAATGAACTTGACCCTAACCCTAACCCTAAACCCTAACACTAACTCTAACTGCAAACCTAACCCTAACCCTAACCTAGCCCTACTCTTTACCGTAAACCTAGCCTTAACGCTGCTAACCTTACCCCTACCCTAACCCTTACACTAACCTTCACCCTAACTCGAACCTTAACCCTAACCCTTACCCCTAACCCTCACTATTAACTGAAACTTCACCCTGACCCTAACCCTAACTCTAACTCTAACCATCACCATAACACTTACCCTAAACCCTCACCTTAACTGTAAACCTAACCCTAACCCTCACTCTAACCCCTAATCGTATCCCCAACCCTAAACCTAATGCTATCCCTAACATTGCCCCGACCCTAACCCTAACACAAACAGTAACCCTAATCTAACACGAACCCTAACATTAACCCTAAACTTAACCCTACCCTAACCATAAACCTAAACTAACACCCTAAACCTAACCTCTAACGCTAACTACAATCCTAACCCGAATCCTAACTCTTATCCTAACCTCACCCTTAACCTAAACTTCACACTAACGCGAAACCAAACCCTAAACATAACCCCTAACCCGAACCTGAACCCAAAACCTAACCTCAACCCTAACTTTAACCCTACCATAAACCTAAACCTAACCCTAACCCCTAAGCATAACTCTAACCCTAACCCTAGCCCTAACCCGAACCCGAACCCTAACCCTAACCGCAATACTTACCCAAAACCCTCACCTTAACTGTAAACGTAACTCTAACTCTTACCCTAACCCTAATCTTAACCCTAAATATAACCCTACCTTAAACCTAACCAAAACACTAACCCCTAACCCTTACTCTAAACCTAATCCTTAGCCTAAACCTAACCTTAACCCTAAACCGAACCCTAACCACTAACCCTAACTCTAAGCCTAACCCAAAATCGAACCCTCACCTAGAACCCAAATTTCACCCTAACCATAACCCTAAACCTACCCTAACTTCATTCAAACCCAAACTAAAACTAACCCTAAACCTAACCCTAACCCTAAACCTAAACTTAACCCTCACCCTGACACTAATACGAACCCTAACCCTCACCCTAACCCTCATGCTTAACATAAACGTCACCCTCACCCTAACCCTAAAACTAAACATAACACTAAATCTTCCCCTAATCCTGACCCTAACCCTAATCCTAACCATAAACCTAACCCTCACCCTAAACTTAACCCTAACCCTGACCCTAACACTAACTCTAACCCTAAAACTTACCCTACACACTCAGCTTAAATGGCAACCTAGCACTAACACTCACGCTAACATCTAAACCTAAACCCAACCCTTAACCTAACCCTATCTCTAACCTTAACCTAGCACTAAACCTGACCATGACTTAACCCTGACCCTAACCCTAAGCCGAACCTTAACTCTAAACCTAACCCTATCCTTAACCCTAACCCTAACCCCTAACCCCTAACCCTAAGCTCAACCCTCCCCCTTATGTTAAACTTCACCCTAACCCTAACCCTAACAATAACTCTAAACCTGACCCTAAACCTAACCCTAAAGCATAGCACTAACTCTAACTCTAAACCTAACCCTAACCCTAACACTTTACCTTAAACCTGGCCTTAACCCTAACCTTACCCCTATCCTAAACCTAACCCTAACACTAACCTTAACCCTAAATCTAACTTTAACACTAACCCTTACCCTAACCCTCACCATTAACTGAAACTTCACCCTAACCCTAACTCTAACTCTAACCCTAACCATAACACTTACCCTAAACCCTCAACTTAACTCGAAACCTAACCCTAACCCCAAACCTCACCGTAACACCTAACCGTATCCCCAACCCTAAACCTAACGCTACACCTAACCTTATCCGTAACCCTAACCCTAACACGAAGAGTAACCCCAATCTAACCCTAACATTAACCCTAAACTTAACCCTACCCGAACCATAAACCTAACCCTAACACCCTAAACTTAGCCTCTAAAACTAACTATAATCCTAACCCTAACCCTTATCCTAACCTGACTATAATCCTCACTATAATCCTAACCCTAATCCTAACCCTTAACCTAAACTTCACACGAACCCTAAACGTAAACCTAACCCTAACCCTAAACATAACCCCTAACTCTAACCCAAACCCTAAACCTAAGCATAACACTAACCTGAACACAAACCCAAACTCTACCCTAACCCTAAAAATAACCCTCTCCCTATCCTAAACTCCATCCAAAGCCTACCCCTAAACTTAACCCTAAACCTAACCCAAACCCTAACCTTAAACCTAACTCTAATCATAACGCTAGTCCACCTGTAACCCTAAACCTAAGCCTTATCATAGCCCTGAATCTAACCCTAAACCTAATCCTAATCCTAACCCTCGACCTAATCCTAACCCTAACCCTAACCCTAACCATGAATCTAAATAGAACACTAACTCTAACCCTAAACCTGAACCTAAACCTAAATCTTACCGTACACCTAACCCTAACCCTAACCCTAACTCTATCTCTAACCTTATCCAGAACACTTACCCTAAACCCTTACCTGAACTGGAAAACTAACCGTAACCCTCACCGTAAACCCTAATTGTATGCCCAACCCTAACGCTAATGCTATCCCTAACCCGAACCCTAACCCTAACACTAACCTGAACCCTTAAGCCCTAATGATAACCCTAACCCTAACCCAAAGCCTAACCCCTAACACCAAAGCCTAATACAAACCTTAACCCTAACTCTCACCCTAACTCTAACACTAACCCTAAACCTAATCATAAACCTAACCCTAAACCAAACCTAACCATGACCAGAACCACAATCCCTAACTAGAACCCTCACCCAAACCCTAACCCTAAACTACACCTGTAACCCCTAACACCTTACAATAACCATATTCCTAACCCTACCCAACCCTCACCCTAAACCTAAGCCTCACCCCAACCACAACGCCTAACACAAACCATAAACCTAACACTAACTGTAACACGAAACTTAACCCTGACCTAAAACCTAAGCCTAACCCTAAACCTAAACAGAACCCGTAAACTTAACAATAACCCTAAACATAACCTTAACACTAACCTGAAAATTAACCCAAACCTTAGCCATAACCCTAACCCTAACCCTCACCGTATCCTAAACTTCACCCTATCCCTAAACTAAAGCTAACCCTAACTTTAACCCTAACCCTTCCCCGGAACCTAACCCTAACCTTAACCTTGGCCCACCTGTAACCCTAAACCTAACCCTTACAATAACTCTGATGCTAACCCTCACCCTAAACCTAATCCTAATCCTAACCCTGACCCTAACCCTAACCTAATGTTAACCCTAACTTAAAACCTACCATAAACTTAAAACTAACCCTAACCCCTAACCCTAACTCTAACCCTAACATTAGGCATAACCCGAAACCTAACCATAGCACTTACCCAAAACCCTCACCTTAACTGTAAACTTAACTCTAACTCTTACCCTAACCCTAAACTTAACCCTAAATATAACCGCACCCTAAACCTAACCGAAACTCTAAGCCCTAACCCTAACTCTAACCCTAATCCTTGGCCTAAACCAAACCTTAACCCTAAACCTAACCCTAACCTCACCTAACCTCAACCCTAATCCTAACCCAAACCCTAAACCGAACCCTTACCCTTAACCAAACTTTCACCCTAACCATAACCCTAAACCTACCCTAACTTCATTCAAACCCTAACCCTAACCCAAACTAAAACTAACCCTAAACCTAACCCTAATCCTAAAGCTAAACCTAACCCTAACCCTAAAGCTAAACCTAACCCTAATCCTGACCCTAACCTGAATCATAACAGCTAACCCTAACCCTCATGCTTAACATAAACTTCACCCTAACCCTAACCCTAAAACTAAACCTAACCCTAAACTAACCTCGAATTCTAGCCCTAACCCTAAACCTAACCCTAACCCTAACTCTAACCCTGATTCTAACCGGAACACCCTAACTGTAAACCTAACACTAACACTCACACGAACTCCTAACCCATTCGCTAACCCTAACCCTACCCCTAATCCTAACCCTAACCCTAACCCTAACCCTGAACTAAAAACCTAACCCTTAAAATAACTCTAAACTTAAGCCTCGCCTTAACTCTACCCTAACCCTAACCCTAACCTAACAATAACAATGAACTTGACCCTAACCCTAACCCTAAACCCTAACACTAACTCTAACTGCAAACCTAACCCTAACCCTAACCTAGCCCTACTCTTTACCGTAAACCTAGCCTTAACGCTGCTAACCTTACCCCTACCCTAACCCTTACACTAACCTTCACCCTAACTCGAACCTTAACCCTAACCCTTACCCTAACCCTCACTATTAACTGAAACTTCACCCTGACCCTAACCCTAACTCTAACTCTAACCATCACCATAACACTTACCCTAAACCCTCACCTTAACTGTAAACCTAACCCTAACCCTCACTCTAACCCCTAATCGTATCCCCAACCCTAAACCTAATGCTATCCCTAACATTGCCCCGACCCTAACCCTAACACAAACAGTAACCCTAATCTAACACGAACCCTAACATTAACCCTAAACTTAACCCTACCCTAACCATAAACCTAAACTAACACCCTAAACCTAACCTCTAACGCTAACTACAATCCTAACCCGAATCCTAACTCTTATCCTAACCTCACCCTTAACCTAAACTTCACACTAACGCGAAACCAAACCCTAAACATAACCCCTAACCCGAACCTGAACCCAAAACCTAACCTCAACCCTAACTTTAACCCTACCATAAACCTAAACCTAACCCTAACCCCTAAGCATAACTCTAACCCTAACCCTAGCCCTAACCCGAACCCGAACCCTAACCCTAACCGCAATACTTACCCAAAACCCTCACCTTAACTGTAAACGTAACTCTAACTCTTACCCTAACCCTAATCTTAACCCTAAATATAACCCTACCTTAAACCTAACCAAAACACTAACCCCTAACCCTTACTCTAAACCTAATCCTTAGCCTAAACCTAACCTTAACCCTAAACCGAACCCTAACCACTAACCCTAACTCTAAGCCTAACCCAAAATCGAACCCTCACCTAGAACCCAAATTTCACCCTAACCATAACCCTAAACCTACCCTAACTTCATTCAAACCCAAACTAAAACTAACCCTAAACCTAACCCTAACCCTAAACCTAAACTTAACCCTCACCCTGACACTAATACGAACCCTAACCCTCACCCTAACCCTCATGCTTAACATAAACGTCACCCTCACCCTAACCCTAAAACTAAACATAACACTAAATCTTCCCCTAATCCTGACCCTAACCCTAATCCTAACCATAAACCTAACCCTCACCCTAAACTTAACCCTAACCCTGACCCTAACACTAACTCTAACCCTAAAACTTACCCTACACACTCAGCTTAAATGGCAACCTAGCACTAACACTCACGCTAACATCTAAACCTAAACCCAACCCTTAACCTAACCCTATCTCTAACCTTAACCTAGCACTAAACCTGACCATGACTTAACCCTGACCCTAACCCTAAGCCGAACCTTAACTCTAAACCTAACCCTATCCTTAACCCTAACCCTAACCCCTAACCCCTAACCCTAAGCTCAACCCTCCCCCTTATGTTAAACTTCACCCTAACCCTAACCCTAACAATAACTCTAAACCTGACCCTAAACCTAACCCTAAAGCATAGCACTAACTCTAACTCTAAACCTAACCCTAACCCTAACACTTTACCTTAAACCTGGCCTTAACCCTAACCTTACCCCTATCCTAAACCTAACCCTAACACTAACCTTAACCCTAAATCTAACTTTAACACTAACCCTTACCCTAACCCTCACCATTAACTGAAACTTCACCCTAACCCTAACTCTAACTCTAACCCTAACCATAACACTTACCCTAAACCCTCAACTTAACTCGAAACCTAACCCTAACCCCAAACCTCACCGTAACACCTAACCGTATCCCCAACCCTAAACCTAACGCTACACCTAACCTTATCCGTAACCCTAACCCTAACACGAAGAGTAACCCCAATCTAACCCTAACATTAACCCTAAACTTAACCCTACCCGAACCATAAACCTAACCCTAACACCCTAAACTTAGCCTCTAAAACTAACTATAATCCTAACCCTAACCCTTATCCTAACCTGACTATAATCCTCACTATAATCCTAACCCTAATCCTAACCCTTAACCTAAACTTCACACGAACCCTAAACGTAAACCTAACCCTAACCCTAAACATAACCCCTAACTCTAACCCAAACCCTAAACCTAAGCATAACACTAACCTGAACACAAACCCAAACTCTACCCTAACCCTAAAAATAACCCTCTCCCTATCCTAAACTCCATCCAAAGCCTACCCCTAAACTTAACCCTAAACCTAACCCAAACCCTAACCTTAAACCTAACTCTAATCATAACGCTAGTCCACCTGTAACCCTAAACCTAAGCCTTATCATAGCCCTGAATCTAACCCTAAACCTAATCCTAATCCTAACCCTCGACCTAATCCTAACCCTAACCCTAACCCTAACCATGAATCTAAATAGAACACTAACTCTAACCCTAAACCTGAACCTAAACCTAAATCTTACCGTACACCTAACCCTAACCCTAACCCTAACTCTATCTCTAACCTTATCCAGAACACTTACCCTAAACCCTTACCTGAACTGGAAAACTAACCGTAACCCTCACCGTAAACCCTAATTGTATGCCCAACCCTAACGCTAATGCTATCCCTAACCCGAACCCTAACCCTAACACTAACCTGAACCCTTAAGCCCTAATGATAACCCTAACCCTAACCCAAAGCCTAACCCCTAACACCAAAGCCTAATACAAACCTTAACCCTAACTCTCACCCTAACTCTAACACTAACCCTAAACCTAATCATAAACCTAACCCTAAACCAAACCTAACCATGACCAGAACCACAATCCCTAACTAGAACCCTCACCCAAACCCTAACCCTAAACTACACCTGTAACCCCTAACACCTTACAATAACCATATTCCTAACCCTACCCAACCCTCACCCTAAACCTAAGCCTCACCCCAACCACAACGCCTAACACAAACCATAAACCTAACACTAACTGTAACACGAAACTTAACCCTGACCTAAAACCTAAGCCTAACCCTAAACCTAAACAGAACCCGTAAACTTAACAATAACCCTAAACATAACCTTAACACTAACCTGAAAATTAACCCAAACCTTAGCCATAACCCTAACCCTAACCCTCACCGTATCCTAAACTTCACCCTATCCCTAAACTAAAGCTAACCCTAACTTTAACCCTAACCCTTCCCCGGAACCTAACCCTAACCTTAACCTTGGCCCACCTGTAACCCTAAACCTAACCCTTACAATAACTCTGATGCTAACCCTCACCCTAAACCTAATCCTAATCCTAACCCTGACCCTAACCCTAACCTAATGTTAACCCTAACTTAAAACCTACCATAAACTTAAAACTAACCCTAACCCCTAACCCTAACTCTAACCCTAACATTAGGCATAACCCGAAACCTAACCATAGCACTTACCCAAAACCCTCACCTTAACTGTAAACTTAACTCTAACTCTTACCCTAACCCTAAACTTAACCCTAAATATAACCGCACCCTAAACCTAACCGAAACTCTAAGCCCTAACCCTAACTCTAACCCTAATCCTTGGCCTAAACCAAACCTTAACCCTAAACCTAACCCTAACCTCACCTAACCTCAACCCTAATCCTAACCCAAACCCTAAACCGAACCCTTACCCTTAACCAAACTTTCACCCTAACCATAACCCTAAACCTACCCTAACTTCATTCAAACCCTAACCCTAACCCAAACTAAAACTAACCCTAAACCTAACCCTAATCCTAAAGCTAAACCTAACCCTAACCCTAAAGCTAAACCTAACCCTAATCCTGACCCTAACCTGAATCATAACAGCTAACCCTAACCCTCATGCTTAACATAAACTTCACCCTAACCCTAACCATAAAACTAAACCTAACCCTAAACTAACCTCGAATTCTAGCCCTAACCCTAAACCTAACCCTAACCCTAACTCTAACCCTGATTCTAACCGGAACACCCTAACTGTAAACCTAACACTAACACTCACACGAACTCCTAACCCATTCGCTAACCCTAACCCTACCCCTAATCCTAACCCTAACCCTAACCCTAACCCTGAACTAAAAACCTAACCCTTAAAATAACTCTAAACTTAAGCCTCGCCTTAACTCTACCCTAACCCTAACCCTAACCTAACAATAACAATGAACTTGACCCTAACCCTAACCCTAAACCCTAACACTAACTCTAACTGCAAACCTAACCCTAACCCTAACCTAGCCCTACTCTTTACCGTAAACCTAGCCTTAACGCTGCTAACCTTACCCCTACCCTAACCCTTACACTAACCTTCACCCTAACTCGAACCTTAACCCTAACCCTTACCCTAACCCTCACTATTAACTGAAACTTCACCCTGACCCTAACCCTAACTCTAACTCTAACCATCACCATAACACTTACCCTAAACCCTCACCTTAACTGTAAACCTAACCCTAACCCTCACTCTAACCCCTAATCGTATCCCCAACCCTAAACCTAATGCTATCCCTAACATTGCCCCGACCCTAACCCTAACACAAACAGTAACCCTAATCTAACACGAACCCTAACATTAACCCTAAACTTAACCCTACCCTAACCATAAACCTAAACTAACACCCTAAACCTAACCTCTAACGCTAACTACAATCCTAACCCGAATCCTAACTCTTATCCTAACCTCACCCTTAACCTAAACTTCACACTAACGCGAAACCAAACCCTAAACATAACCCCTAACCCGAACCTGAACCCAAAACCTAACCTCAACCCTAACTTTAACCCTACCATAAACCTAAACCTAACCCTAACCCCTAAGCATAACTCTAACCCTAACCCTAGCCCTAACCCGAACCCGAACCCTAACCCTAACCGCAATACTTACCCAAAACCCTCACCTTAACTGTAAACGTAACTCTAACTCTTACCCTAACCCTAATCTTAACCCTAAATATAACCCTACCTTAAACCTAACCAAAACACTAACCCCTAACCCTTACTCTAAACCTAATCCTTAGCCTAAACCTAACCTTAACCCTAAACCGAACCCTAACCACTAACCCTAACTCTAAGCCTAACCCAAAATCGAACCCTCACCTAGAACCCAAATTTCACCCTAACCATAACCCTAAACCTACCCTAACTTCATTCAAACCCAAACTAAAACTAACCCTAAACCTAACCCTAACCCTAAACCTAAACTTAACCCTCACCCTGACACTAATACGAACCCTAACCCTCACCCTAACCCTCATGCTTAACATAAACGTCACCCTCACCCTAACCCTAAAACTAAACATAACACTAAATCTTCCCCTAATCCTGACCCTAACCCTAATCCTAACCATAAACCTAACCCTCACCCTAAACTTAACCCTAACCCTGACCCTAACACTAACTCTAACCCTAAAACTTACCCTACACACTCAGCTTAAATGGCAACCTAGCACTAACACTCACGCTAACATCTAAACCTAAACCCAACCCTTAACCTAACCCTATCTCTAACCTTAACCTAGCACTAAACCTGACCATGACTTAACCCTGACCCTAACCCTAAGCCGAACCTTAACTCTAAACCTAACCCTATCCTTAACCCTAACCCTAACCCCTAACCCCTAACCCTAAGCTCAACCCTCCCCCTTATGTTAAACTTCACCCTAACCCTAACCCTAACAATAACTCTAAACCTGACCCTAAACCTAACCCTAAAGCATAGCACTAACTCTAACTCTAAACCTAACCCTAACCCTAACACTTTACCTTAAACCTGGCCTTAACCCTAACCTTACCCCTATCCTAAACCTAACCCTAACACTAACCTTAACCCTAAATCTAACCTTAACACTAACCCTTACCCTAACCCTCACTATTAACTGAAACTTCACCCTAACCCTAACTCTAACTCTAACCCTAACCATAACACTTACCCTAAACCCTCAACTTAACTCGAAACCTAACCCTAACCCCAAACCTCACCGTAACACCTAACCGTATCCCCAACCCTAAACCTAACGCTACACCTAACCTTATCCCTAACCCTAACCCTAACACGAAGAGTAACCCCAATCTAACCCTAACATTAACCCTAAACTTAACCCTACCCGAACCATAAACCTAACCCTAACACCCTAAACTTAGCCTCTAAAACTAACTATAATCCTAACCCTAACCCTTATCCTAACCTGACTATAATCCTCACTATAATCCTAACCCTAATCCTAACCCTTAACCTAAACTTCACACGAACCCTAAACATAAACCTAACCCTAACCCTAAACATAACCCCTAACTCTAACCCAAACCCTAAACCTAAGCATAACACTAACCTGAACACAAACCCAAACTCTACCCTAACCCTAAAAATAACCCTCTCCCTATCCTAAACTCCATCCAAAGCCTACACCTAAACTTAACCCTAAACCTAACCCAAACCCTAACCTTAAACCTAACTCTAATCATAACGCTAGTCCACCTGTAACCCTAAACCTAAGCCTTATCATAGCCCTGAATCTAACCCTAAACCTAATCCTAATCCTAACCCTCGACCTAATCCTAACCCTAACCCTAACCCTAACCATGAATCTAAATAGAACACTAACTCTAACCCTAAACCTGAACCTAAACCTAAATCTTACCGTACACCTAACCCTAACCCTAACCCTAACTCTATCTCTAACCTTATCCAGAACACTTACCCTAAACCCTTACCTGAACTGGAAAACTAACCGTAACCCTCACCGTAAACCCTAATTGTATGCCCAACCCTAACGCTAATGCTATCCCTAACCCGAACCCTAACCCTAACACTAACCTGAACCCTTAAGCCCTAATGATAACCCTAACCCTAACCCAAAGCCTAACCCCTAACACCAAAGCCTAATACAAACCTTAACCCTAACTCTCACCCTAACTCTAACACTAACCCTAAACCTAATCATAAACCTAACCCTAAACCAAACCTAACCATGACCAGAACCACAATCCCTAACTAGAACCCTCACCCAAACCCTAACCCTAAACTACACCTGTAACCCCTAACACCTTACAATAACCATATTCCTAACCCTACCCAACCCTCACCCTAAACCTAAGCCTCACCCCAACCACAACGCCTAACACAAACCATAAACCTAACACTAACTGTAACACGAAACTTAACCCTGACCTAAAACCTAAGCCTAACCCTAAACCTAAACAGAACCCGTAAACTTAACAATAACCCTAAACATAACCTTAACACTAACCTGAAAATTAACCCAAACCTTAGCCATAACCCTAACCCTAACCCTCACCGTATCCTAAACTTCACCCTATCCCTAAACTAAAGCTAACCCTAACTTTAACCCTAACCCTTCCCCGGAACCTAACCCTAACCTTAACCTTGGCCCACCTGTAACCCTAAACCTAACCCTTACAATAACTCTGATGCTAACCCTCACCCTAAACCTAATCCTAATCCTAACCCTGACCCTAACCCTAACCTAATGTTAACCCTAACTTAAAACCTACCATAAACTTAAAACTAACCCTAACCCCTAACCCTAACTCTAACCCTAACATTAGGCATAACCCGAAACCTAACCGTAGCACTTACCCAAAACCCTCACCTTAACTGTAAACTTAACTCTAACTCTTACCCTAACCCTAAACTTAACCCTAAATATAACCGCACCCTAAACCTAACCGAAACTCTAAGCCCTAACCCTAACTCTAACCCTAATCCTTGGCCTAAACCAAACCTTAACCCTAAACCTAACCCTAACCTCACCTAACCTCAACCCTAATCCTAACCCAAACCCTAAACCGAACCCTTACCCTTAACCAAACTTTCACCCTAACCATAACCCTAAACCTACCCTAACTTCATTCAAACCCTAACCCTAACCCAAACTAAAACTAACCCTAAACCTAACCCTAATCCTAAAGCTAAACCTAACCCTAACCCTAAAGCTAAACCTAACCCTAATCCTGACCCTAACCTGAATCATAACAGCTAACCCTAACCCTCATGCTTAACATAAACTTCACCCTAACCCTAACCATAAAACTAAACCTAACCCTAAACTAACCTCGAATTCTAGCCCTAACCCTAAACCTAACCCTAACCCTAACTCTAACCCTGATTCTAACCGGAACACCCTAACTGTAAACCTAACACTAACACTCACACGAACTCCTAACCCATTCGCTAACCCTAACCCTACCCCTAATCCTAACCCTAACCCTAACCCTAACCCTGAACTAAAAACCTAACCCTTAAAATAACTCTAAACTTAAGCCTCGCCTTAACTCTACCCTAACCCTAACCCTAACCTAACAATAACAATGAACTTGACCCTAACCCTAACCCTAAACCCTAACACTAACTCTAACTGCAAACCTAACCCTAACCCTAACCTAGCCCTACTCTTTACCGTAAACCTAGCCTTAACGCTGCTAACCTTACCCCTACCCTAACCCTTACACTAACCTTCACCCTAACTCGAACCTTAACCCTAACCCTTACCCTAACCCTCACTATTAACTGAAACTTCACCCTGACCCTAACCCTAACTCTAACTCTAACCATCACCATAACACTTACCCTAAACCCTCACCTTAACTGTAAACCTAACCCTAACCCTCACTCTAACCCCTAATCGTATCCCCAACCCTAAACCTAATGCTATCCCTAACATTGCCCCGACCCTAACCCTAACACAAACAGTAACCCTAATCTAACACGAACCCTAACATTAACCCTAAACTTAACCCTACCCTAACCATAAACCTAAACTAACACCCTAAACCTAACCTCTAACGCTAACTACAATCCTAACCCGAATCCTAACTCTTATCCTAACCTCACCCTTAACCTAAACTTCACACTAACGCGAAACCAAACCCTAAACATAACCCCTAACCCGAACCTGAACCCAAAACCTAACCTCAACCCTAACTTTAACCCTACCATAAACCTAAACCTAACCCTAACCCCTAAGCATAACTCTAACCCTAACCCTAGCCCTAACCCGAACCCGAACCCTAACCCTAACCGCAATACTTACCCAAAACCCTCACCTTAACTGTAAACGTAACTCTAACTCTTACCCTAACCCTAATCTTAACCCTAAATATAACCCTACCTTAAACCTAACCAAAACACTAACCCCTAACCCTTACTCTAAACCTAATCCTTAGCCTAAACCTAACCTTAACCCTAAACCGAACCCTAACCACTAACCCTAACTCTAAGCCTAACCCAAAATCGAACCCTCACCTAGAACCCAAATTTCACCCTAACCATAACCCTAAACCTACCCTAACTTCATTCAAACCCAAACTAAAACTAACCCTAAACCTAACCCTAACCCTAAACCTAAACTTAACCCTCACCCTGACACTAATACGAACCCTAACCCTCACCCTAACCCTCATGCTTAACATAAACGTCACCCTCACCCTAACCCTAAAACTAAACATAACACTAAATCTTCCCCTAATCCTGACCCTAACCCTAATCCTAACCATAAACCTAACCCTCACCCTAAACTTAACCCTAACCCTGACCCTAACACTAACTCTAACCCTAAAACTTACCCTACACACTCAGCTTAAATGGCAACCTAGCACTAACACTCACGCTAACATCTAAACCTAAACCCAACCCTTAACCTAACCCTATCTCTAACCTTAACCTAGCACTAAACCTGACCATGACTTAACCCTGACCCTAACCCTAAGCCGAACCTTAACTCTAAACCTAACCCTATCCTTAACCCTAACCCTAACCCCTAACCCCTAACCCTAAGCTCAACCCTCCCCCTTATGTTAAACTTCACCCTAACCCTAACCCTAACAATAACTCTAAACCTGACCCTAAACCTAACCCTAAAGCATAGCACTAACTCTAACTCTAAACCTAACCCTAACCCTAACACTTTACCTTAAACCTGGCCTTAACCCTAACCTTACCCCTATCCTAAACCTAACCCTAACACTAACCTTAACCCTAAATCTAACCTTAACACTAACCCTTACCCTAACCCTCACTATTAACTGAAACTTCACCCTAACCCTAACTCTAACTCTAACCCTAACCATAACACTTACCCTAAACCCTCAACTTAACTCGAAACCTAACCCTAACCCCAAACCTCACCGTAACACCTAACCGTATCCCCAACCCTAAACCTAACGCTACACCTAACCTTATCCCTAACCCTAACCCTAACACGAAGAGTAACCCCAATCTAACCCTAACATTAACCCTAAACTTAACCCTACCCGAACCATAAACCTAACCCTAACACCCTAAACTTAGCCTCTAAAACTAACTATAATCCTAACCCTAACCCTTATCCTAACCTGACTATAATCCTCACTATAATCCTAACCCTAATCCTAACCCTTAACCTAAACTTCACACGAACCCTAAACATAAACCTAACCCTAACCCTAAACATAACCCCTAACTCTAACCCAAACCCTAAACCTAAGCATAACACTAACCTGAACACAAACCCAAACTCTACCCTAACCCTAAAAATAACCCTCTCCCTATCCTAAACTCCATCCAAAGCCTACACCTAAACTTAACCCTAAACCTAACCCAAACCCTAACCTTAAACCTAACTCTAATCATAACGCTAGTCCACCTGTAACCCTAAACCTAAGCCTTATCATAGCCCTGAATCTAACCCTAAACCTAATCCTAATCCTAACCCTCGACCTAATCCTAACCCTAACCCTAACCCTAACCATGAATCTAAATAGAACACTAACTCTAACCCTAAACCTGAACCTAAACCTAAATCTTACCGTACACCTAACCCTAACCCTAACCCTAACTCTATCTCTAACCTTATCCAGAACACTTACCCTAAACCCTTACCTGAACTGGAAAACTAACCGTAACCCTCACCGTAAACCCTAATTGTATGCCCAACCCTAACGCTAATGCTATCCCTAACCCGAACCCTAACCCTAACACTAACCTGAACCCTTAAGCCCTAATGATAACCCTAACCCTAACCCAAAGCCTAACCCCTAACACCAAAGCCTAATACAAACCTTAACCCTAACTCTCACCCTAACTCTAACACTAACCCTAAACCTAATCATAAACCTAACCCTAAACCAAACCTAACCATGACCAGAACCACAATCCCTAACTAGAACCCTCACCCAAACCCTAACCCTAAACTACACCTGTAACCCCTAACACCTTACAATAACCATATTCCTAACCCTACCCAACCCTCACCCTAAACCTAAGCCTCACCCCAACCACAACGCCTAACACAAACCATAAACCTAACACTAACTGTAACACGAAACTTAACCCTGACCTAAAACCTAAGCCTAACCCTAAACCTAAACAGAACCCGTAAACTTAACAATAACCCTAAACATAACCTTAACACTAACCTGAAAATTAACCCAAACCTTAGCCATAACCCTAACCCTAACCCTCACCGTATCCTAAACTTCACCCTATCCCTAAACTAAAGCTAACCCTAACTTTAACCCTAACCCTTCCCCGGAACCTAACCCTAACCTTAACCTTGGCCCACCTGTAACCCTAAACCTAACCCTTACAATAACTCTGATGCTAACCCTCACCCTAAACCTAATCCTAATCCTAACCCTGACCCTAACCCTAACCTAATGTTAACCCTAACTTAAAACCTACCATAAACTTAAAACTAACCCTAACCCCTAACCCTAACTCTAACCCTAACATTAGGCATAACCCGAAACCTAACCGTAGCACTTACCCAAAACCCTCACCTTAACTGTAAACTTAACTCTAACTCTTACCCTAACCCTAAACTTAACCCTAAATATAACCGCACCCTAAACCTAACCGAAACTCTAAGCCCTAACCCTAACTCTAACCCTAATCCTTGGCCTAAACCAAACCTTAACCCTAAACCTAACCCTAACCTCACCTAACCTCAACCCTAATCCTAACCCAAACCCTAAACCGAACCCTTACCCTTAACCAAACTTTCACCCTAACCATAACCCTAAACCTACCCTAACTTCATTCAAACCCTAACCCTAACCCAAACTAAAACTAACCCTAAACCTAACCCTAATCCTAAAGCTAAACCTAACCCTAACCCTAAAGCTAAACCTAACCCTAATCCTGACCCTAACCTGAATCATAACAGCTAACCCTAACCCTCATGCTTAACATAAACTTCACCCTAACCCTAACCATAAAACTAAACCTAACCCTAAACTAACCTCGAATTCTAGCCCTAACCCTAAACCTAACCCTAACCCTAACTCTAACCCTGATTCTAACCGGAACACCCTAACTGTAAACCTAACACTAACACTCACACGAACTCCTAACCCATTCGCTAACCCTAACCCTACCCCTAATCCTAACCCTAACCCTAACCCTAACCCTGAACTAAAAACCTAACCCTTAAAATAACTCTAAACTTAAGCCTCGCCTTAACTCTACCCTAACCCTAACCCTAACCTAACAATAACAATGAACTTGACCCTAACCCTAACCCTAAACCCTAACACTAACTCTAACTGCAAACCTAACCCTAACCCTAACCTAGCCCTACTCTTTACCGTAAACCTAGCCTTAACGCTGCTAACCTTACCCCTACCCTAACCCTTACACTAACCTTCACCCTAACTCGAACCTTAACCCTAACCCTTACCCTAACCCTCACTATTAACTGAAACTTCACCCTGACCCTAACCCTAACTCTAACTCTAACCATCACCATAACACTTACCCTAAACCCTCACCTTAACTGTAAACCTAACCCTAACCCTCACTCTAACCCCTAATCGTATCCCCAACCCTAAACCTAATGCTATCCCTAACATTGCCCCGACCCTAACCCTAACACAAACAGTAACCCTAATCTAACACGAACCCTAACATTAACCCTAAACTTAACCCTACCCTAACCATAAACCTAAACTAACACCCTAAACCTAACCTCTAACGCTAACTACAATCCTAACCCGAATCCTAACTCTTATCCTAACCTCACCCTTAACCTAAACTTCACACTAACGCGAAACCAAACCCTAAACATAACCCCTAACCCGAACCTGAACCCAAAACCTAACCTCAACCCTAACTTTAACCCTACCATAAACCTAAACCTAACCCTAACCCCTAAGCATAACTCTAACCCTAACCCTAGCCCTAACCCGAACCCGAACCCTAACCCTAACCGCAATACTTACCCAAAACCCTCACCTTAACTGTAAACGTAACTCTAACTCTTACCCTAACCCTAATCTTAACCCTAAATATAACCCTACCTTAAACCTAACCAAAACACTAACCCCTAACCCTTACTCTAAACCTAATCCTTAGCCTAAACCTAACCTTAACCCTAAACCGAACCCTAACCACTAACCCTAACTCTAAGCCTAACCCAAAATCGAACCCTCACCTAGAACCCAAATTTCACCCTAACCATAACCCTAAACCTACCCTAACTTCATTCAAACCCAAACTAAAACTAACCCTAAACCTAACCCTAACCCTAAACCTAAACTTAACCCTCACCCTGACACTAATACGAACCCTAACCCTCACCCTAACCCTCATGCTTAACATAAACGTCACCCTCACCCTAACCCTAAAACTAAACATAACACTAAATCTTCCCCTAATCCTGACCCTAACCCTAATCCTAACCATAAACCTAACCCTCACCCTAAACTTAACCCTAACCCTGACCCTAACACTAACTCTAACCCTAAAACTTACCCTACACACTCAGCTTAAATGGCAACCTAGCACTAACACTCACGCTAACATCTAAACCTAAACCCAACCCTTAACCTAACCCTATCTCTAACCTTAACCTAGCACTAAACCTGACCATGACTTAACCCTGACCCTAACCCTAAGCCGAACCTTAACTCTAAACCTAACCCTATCCTTAACCCTAACCCTAACCCCTAACCCCTAACCCTAAGCTCAACCCTCCCCCTTATGTTAAACTTCACCCTAACCCTAACCCTAACAATAACTCTAAACCTGACCCTAAACCTAACCCTAAAGCATAGCACTAACTCTAACTCTAAACCTAACCCTAACCCTAACACTTTACCTTAAACCTGGCCTTAACCCTAACCTTACCCCTATCCTAAACCTAACCCTAACACTAACCTTAACCCTAAATCTAACCTTAACACTAACCCTTACCCTAACCCTCACTATTAACTGAAACTTCACCCTAACCCTAACTCTAACTCTAACCCTAACCATAACACTTACCCTAAACCCTCAACTTAACTCGAAACCTAACCCTAACCCCAAACCTCACCGTAACACCTAACCGTATCCCCAACCCTAAACCTAACGCTACACCTAACCTTATCCCTAACCCTAACCCTAACACGAAGAGTAACCCCAATCTAACCCTAACATTAACCCTAAACTTAACCCTACCCGAACCATAAACCTAACCCTAACACCCTAAACTTAGCCTCTAAAACTAACTATAATCCTAACCCTAACCCTTATCCTAACCTGACTATAATCCTCACTAGAATCCTAACCCTAATCCTAACCCTTAACCTAAACTTCACACGAACCCTAAACCTAAACCTAACCCTAACCCTAAACATAACCCCTAACTCTAACCCAAACCCTAAACCTAAGCATAACACTAACCTGAACACAAACCCAAACTCTACCCTAACCCTAAAAATAACCCTCTCCCTATCCTAAACTCCATCCAAAGCCTACACCTAAACTTAACCCTAAACCTAACCCAAACCCTAACCTTAAACCTAACTCTAATCATAACGCTAGTCCACCTGTAACCCTAAACCTAAGCCTTATCATAGCCCTGAATCTAACCCTAAACCTAATCCTAATCCTAACCCTCGACCTAATCCTAACCCTAACCCTAACCCTAACCATGAATCTAAATAGAACACTAACTCTAACCCTAAACCTGAACCTAAACCTAAATCTTACCGTACACCTAACCCTAACCCTAACCCTAACTCTATCTCTAACCTTATCCAGAACACTTACCCTAAACCCTTACCTGAACTGGAAAACTAACCGTAACCCTCACCGTAAACCCTAATTGTATGCCCAACCCTAACGCTAATGCTATCCCTAACCCGAACCCTAACCCTAACACTAACCTGAACCCTTAAGCCCTAATGATAACCCTAACCCTAACCCAAAGCCTAACCCCTAACACCAAAGCCTAATACAAACCTTAACCCTAACTCTCACCCTAACTCTAACACTAACCCTAAACCTAATCATAAACCTAACCCTAAACCAAACCTAACCATGACCAGAACCACAATCCCTAACTAGAACCCTCACCCAAACCCTAACCCTAAACTACACCTGTAACCCCTAACACCGTACAATAACCATATTCCTAACCCTACCCAACCCTCACCCTAAACCTAACCCTCACCCCAACCACAACGCCTAACACAAACCATAACCCTAACACTAACTGTAACACGAAACTTAACCCTGACCTAAAACCTAAGCCTAACCCTAAACCTAAACAGAACCCGTAAACTTAACAATAACCCTAAACATAACCTTAACACTAACCTGAAAATTAACCCAAACCTTAGCCATAACCCTAACCCTAACCCTCACCGTATCCTAAACTTCACCCTATCCCTAAACTAAAGCTAACCCTAACTTTAACCCTAACCCTTCCCCGGAACCTAACCCTAACCTTAACCTTGGCCCACCTGTAACCCTAAACCTAACCCTTACAATAACTCTGATGCTAACCCTCACCCTAAACCTAATCCTAATCCTAACCCTGACCCTAACCCTAACCTAATGTTAACCCTAACTTAAAACCTACCATAAACTTAAAACTAACCCTAACCCCTAACCCTAACTCTAACCCTAACATTAGGCATAACCCGAAACCTAACCATAGCACTTACCCAAAACCCTCACCTTAACTGTAAACTTAACTCTAACTCTTACCCTAACCCTAAACATAACCCTAAATATAACCGCACCCTAAACCTAACCGAAACTCTAAGCCCTAACCCTAACTCTAACCCTAATCCTTGGCCTAAACCAAACCTTAACCCTAAACCTAACCCTAACCTCACCTAACCTCAACCCTAATCCTAACCCAAACCCTAAACCGAACCCTTACCCTTAACCAAACTTTCACCCTAACCATAACCCTAAACCTACCCTAACTTCATTCAAACCCTAACCCTAACCCAAACTAAAACTAACCCTAAACCTAACCCTAATGCTAAAGCTAAACCTAACCCTAACCCTAAAGCTAAACCTAACCCTAATCCTGACCCTAACCTGAATCATAACAGCTAACCCTAACCCTCATGCTTAACATAAACTTCACCCTAACCCTAACCCTAAAACTAAACCTAACCCTAAACTAACCTCGAATTCTAGCCCTAACCCTAAACCTAACCCTAACCCTAACTCTAACCCTGATTCTAACCGGAACACCCTAACTGTAAACCTAACACTAACACTCACACGAACTCCTAACCCATTCGCTAACCCTAACCCTACCCCTAATCCTAACCCTAACCCTAACCCTAACCCTGAACTAAAAACCTAACCCTTAAAATAACTCTAAACTTAAGCCTCGCCTTAACTCTACCCTAACCCTAACCCTAACCTAACAATAACAATGAACTTGACCCTAACCCTAACCCTAAACCCTAACACTAACTCTAACTGCAAACCTAACCCTAACCCTAACCTAGCCCTACTCTTTACCGTAAACCTAGCCTTAACGCTACTAACCTTACCCCTACCCTAACCCTTACACTAACCTTCACCCTAACTCGAACCTTAACCCTAACCCTTACCCTAACCCTCACTATTAACTGAAACTTCACCCTGAGCCTAACCCTAACTCTAACTCTAACCATCACCATAACACTTACCCTAAACCCTCACCTTAACTGTAAACCTAACCCTAACCCTCACTCTAACCCCTAATCGTATCCCCAACCCTAAACCTAATGCTATCCCTAACATTGCCCCGACCCTAACCCTAACACAAACAGTAACCCTAATCTAACACGAACCCTAACATTAACCCTAAACTTAACCCTACCCTAACCATAAACCTAAACTAACACCCTAAACCTAACCTCTAACGCTAACTACAATCCTAACCCGAATCCTAACTCTTATCCTAACCTCACCCTTAACCTAAACTTCACACTAACGCGAAACCAAACCCTAAACATAACCCCTAACCCGAACCTGAACCCAAAACCTAACCTCAACCCTAACTTTAACCCTACCATAAACCTAAACCTAACCCTAACCCCTAAGCATAACTCTAACCCTAACCCTAGCCCTAACCCGAACCCGAACCCTAACCCTAACCGCAATACTTACCCAAAACCCTCACCTTAACTGTAAACATAACTCTAACTCTTACCCTAACCCTAATCTTAACCCTAAATATAACCCTACCTTAAACCTAACCAAAACACTAACCCCTAACCCTTACTCTAAACCTAATCCTTAGCCTAAACCTAACCTTAACCCTAAACCGAACCCTAACCACTAACCCTAACTCTAAGCCTAACCCAAAATCGAACCCTCACCTAGAACCCAAATTTCACCCTAACCATAACCCTAAACCTACCCTAACTTCATTCAAACCCAAACTAAAACTAACCCTAAACCTAACCCTAACCCTAAACCTAAACTTAACCCTCACCCTGACACTAATACGAACCCTAACCCTCACCCTAACCCTCATGCTTAACATAAACGTCACCCTCACCCTAACCCTAAAACTAAACATAACACTAAATCTTCCCCTAATCCTGACCCTAACCCTAATCCTAACCATAAACCTAACCCTCACCCTAAACTTAACCCTAACCCTGACCCTAACACTAACTCTAACCCTAAAACTTACCCTACACACTCAGCTTAAATGGCAACCTAGCACTAACACTCACGCTAACATCTAAACCTAAACCCAACCCTTAACCTAACCCTATCTCTAACCTTAACCTAGCACTAAACCTGACCATGACTTAACCCTGACCCTAACCCTAAGCCGAACCTTAACTCTAAACCTAACCCTATCCTTAACCCTAACCCTAACCCCTAACCCCTAACCCTAAGCTCAACCCTCCCCCTTATGTTAAACTTCACCCTAACCCTAACCCTAACAATAACTCTAAACCTGACCCTAAACCTAACCCTAAAGCATAGCACTAACTCTAACTCTAAACCTAACCCTAACCCTAACACTTTACCTTAAACCTGGCCTTAACCCTAACCTTACCCCTATCCTAAACCTAACCCTAACACTAACCTTAACCCTAAATCTAACCTTAACACTAACCCTTACCCTAACCCTCACTATTAACTGAAACTTCACCCTAACCCTAACTCTAACTCTAACCCTAACCATAACACTTACCCTAAACCCTCAACTTAACTCGAAACCTAACCCTAACCCCAAACCTCACCGTAACACCTAACCGTATCCCCAACCCTAAACCTAACGCTACACCTAACCTTATCCCTAACCCTAACCCTAACACGAAGAGTAACCCCAATCTAACCCTAACATTAACCCTAAACTTAACCCTACCCGAACCATAAACCTAACCCTAACAACCTAAACTTAGCCTCTAAAACTAACTATAATCCTAACCCTAACCCTTATCCTAACCTGACTATAATCCTCACTATAATCCTAACCCTAATCCTAACCCTTAACCTAAACTTCACACGAACCCTAAACATAAACCTAACCCTAACCCTAAACATAACCCCTAACTCTAACCCAAACCCTAAACCTAAGCATAACACTAACCTGAACACAAACCCAAACTCTACCCTAACCCTAAAAATAACCCTCTCCCTATCCTAAACTCCATCCAAAGCCTACACCTAAACTTAACCCTAAACCTAACCCAAACCCTAACCTTAAACCTAACTCTAATCATAACGCTAGTCCACCTGTAACCCTAAACCTAAGCCTTATCATAGCCCTGAATCTAACCCTAAACCTAATCCTAATCCTAACCCTAGACCTAATCCTAACCCTAACCCTAACCCTAACCATGAATCTAAATAGAACACTAACTCTAACCCTAAACCTGAACCTAAACCTAAATCTTACCGTACACCTAACCCTAACCCTAACCCTAACTCTATCTCTAACCTTATCCAGAACACTTACCCTAAACCCTTACCTGAACTGGAAAACTAACCGTAACCCTCACCGTAAACCCTAATTGTATGCCCAACCCTAACGCTAATGCTATCCCTAACCCGAACCCTAACCCTAACACTAACCTGAACCCTTAAGCCCTAATGATAACCCTAACCCTAACCCAAAGCCTAACCCCTAACACCAAAGCCTAATACAAACCTTAACCCTAACTCTCACCCTAACTCTAACACTAACCCTAAACCTAATCATAAACCTAACCCTAAACCAAACCTAACCATGACCAGAACCACAATCCCTAACTAGAACCCTCACCCAAACCCTAACCCTAAACTACACCTGTAACCCCTAACACCTTACAATAACCATATTCCTAACCCTACCCAACCCTCACCCTAAACCTAAGCCTCACCCCAACCACAACGCCTAACACAAACCATAAACCTAACACTAACTGTAACACGAAACTTAACCCTGACCTAAAACCTAAGCCTAACCCTAAACCTAAACAGAACCCGTAAACTTAACAATAACCCTAAACATAACCTTAACACTAACCTGAAAATTAACCCAAACCTTAGCCATAACCCTAACCCTAACCCTCACCGTATCCTAAACTTCACCCTATCCCTAAACTAAAGCTAACCCTAACTTTAACCCTAACCCTTCCCCGGAACCTAACCCTAACCTTAACCTTGGCCCACCTGTAACCCTAAACCTAACCCTTACAATAACTCTGATGCTAACCCTCACCCTAAACCTAATCCTAATCCTAACCCTGACCCTAACCCTAACCTAATGTTAACCCTAACTTAAAACCTACCATAAACTTAAAACTAACCCTAACCCCTAACCCTAACTCTAACCCTAACATTAGGCATAACCCGAAACCTAACCATAGCACTTACCCAAAACCCTCACCTTAACTGTAAACTTAACTCTAACTCTTACCCTAACCCTAAACTTAACCCTAAATATAACCGCACCCTAAACCTAACCGAAACTCTAAGCCCTAACCCTAACTCTAACCCTAATCCTTGGCCTAAACCAAACCTTAACCCTAAACCTAACCCTAACCTCACCTAACCTCAACCCTAATCCTAACCCAAACCCTAAACCGAACCCTTACCCTTAACCAAACTTTCACCCTAACCATAACCCTAAACCTACCCTAACTTCATTCAAACCCTAACCCAAACTAAAACTAACCCTAAACCTAACCCTAATCCTAAAGCTAAACCTAACCCTAACCCTAAAGCTAAACCTAACCCTAATCCTGACCCTAACCTGAATCATAACAGCTAACCCTAACCCTCATGCTTAACATAAACTTCACCCTAACCCTAACCATAAAACTAAACCTAACCCTAAACTAACCTCGAATTCTAGCCCTAACCCTAAACCTAACCCTAACCCTAACTCTAACCCTGATTCTAACCGGAACACCCTAACTGTAAACCTAACACTAACACTCACACGAACTCCTAACCCATTCGCTAACCCTAACCCTACCCCTAATCCTAACCCTAACCCTAACCCTAACCCTGAACTAAAAACCTAACCCTTAAAATAACTCTAAACTTAAGCCTCGCCTTAACTCTACCCTAACCCTAACCCTAACCTAACAATAACAATGAACTTGACCCTAACCCTAACCCTAAACCCTAACACTAACTCTAACTGCAAACCTAACCCTAACCCTAACCTAGCCCTACTCTTTACCGTAAACCTAGCCTTAACGCTGCTAACCTTACCCCTACCCTAACCCTTACACTAACCTTCACCCTAACTCGAACCTTAACCCTAACCCTTACCCTAACCCTCACTATTAACTGAAACTTCACCCTGACCCTAACCCTAACTCTAACTCTAACCATCACCATAACACTTACCCTAAACCCTCACCTTAACTGTAAACCTAACCCTAACCCTCACTCTAACCCCTAATCGTATCCCCAACCCTAAACCTAATGCTATCCCTAACATTGCCCCGACCCTAACCCTAACACAAACAGTAACCCTAATCTAACACGAACCCTAACATTAACCCTAAACTTAACCCTACCCTAACCATAAACCTAAACTAACACCCTAAACCTAACCTCTAACGCTAACTACAATCCTAACCCGAATCCTAACTCTTATCCTAACCTCACCCTTAACCTAAACTTCACACTAACGCGAAACCAAACCCTAAACATAACCCCTAACCCGAACCTGAACCCAAAACCTAACCTCAACCCTAACTTTAACCCTACCATAAACCTAAACCTAACCCTAACCCCTAAGCATAACTCTAACCCTAACCCTAGCCCTAACCCGAACCCGAACCCTAACCCTAACCGCAATACTTACCCAAAACCCTCACCTTAACTGTAAACATAACTCTAACTCTTACCCTAACCCTAATCTTAACCCTAAATATAACCCTACCTTAAACCTAACCAAAACACTAACCCCTAACCCTTACTCTAAACCTAATCCTTAGCCTAAACCTAACCTTAACCCTAAACTGAACCCTAACCACTAACCCTAACTCTAAGCCTAACCCAAAATCGAACCCTCACCTAGAACCCAAATTTCACCCTAACCATAACCCTAAACCTACCCTAACTTCATTCAAACCCAAACTAAAACTAACCCTAAACCTAACCCTAACCCTAAACCTAAACTTAACCCTCACCCTGACACTAATACGAACCCTAACCCTCACCCTAACCCTCATGCTTAACATAAACGTCACCCTCACCCTAACCCTAAAACTAAACATAACACTAAATCTTCCCCTAATCCTGACCCTAACCCTAATCCTAACCATAAACCTAACCCTCACCCTAAACTTAACCCTAACCCTGACCCTAACACTAACTCTAACCCTAAAACTTACCCTACACACTCAGCTTAAATGGCAACCTAGCACTAACACTCACGCTAACATCTAAACCTAAACCCAACCCTTAACCTAACCCTATCTCTAACCTTAACCTAGCACTAAACCTGACCATGACTTAACCCTGACCCTAACCCTAAGCCGAACCTTAACTCTAAACCTAACCCTATCCTTAACCCTAACCCTAACCCCTAACCCCTAACCCTAAGCTCAACCCTCCCCCTTATGTTAAACTTCACCCTAACCCTAACCCTAACAATAACTCTAAACCTGACCCTAAACCTAACCCTAAAGCATAGCACTAACTCTAACTCTAAACCTAACCCTAACCCTAACACTTTACCTTAAACCTGGCCTTAACCCTAACCTTACCCCTATCCTAAACCTAACCCTAACACTAACCTTAACCCTAAATCTAACCTTAACACTAACCCTTACCCTAACCCTCACTATTAACTGAAACTTCACCCTAACCCTAACTCTAACTCTAACCCTAACCATAACACTTACCCTAAACCCTCAACTTAACTCGAAACCTAACCCTAACCCCAAACCTCACCGTAACACCTAACCGTATCCCCAACCCTAAACCTAACGCTACACCTAACCTTATCCCTAACCCTAACCCTAACACGAAGAGTAACCCCAATCTAACCCTAACATTAACCCTAAACTTAACCCTACCCGAACCATAAACCTAACCCTAACACCCTAAACTTAGCCTCTAAAACTAACTATAATCCTAACCCTAACCCTTATCCTAACCTGACTATAATCCTCACTAGAATCCTAACCCTAATCCTAACCCTTAACCTAAACTTCACACGAACCCTAAACATAAACCTAACCCTAACCCTAAACATAACCCCTAACTCTAACCCAAACCCTAAACCTAAGCATAACACTAACCTGAACACAAACCCAAACTCTACCCTAACCCTAAAAATAACCCTCTCCCTATCCTAAACTCCATCCAAAGCCTACACCTAAACTTAACCCTAAACCTAACCCAAACCCTAACCTTAAACCTAACTCTAATCATAACGCTAGTCCACCTGTAACCCTAAACCTAAGCCTTATCATAGCCCTGAATCTAACCCTAAACCTAATCCTAATCCTAACCCTCGACCTAATCCTAACCCTAACCCTAACCCTAACCATGAATCTAAATAGAACACTAACTCTAACCCTAAACCTGAACCTAAACCTAAATCTTACCGTACACCTAACCCTAACCCTAACCCTAACTCTATCTCTAACCTTATCCAGAACACTTACCCTAAACCCTTACCTGAACTGGAAAACTAACTGTAACCCTCACCGTAAACCCTAATTGTATGCCCAACCCTAACGCTAATGCTATCCCTAACCCGAACCCTAACCCTAACACTAACCTGAACCCTTAAGCCCTAATGATAACCCTAACCCTAACCCAAAGCCTAACCCCTAACACCAAAGCCTAATACAAACCTTAACCCTAACTCTCACCCTAACTCTAACACTAACCCTAAACCTAATCATAAACCTAACCCTAAACCAAACCTAACCATGACCAGAACCACAATCCCTAACTAGAACCCTCACCCAAACCCTAACCCTAAACTACACCTGTAACCCCTAACACCGTACAATAACCATATTCCTAACCCTACCCAACCCTCACCCTAAACCTAACCCTCACCCCAACCACAACGCCTAACACAAACCATAACCCTAACACTAACTGTAACACGAAACTTAACCCTGACCTAAAACCTAAGCCTAACCCTAAACCTAAACAGAACCCGTAAACTTAACAATAACCCTAAACATAACCTTAACACTAACCTGAAAATTAACCCAAACCTTAGCCATAACCCTAACCCTAACCCTCACCGTATCCTAAACTTCACCCTATCCCTAAACTAAAGCTAACCCTAACTTTAACCCTAACCCTTCCCCGGAACCTAACCCTAACCTTAACCTTGGCCCACCTGTAACCCTAAACCTAACCCTTACAATAACTCTGATGCTAACCCTCACCCTAAACCTAATCCTAATCCTAACCCTGACCCTAACCCTAACCTAATGTTAACCCTAACTTAAAACCTACCATAAACTTAAAACTAACCCTAACCCCTAACCCTAACTCTAACCCTAACATTAGGCATAACCCGAAACCTAACCATAGCACTTACCCAAAACCCTCACCTTAACTGTAAACTTAACTCTAACTCTTACCCTAACCCTAAACATAACCCTAAATATAACCGCACCCTAAACCTAACCGAAACTCTAAGCCCTAACCCTAACTCTAACCCTAATCCTTGGCCTAAACCAAACCTTAACCCTAAACCTAACCCTAACCTCACCTAACCTCAACCCTAATCCTAACCCAAACCCTAAACCGAACCCTTACCCTTAACCAAACTTTCACCCTAACCATAACCCTAAACCTACCCTAACTTCATTCAAACCCTAACCCTAACCCAAACTAAAACTAACCCTAAACCTAACCCTAATGCTAAAGCTAAACCTAACCCTAACCCTAAAGCTAAACCTAACCCTAATCCTGACCCTAACCTGAATCATAACAGCTAACCCTAACCCTCATGCTTAACATAAACTTCACCCTAACCCTAACCCTAAAACTAAACCTAACCCTAAACTAACCTCGAATTCTAGCCCTAACCCTAAACCTAACCCTAACCCTAACTCTAACCCTGATTCTAACCGGAACACCCTAACTGTAAACCTAACACTAACACTCACACGAACTCCTAACCCATTCGCTAACCCTAACCCTACCCCTAATCCTAACCCTAACCCTAACCCTAACCCTGAACTAAAAACCTAACCCTTAAAATAACTCTAAACTTAAGCCTCGCCTTAACTCTACCCTAACCCTAACCCTAACCTAACAATAACAATGAACTTGACCCTAACCCTAACCCTAAACCCTAACACTAACTCTAACTGCAAACCTAACCCTAACCCTAACCTAGCCCTACTCTTTACCGTAAACCTAGCCTTAACGCTACTAACCTTACCCCTACCCTAACCCTTACACTAACCTTCACCCTAACTCGAACCTTAACCCTAACCCTTACCCTAACCCTCACTATTAACTGAAACTTCACCCTGAGCCTAACCCTAACTCTAACTCTAACCATCACCATAACACTTACCCTAAACCCTCACCTTAACTGTAAACCTAACCCTAACCCTCACTCTAACCCCTAATCGTATCCCCAACCCTAAACCTAATGCTATCCCTAACATTGCCCCGACCCTAACCCTAACACAAACAGTAACCCTAATCTAACACGAACCCTAACATTAACCCTAAACTTAACCCTACCCTAACCATAAACCTAAACTAACACCCTAAACCTAACCTCTAACGCTAACTACAATCCTAACCCGAATCCTAACTCTTATCCTAACCTCACCCTTAACCTAAACTTCACACTAACGCGAAACCAAACCCTAAACATAACCCCTAACCCGAACCTGAACCCAAAACCTAACCTCAACCCTAACTTTAACCCTACCATAAACCTAAACCTAACCCTAACCCCTAAGCATAACTCTAACCCTAACCCTAGCCCTAACCCGAACCCGAACCCTAACCCTAACCGCAATACTTACCCAAAACCCTCACCTTAACTGTAAACATAACTCTAACTCTTACCCTAACCCTAATCTTAACCCTAAATATAACCCTACCTTAAACCTAACCAAAACACTAACCCCTAACCCTTACTCTAAACCTAATCCTTAGCCTAAACCTAACCTTAACCCTAAACTGAACCCTAACCACTAACCCTAACTCTAAGCCTAACCCAAAATCGAACCCTCACCTAGAACCCAAATTTCACCCTAACCATAACCCTAAACCTACCCTAACTTCATTCAAACCCAAACTAAAACTAACCCTAAACCTAACCCTAACCCTAAACCTAAACTTAACCCTCACCCTGACACTAATACGAACCCTAACCCTCACCCTAACCCTCATGCTTAACATAAACGTCACCCTCACCCTAACCCTAAAACTAAACATAACACTAAATCTTCCCCTAATCCTGACCCTAACCCTAATCCTAACCATAAACCTAACCCTCACCCTAAACTTAACCCTAACCCTGACCCTAACACTAACTCTAACCCTAAAACTTACCCTACACACTCAGCTTAAATGGCAACCTAGCACTAACACTCACGCTAACATCTAAACCTAAACCCAACCCTTAACCTAACCCTATCTCTAACCTTAACCTAGCACTAAACCTGACCATGACTTAACCCTGACCCTAACCCTAAGCCGAACCTTAACTCTAAACCTAACCCTATCCTTAACCCTAACCCTAACCCCTAACCCCTAACCCTAAGCTCAACCCTCCCCCTTATGTTAAACTTCACCCTAACCCTAACCCTAACAATAACTCTAAACCTGACCCTAAACCTAACCCTAAAGCATAGCACTAACTCTAACTCTAAACCTAACCCTAACCCTAACACTTTACCTTAAACCTGGCCTTAACCCTAACCTTACCCCTATCCTAAACCTAACCCTAACACTAACCTTAACCCTAAATCTAACCTTAACACTAACCCTTACCCTAACCCTCACTATTAACTGAAACTTCACCCTAACCCTAACTCTAACTCTAACCCTAACCATAACACTTACCCTAAACCCTCAACTTAACTCGAAACCTAACCCTAACCCCAAACCTCACCGTAACACCTAACCGTATCCCCAACCCTAAACCTAACGCTACACCTAACCTTATCCCTAACCCTAACCCTAACACGAAGAGTAACCCCAATCTAACCCTAACATTAACCCTAAACTTAACCCTACCCGAACCATAAACCTAACCCTAACACCCTAAACTTAGCCTCTAAAACTAACTATAATCCTAACCCTAACCCTTATCCTAACCTGACTATAATCCTCACTAGAATCCTAACCCTAATCCTAACCCTTAACCTAAACTTCACACGAACCCTAAACATAAACCTAACCCTAACCCTAAACATAACCCCTAACTCTAACCCAAACCCTAAACCTAAGCATAACACTAACCTGAACACAAACCCAAACTCTACCCTAACCCTAAAAATAACCCTCTCCCTATCCTAAACTCCATCCAAAGCCTACACCTAAACTTAACCCTAAACCTAACCCAAACCCTAACCTTAAACCTAACTCTAATCATAACGCTAGTCCACCTGTAACCCTAAACCTAAGCCTTATCATAGCCCTGAATCTAACCCTAAACCTAATCCTAATCCTAACCCTAGACCTAATCCTAACCCTAACCCTAACCCTAACCATGAATCTAAATAGAACACTAACTCTAACCCTAAACCTGAACCTAAACCTAAATCTTACCGTACACCTAACCCTAACCCTAACCCTAACTCTATCTCTAACCTTATCCAGAACACTTACCCTAAACCCTTACCTGAACTGGAAAACTAACTGTAACCCTCACCGTAAACCCTAATTGTATGCCCAACCCTAACGCTAATGCTATCCCTAACCCGAACCCTAACCCTAACACTAACCTGAACCCTTAAGCCCTAATGATAACCCTAACCCTAACCCAAAGCCTAACCCCTAACACCAAAGCCTAATACAAACCTTAACCCTAACTCTCACCCTAACTCTAACACTAACCCTAAACCTAATCATAAACCTAACCCTAAACCAAACCTAACCATGACCAGAACCACAATCCCTAACTAGAACCCTCACCCAAACCCTAACCCTAAACTACACCTGTAACCCCTAACACCTTACAATAACCATATTCCTAACCCTACCCAACCCTCACCCTAAAGCTAAGCCTCACCCCAACCACAACGCCTAACACAAACCATAACCCTAACACTAACTGTAACACGAAACTTAACCCTGACCTAAAACCTAAGCCTAACCCTAAACCTAAACAGAACCCGTAAACTTAACAATAACCCTAAACATAACCTTAACACTAACCTGAAAATTAACCCAAACCTTAGCCATAACCCTAACCCTAACCCTCACCGTATCCTAAACTTCACCCTATCCCTAAACTAAAGCTAACCCTAACTTTAACCCTAACCCTTCCCCGGAACCTAACCCTAACCTTAACCTTGGCCCACCTGTAACCCTAAACCTAACCCTTACAATAACTCTGATGCTAACCCTCACCCTAAACCTAATCCTAATCCTAACCCTGACCCTAACCCTAACCTAATGTTAACCCTAACTTAAAACCTACCATAAACTTAAAACTAACCCTAACCCCTAACCCTAACTCTAACCCTAACATTAGGCATAACCCGAAACCTAACCATAGCACTTACCCAAAACCCTCACCTTAACTGTAAACTTAACTCTAACTCTTACCCTAACCCTAAACATAACCCTAAATATAACCGCACCCTAAACCTAACCGAAACTCTAAGCCCTAACCCTAACTCTAACCCTAATCCTTGGCCTAAACCAAACCTTAACCCTAAACCTAACCCTAACCTCACCTAACCTCAACCCTAATCCTAACCCAAACCCTAAACCGAACCCTTACCCTTAACCAAACTTTCACCCTAACCATAACCCTAAACCTACCCTAACTTCATTCAAACCCTAACCCTAACCCAAACTAAAACTAACCCTAAACCTAACCCTAATCCTAAAGCTAAACCTAACCCTAACCCTAAAGCTAAACCTAACCCTAATCCTGACCCTAACCTGAATCATAACAGCTAACCCTAACCCTCATGCTTAACATAAACTTCACCCTAACCCTAACCCTAAAACTAAACCTAACCCTAAACTAACCTCGAATTCTAGCCCTAACCCTAAACCTAACCCTAACCCTAACTCTAACCCTGATTCTAACCGGAACACCCTAACTGTAAACCTAACACTAACACTCACACGAACTCCTAACCCATTCGCTAACCCTAACCCTACCCCTAATCCTAACCCTAACCCTAACCCTAACCCTGAACTAAAAACCTAACCCTTAAAATAACTCTAAACTTAAGCCTCGCCTTAACTCTACCCTAACCCTAACCCTAACCTAACAATAACAATGAACTTGACCCTAACCCTAACCCTAAACCCTAACACTAACTCTAACTGCAAACCTAACCCTAACCCTAACCTAGCCCTACTCTTTACCGTAAACCTAGCCTTAACGCTACTAACCTTACCCCTACCCTAACCCTTACACTAACCTTCACCCTAACTCGAACCTTAACCCTAACCCTTACCCTAACCCTCACTATTAACTGAAACTTCACCCTGAGCCTAACCCTAACTCTAACTCTAACCATCACCATAACACTTACCCTAAACCCTCACCTTAACTGTAAACCTAACCCTAACCCTCACTCTAACCCCTAATCGTATCCCCAACCCTAAACCTAATGCTATCCCTAACATTGCCCCGACGCTAACCCTAAAACAAACAGTAACCCTAATCTAACACGAACCCTAACATTAACCCTAAACTTAACCCTACCCTAACCATAAACCTAAACTAACACCCTAAACCTAACCTCTAACGCTAACTACAATCCTAACCCGAATCCTAACTCTTATCCTAACCTCACCCTTAACCTAAACTTCACACTAACGCGAAACCAAACCCTAAACATAACCCCTAACCCGAACCTGAACCCAAAACCTAACCTCAACCCTAACTTTAACCCTACCATAAACCTAAACCTAACCCTAACCCCTAAGCATAACTCTAACCCTAACCCTAGCCCTAACCCGAACCCGAACCCTAACCCTAACCGCAATACTTACCCAAAACCCTCACCTTAACTGTAAACGTAACTCTAACTCTTACCCTAACCCTAATCTTAACCCTAAATATAACCCTACCTTAAACCTAACCAAAACACTAACCCCTAACCCTTACTCTAAACCTAATCCTTAGCCTAAACCTAACCTTAACCCTAAACCGAACCCTAACCACTAACCCTAACTCTAAGCCTAACCCAAAATCGAACCCTCACCTAGAACCCAAATTTCACCCTAACCATAACCCTAAACCTACCCTAACTTCATTCAAACCCAAACTAAAACTAACCCTAAACCTAACCCTAACCCTAAACCTAAACTTAACCCTCACCCTGACACTAATACGAACCCTAACCCTCACCCTAACCCTCATGCTTAACATAAACGTCACCCTCACCCTAACCCTAAAACTAAACATAACACTAAATCTTCCCCTAATCCTGACCCTAACCCTAATCCTAACCATAAACCTAACCCTCACCCTAAACTTAACCCTAACCCTGACCCTAACACTAACTCTAACCCTAAAACTTACCCTACACACTCAGCTTAAATGGCAACCTAGCACTAACACTCACGCTAACATCTAAACCTAAACCCAACCCTTAACCTAACCCTATCTCTAACCTTAACCTAGCACTAAACCTGACCATGACTTAACCCTGACCCTAACCCTAAGCCGAACCTTAACTCTAAACCTAACCCTATCCTTAACCCTAACCCTAACCCCTAACCCCTAACCCTAAGCTCAACCCTCCCCCTTATGTTAAACTTCACCCTAACCCTAACCCTAACAATAACTCTAAACCTGACCCTAAACCTAACCCTAAAGCATAGCACTAACTCTAACTCTAAACCTAACCCTAACCCTAACACTTTACCTTAAACCTGGCCTTAACCCTAACCTTACCCCTATCCTAAACCTAACCCTAACACTAACCTTAACCCTAAATCTAACCTTAACACTAACCCTTACCCTAACCCTCACTATTAACTGAAACTTCACCCTAACCCTAACTCTAACTCTAACCCTAACCATAACACTTACCCTAAACCCTCAACTTAACTCGAAACCTAACCCTAACCCCAAACCTCACCGTAACACCTAACCGTATCCCCAACCCTAAACCTAACGCTACACCTAACCTTATCCCTAACCCTAACCCTAACACGAAGAGTAACCCCAATCTAACCCTAACATTAACCCTAAACTTAACCCTACCCGAACCATAAACCTAACCCTAACACCCTAAACTTAGCCTCTAAAACTAACTATAATCCTAACCCTAACCCTTATCCTAACCTGACTATAATCCTCACTATAATCCTAACCCTAATCCTAACCCTTAACCTAAACTTCACACGAACCCTAAACATAAACCTAACCCTAACCCTAAACATAACCCCTAACTCTAACCCAAACCCTAAACCTAAGCATAACACTAACCTGAACACAAACCCAAACTCTACCCTAACCCTAAAAATAACCCTCTCCCTATCCTAAACTCCATCCAAAGCCTACACCTAAACTTAACCCTAAACCTAACCCAAACCCTAACCTTAAACCTAACTCTAATCATAACGCTAGTCCACCTGTAACCCTAAACCTAAGCCTTATCATAGCCCTGAATCTAACCCTAAACCTAATCCTAATCCTAACCCTCGACCTAATCCTAACCCTAACCCTAACCCTAACCATGAATCTAAATAGAACACTAACTCTAACCCTAAACCTGAACCTAAACCTAAATCTTACCGTACACCTAACCCTAACCCTAACCCTAACTCTATCTCTAACCTTATCCAGAACACTTACCCTAAACCCTTACCTGAACTGGAAAACTAACCGTAACCCTCACCGTAAACCCTAATTGTATGCCCAACCCTAACGCTAATGCTATCCCTAACCCGAACCCTAACCCTAACACTAACCTGAACCCTTAAGCCCTAATGATAACCCTAACCCTAACCCAAAGCCTAACCCCTAACACCAAAGCCTAATACAAACCTTAACCCTAACTCTCACCCTAACTCTAACACTAACCCTAAACCTAATCATAAACCTAACCCTAAACCAAACCTAACCATGACCAGAACCACAATCCCTAACTAGAACCCTCACCCAAACCCTAACCCTAAACTACACCTGTAACCCCTAACACCTTACAATAACCATATTCCTAACCCTACCCAACCCTCACCCTAAACCTAACCCTCACCCCAACCACAACGCCTAACACAAACCATAACCCTAACACTAACTGTAACACGAAACTTAACCCTGACCTAAAACCTAAGCCTAACCCTAAACCTAAACAGAACCCGTAAACTTAACAATAACCCTAAACATAACCTTAACACTAACCTGAAAATTAACCCAAACCTTAGCCATAACCCTAACCCTAACCCTCACCGTATCCTAAACTTCACCCTATCCCTAAACTAAAGCTAACCCTAACTTTAACCCTAACCCTTCCCCGGAACCTAACCCTAACCTTAACCTTGGCCCACCTGTAACCCTAAACCTAACCCTTACAATAACTCTGATGCTAACCCTCACCCTAAACCTAATCCTAATCCTAACCCTGACCCTAACCCTAACCTAATGTTAACCCTAACTTAAAACCTACCATAAACTTAAAACTAACCCTAACCCCTAACCCTAACTCTAACCCTAACATTAGGCATAACCCGAAACCTAACCATAGCACTTACCCAAAACCCTCACCTTAACTGTAAACTTAACTCTAACTCTTACCCTAACCCTAAACTTAACCCTAAATATAACCGCACCCTAAACCTAACCGAAACTCTAAGCCCTAACCCTAACTCTAACCCTAATCCTTGGCCTAAACCAAACCTTAACCCTAAACCTAACCCTAACCTCACCTAACCTCAACCCTAATCCTAACCCAAACCCGAAACCGAACCCTTACCCTTAACCAAACTTTCACCCTAACCATAACCCTAAACCTACCCTAACTTCATTCAAACCCTAACCCTAACCCAAACTAAAACTAACCCTAAACCTAACCCTAATCCTAAAGCTAAACCTAACCCTAACCCTAAAGCTAAACCTAACCCTAATCCTGACCCTAACCTGAATCATAACAGCTAACCCTAACCCTCATGCTTAACATAAACTTCACCCTAACCCTAACCCTAAAACTAAACCTAACCCTAAACTAACCTCGAATTCTAGCCCTAACCCTAAACCTAACCCTAACCCTAACTCTAACCCTGATTCTAACCGGAACACCCTAACTGTAAACCTAACACTAACACTCACACGAACTCCTAACCCATTCGCTAACCCTAACCCTACCCCTAATCCTAACCCTAACCCTAACCCTAACCCTGAACTAAAAACCTAACCCTTAAAATAACTCTAAACTTAAGCCTCGCCTTAACTCTACCCTAACCCTAACCCTAACCTAACAATAACAATGAACTTGACCCTAACCCTAACCCTAAACCCTAACACTAACTCTAACTGCAAACCTAACCCTAACCCTAACCTAGCCCTACTCTTTACCGTAAACCTAGCCTTAACGCTACTAACCTTACCCCTACCCTAACCCTTACACTAACCTTCACCCTAACTCGAACCTTAACCCTAACCCTTACCCTAACCCTCACTATTAACTGAAACTTCACCCTGAGCCTAACCCTAACTCTAACTCTAACCATCACCATAACACTTACCCTAAACCCTCACCTTAACTGTAAACCTAACCCTAACCCTCACTCTAACCCCTAATCGTATCCCCAACCCTAAACCTAATGCTATCCCTAACATTGCCCCGACGCTAACCCTAAAACAAACAGTAACCCTAATCTAACACGAACCCTAACATTAACCCTAAACTTAACCCTACCCTAACCATAAACCTAAACTAACACCCTAAACCTAACCTCTAACGCTAACTACAATCCTAACCCGAATCCTAACTCTTATCCTAACCTCACCCTTAACCTAAACTTCACACTAACGCGAAACCAAACCCTAAACATAACCCCTAACCCGAACCTGAACCCAAAACCTAACCTCAACCCTAACTTTAACCCTACCATAAACCTAAACCTAACCCTAACCCCTAAGCATAACTCTAACCCTAACCCTAGCCCTAACCCGAACCCGAACCCTAACCCTAACCGCAATACTTACCCAAAACCCTCACCTTAACTGTAAACGTAACTCTAACTCTTACCCTAACCCTAATCTTAACCCTAAATATAACCCTACCTTAAACCTAACCAAAACACTAACCCCTAACCCTTACTCTAAACCTAATCCTTAGCCTAAACCTAACCTTAACCCTAAACCGAACCCTAACCACTAACCCTAACTCTAAGCCTAACCCAAAATCGAACCCTCACCTAGAACCCAAATTTCACCCTAACCATAACCCTAAACCTACCCTAACTTCATTCAAACCCAAACTAAAACTAACCCTAAACCTAACCCTAACCCTAAACCTAAACTTAACCCTCACCCTGACACTAATACGAACCCTAACCCTCACCCTAACCCTCATGCTTAACATAAACGTCACCCTCACCCTAACCCTAAAACTAAACATAACACTAAATCTTCCCCTAATCCTGACCCTAACCCTAATCCTAACCATAAACCTAACCCTCACCCTAAACTTAACCCTAACCCTGACCCTAACACTAACTCTAACCCTAAAACTTACCCTACACACTCAGCTTAAATGGCAACCTAGCACTAACACTCACGCTAACATCTAAACCTAAACCCAACCCTTAACCTAACCCTATCTCTAACCTTAACCTAGCACTAAACCTGACCATGACTTAACCCTGACCCTAACCCTAAGCCGAACCTTAACTCTAAACCTAACCCTATCCTTAACCCTAACCCTAACCCCTAACCCCTAACCCTAAGCTCAACCCTCCCCCTTATGTTAAACTTCACCCTAACCCTAACCCTAACAATAACTCTAAACCTGACCCTAAACCTAACCCTAAAGCATAGCACTAACTCTAACTCTAAACCTAACCCTAACCCTAACACTTTACCTTAAACCTGGCCTTAACCCTAACCTTACCCCTATCCTAAACCTAACCCTAACACTAACCTTAACCCTAAATCTAACCTTAACACTAACCCTTACCCTAACCCTCACTATTAACTGAAACTTCACCCTAACCCTAACTCTAACTCTAACCCTAACCATAACACTTACCCTAAACCCTCAACTTAACTCGAAACCTAACCCTAACCCCAAACCTCACCGTAACACCTAACCGTATCCCCAACCCTAAACCTAACGCTACACCTAACCTTATCCCTAACCCTAACCCTAACACGAAGAGTAACCCCAATCTAACCCTAACATTAACCCTAAACTTAACCCTACCCGAACCATAAACCTAACCCTAACACCCTAAACTTAGCCTCTAAAACTAACTATAATCCTAACCCTAACCCTTATCCTAACCTGACTATAATCCTCACTATAATCCTAACCCTAATCCTAACCCTTAACCTAAACTTCACACGAACCCTAAACATAAACCTAACCCTAACCCTAAACATAACCCCTAACTCTAACCCAAACCCTAAACCTAAGCATAACACTAACCTGAACACAAACCCAAACTCTACCCTAACCCTAAAAATAACCCTCTCCCTATCCTAAACTCCATCCAAAGCCTACACCTAAACTTAACCCTAAACCTAACCCAAACCCTAACCTTAAACCTAACTCTAATCATAACGCTAGTCCACCTGTAACCCTAAACCTAAGCCTTATCATAGCCCTGAATCTAACCCTAAACCTAATCCTAATCCTAACCCTCGACCTAATCCTAACCCTAACCCTAACCCTAACCATGAATCTAAATAGAACACTAACTCTAACCCTAAACCTGAACCTAAACCTAAATCTTACCGTACACCTAACCCTAACCCTAACCCTAACTCTATCTCTAACCTTATCCAGAACACTTACCCTAAACCCTTACCTGAACTGGAAAACTAACCGTAACCCTCACCGTAAACCCTAATTGTATGCCCAACCCTAACGCTAATGCTATCCCTAACCCGAACCCTAACCCTAACACTAACCTGAACCCTTAAGCCCTAATGATAACCCTAACCCTAACCCAAAGCCTAACCCCTAACACCAAAGCCTAATACAAACCTTAACCCTAACTCTCACCCTAACTCTAACACTAACCCTAAACCTAATCATAAACCTAACCCTAAACCAAACCTAACCATGACCAGAACCACAATCCCTAACTAGAACCCTCACCCAAACCCTAACCCTAAACTACACCTGTAACCCCTAACACCTTACAATAACCATATTCCTAACCCTACCCAACCCTCACCCTAAACCTAACCCTCACCCCAACCACAACGCCTAACACAAACCATAACCCTAACACTAACTGTAACACGAAACTTAACCCTGACCTAAAACCTAAGCCTAACCCTAAACCTAAACAGAACCCGTAAACTTAACAATAACCCTAAACATAACCTTAACACTAACCTGAAAATTAACCCAAACCTTAGCCATAACCCTAACCCTAACCCTCACCGTATCCTAAACTTCACCCTATCCCTAAACTAAAGCTAACCCTAACTTTAACCCTAACCCTTCCCCGGAACCTAACCCTAACCTTAACCTTGGCCCACCTGTAACCCTAAACCTAACCCTTACAATAACTCTGATGCTAACCCTCACCCTAAACCTAATCCTAATCCTAACCCTGACCCTAACCCTAACCTAATGTTAACCCTAACTTAAAACCTACCATAAACTTAAAACTAACCCTAACCCCTAACCCTAACTCTAACCCTAACATTAGGCATAACCCGAAACCTAACCATAGCACTTACCCAAAACCCTCACCTTAACTGTAAACTTAACTCTAACTCTTACCCTAACCCTAAACTTAACCCTAAATATAACCGCACCCTAAACCTAACCGAAACTCTAAGCCCTAACCCTAACTCTAACCCTAATCCTTGGCCTAAACCAAACCTTAACCCTAAACCTAACCCTAACCTCACCTAACCTCAACCCTAATCCTAACCCAAACCCGAAACCGAACCCTTACCCTTAACCAAACTTTCACCCTAACCATAACCCTAAACCTACCCTAACTTCATTCAAACCCTAACCCTAACCCAAACTAAAACTAACCCTAAACCTAACCCTAATCCTAAAGCTAAACCTAACCCTAACCCTAAAGCTAAACCTAACCCTAATCCTGACCCTAACCTGAATCATAACAGCTAACCCTAACCCTCATGCTTAACATAAACTTCACCCTAACCCTAACCCTAAAACTAAACCTAACCCTAAACTAACCTCGAATTCTAGCCCTAACCCTAAACCTAACCCTAACCCTAACTCTAACCCTGATTCTAACCGGAACACCCTAACTGTAAACCTAACACTAACACTCACACGAACTCCTAACCCATTCGCTAACCCTAACCCTACCCCTAATCCTAACCCTAACCCTAACCCTAACCCTGAACTAAAAACCTAACCCTTAAAATAACTCTAAACTTAAGCCTCGCCTTAACTCTACCCTAACCCTAACCCTAACCTAACAATAACAATGAACTTGACCCTAACCCTAACCCTAAACCCTAACACTAACTCTAACTGCAAACCTAACCCTAACCCTAACCTAGCCCTACTCTTTACCGTAAACCTAGCCTTAACGCTACTAACCTTACCCCTACCCTAACCCTTACACTAACCTTCACCCTAACTCGAACCTTAACCCTAACCCTTACCCTAACCCTCACTATTAACTGAAACTTCACCCTGAGCCTAACCCTAACTCTAACTCTAACCATCACCATAACACTTACCCTAAACCCTCACCTTAACTGTAAACCTAACCCTAACCCTCACTCTAACCCCTAATCGTATCCCCAACCCTAAACCTAATGCTATCCCTAACATTGCCCCGACCCTAACCCTAACACAAACAGTAACCCTAATCTAACACGAACCCTAACATTAACCCTAAACTTAACCCTACCCTAACCATAAACCTAAACTAACACCCTAAACCTAACCTCTAACGCTAACTACAATCCTAACCCGAATCCTAACTCTTATCCTAACCTCACCCTTAACCTAAACTTCACACTAACGCGAAACCAAACCCTAAACATAACCCCTAACCCGAACCTGAACCCAAAACCTAACCTCAACCCTAACTTTAACCCTACCATAAACCTAAACCTAACCCTAACCCCTAAGCATAACTCTAACCCTAACCCTAGCCCTAACCCGAACCCGAACCCTAACCCTAACCGCAGTACTTACCCAAAACCCTCACCTTAACTGTAAACGTAACTCTAACTCTTACCCTAACCCTAATCTTAACCCTAAATATCACCTTACCTTAAACCTAACCAAAACACTAACCCCTAACCCTTACTCTAAACCTAATCCTTAGCCTAAACCTAACCTTAACCCTAAACCGAACCCTAACCACTAACCCTAACTCTAAGCCTAACCCAAAATCGAACCCTCACCTAGAACCCAAATTTCACCCTAACCATAACCCTAAACCTACCCTAACTTCATTCAAACCCAAACTAAAACTGACCCTAAACCTAACCCTAACCCTAAACCTAAACTTAACCCTCACCCTGACACTAATACGAACCCTAACCCTCACCCTAACCCTCATGCTTAACATAAACGTCACCCTCACCCTAACCCTAAAACTAAACATAACACTAAATCTTCCCCTAATCCTGACCCTAACCCTAATCCTAACCATAAACCTAACCCTCACCCTAAACTTAACCCTAACCCTGACCCTAACACTAACTCTAACCCTAAAACTTACCCTACACACTCAGCTTAAATGGCAACCTAGCACTAACACTCACGCTAACATCTAAACCTAAACCCAACCCTTAACCTAACCCTATCTCTAACCTTAACCTAGCACTAAACCTGACCATGACTTAACCCTGACCCTAACCCTAAGCCGAACCTTAACTCTAAACCTAACCCTATCCTTAACCCTAACCCTAACCCCTAACCCCTAACCCTAAGCTCAACCCTCCCCCTTATGTTAAACTTCACCCTAACCCTAACCCTAACAATAACTCTAAACCTGACCCTAAACCTAACCCTAAAGCATAGCACTAACTCTAACTCTAAACCTAACCCTAACCCTAACACTTTACCTTAAACCTGGCCTTAACCCTAACCTTACCCCTATCCTAAACCTAACCCTAACACTAACCTTAACCCTAAATCTAACCTTAACACTAACCCTTACCCTAACCCTCACTATTAACTGAAACTTCACCCTAACCCTAACTCTAACTCTAACCCTAACCATAACACTTACCCTAAACCCTCAACTTAACTCGAAACCTAACCCTAACCCCAAACCTCACCGTAACACCTAACCGTATCCCCAACCCTAAACCTAACGCTACACCTAACCTTATCCCTAACCCTAACCCTAACACGAAGAGTAACCCCAATCTAACCCTAACATTAACCCTAAACTTAACCCTACCCGAACCATAAACCTAACCCTAACACCCTAAACTTAGCCTCTAAAACTAACTATGATCCTAACCCTAACCCTTATCCTAACCTGACTATAATCCTCACTATAATCCTAACCCTAATCCTAACCCTTAACCTAAACTTCACACGAACCCTAAACATAAACCTAACCCTAACCCTAAACATAACCCCTAACTCTAACCCAAACCCTAAACCTAAGCATAACACTAACCTGAACACAAACCCAAACTCTACCCTAACCCTAAAAATAACCCTCTCCCTATCCTAAACTCCATCCAAAGCCTACACCTAAACTTAACCCTAAACCTAACCCAAACCCTAACCTTAAACCTAACTCTAATCATAACGCTAGTCCACCTGTAACCCTAAACCTAAGCCTTATCATAGCCCTGAATCTAACCCTAAACCTAATCCTAATCCTAACCCTCGACCTAATCCTAACCCTAACCCTAACCCTAACCATGAATCTAAATAGAACACTAACTCTAACCCTAAACCTGAACCTAAACCTAAATCTTACCGTACACCTAACCCTAACCCTAACCCTAACTCTATCTCTAACCTTATCCAGAACACTTACCCTAAACCCTTACCTGAACTGGAAAACTAACCGTAACCCTCACTGTAAACCCTAATTGTATGCCCAACCCTAACGCTAATGCTATCCCTAACCCGAACCCTAACCCTAACACTAACCTGAACCCTTAAGCCCTAATGATAACCCTAACCCAAAGCCTAACCCCTAACACCAAAGCCTAATACAAACCTTAACCCTAACTCTCACCCTAACTCTAACACTAACCCTAAACCTAATCATAAACCTAACCCTAAACCAAACCTAACCATGACCAGAACCACAATCCCTAACTAGAACCCTCACCCAAACCCTAACCCTAAACTACACCTGTAACCCCTAACACCTTACAATAACCATATTCCTAACCCTACCCAACCCTCACCCTAAACCTAACCCTCACCCCAACCACAACGCCTAACACAAACCATAACCCTAACACTAACTGTTACACGAAACTTAACCCTGACCTAAAACCTAAGCCTAACCCTAAACCTAAACAGAACCCGTAAACTTAACAATAACCCTAAACATAACCTTAACACTAACCTGAAAATTAACCCAAACCTTAGCCATAACCCTAACCCTAACCCTCACCGTATCCTAAACTTCACCCTATCCCTAAACTAAAGCTAACCCTAACTTTAACCCAAACCCTTCCCCGAAACCTAACCCTAACCTTAACCTTGGCCCACCTGTAACCCTAAACCTAACCCTTACAATAACTCTGATGCTAACCCTCACACTAAACCTAATCCTAATCCTAACCCTGACCCTAACCCTAACCTAATGTTAACCCTAACTTAAAACCTACCATAAACTTAAAACTAACCCTAACCCCTAACCCTAACTCTAACCCTAACATTAGGCATAACCCGAAACCTAACCGTAACACTTACCCAAAACCCTCACCTTAACTGTAAACTTAACTCTAACCCTTACCCTAACCCTAAACTTAACCCTAAATATAACCGCACCCTAAACCTAACCGAAACTCTAAGCCCTAACCCTAACTCTAACCCTAATCCCTGGCCTAAGCCAAACCGTAACCCTAAACCTAACCCTAACCTCACCTAACCTCAACCCTAATCCTAACCCAAACCCTAAACCGAACCCTTACCCTTAACCAAACTTTCACCCTAACCATAACCCTAAACCTACCCTAACTTCATTCAAACCCTAACCCTAACCCAACCTAAAACTAACCCTAAACCTAACCCTAATCCTAAAGCTAAACCTAACCCTAACCCTAAAGCTAAACCTAACCCTAATCCTGACCCTAACCTGAATCATAACAGCTAACCCTAACCCTCATGCTTAACATAAACTTCACCCTAACCCTAACCCTAAAACTAAACCTAACCCTAAACTAACCTCGAATTCTAGCCCTAACCCTAAACCTAACCCTAACCTTAACTCTAACCCTGATTCTAACCGGAACACCCTAACTGTAAACCTAACACTAACACTCACACGAACTCCTAACCCATTCGCTAACCCTAACCCTACCCCTAATCCTAACCCTAACCCTAACCCTGAACTAAAAACCTAACCCTTAAAATAACTCTAAACTTAAGCCTCGCCTTAACTCTACCCTAACCCTAACCCTAACCTAACAATAACAATGAACTTGACCCTAACCCTAACCCTAAACCCTAACACTAACTCTAACTGCAAACCTAACCCTAACCCTAACCTAGCCCTACTCTTTACCGTAAACCTAGCCTTAACGCTACTAACCTTACCCCGACCCTAACCCTAACACTAACCTTCACCCTAACTCGAACCTTAGCCCTAACCCTTACCCTAACCCTCACTATTAACTGAAACTTCACCCTGAGCCTAACCCTAACTCTAACTCTAACCATCACCATAACACTTACCCTAAACCCTCACCTTAACTGTAAACCTAACCCTAACCCTCACTCTAACCCCTAATCGTATCCCCAACCCTAAACCTAATGCTATCCCTAACATTACCCCGACCCTAACCCTAACACAAACAGTAACCCTAATCTAACACGAACCCGAACGTTAACCCTAAACTTAACCCTACCCTAACCATAAACCCAAACTAACACCCTAAAGCTAACCTCTAACGCTAACTACAATCCTAACCCGAATCCTAACTCTTATCCTAACCTCACCCTTAACCTAAACTTCACACTAACCCGAAACCAAACCCTAAACATAACCCCTAACCCGAACCTGAACGCAAAACCTAACCTCAACCCTAACTTTAACCCTACCATAAACCTAAACCTAACCCTAACCCCTAAGCATAACTCTAACCCTAACCCTAGCCCTAACCCGAACCCGAACCCTAACCCTAACCGCAGTACTTACCCAAAACCCTCACCTTAACTGTAAACGTAACTCTAACTCTTACCCTAACCCTAATCTTAACCCTAAATATCACCTTACCTTAAACCTAACCAAAACAGTAACCCCTAACCCTTACTCTAAACCTAATCCTTAGCCTAAACCTAACCTTAACCCTAAACCGAACCCTAACCACTAACCCTAACTCTAAGCCTAACCCAAAATCGAACCCTCACCTAGAACCCAAATTTCACCCTAACCATAACCCTAAACCTACCCTAACTTCATTCAAACCCAAACTAAAACTGACCCTAAACCTAACCCTAACCCTAAACCTAAACTTAACCCTCACCCTGACACTAATACGAACCCTAACCCTCACCCTAACCCTCATGCTTAACATAAACGTCACCCTCACCCTAACCCTAAAACTAAACATAACACTAAATCTTCCCCTAATCCTGACCCTAACCCTAATCCTAACCATAAACCTAACCCTCACCCTAAACTTAACCCTAACCCTGACCCTAACACTAACTCTAACCCTAAAACTTACCCTACACACTCAGCTTAAATGGCAACCTAGCACTAACACTCACGCTAACATCTAAACCTAAACCCAACCCTTAACCTAACCCTATCTCTAACCTTAACCTAGCACTAAACCTGACCATGACTTAACCCTGACCCTAACCCTAAGCCGAACCTTAACTCTAAACCTAACCCTATCCTTAACCCTAACCCTAACCCCTAACCCTAAGCTCAACCCTCCCCCTTATGTTAAACTTCACCCTAACCCTAACCCTAACAATAACTCTAAACCTGACCCTAAACCTAACCCTAAAGCATAGCACTAACTCTAACTCTAAACCTAACCCTAACCCTAACACTTTACCTTAAACCTGGCCTTAACCCTAACCTTACCCCTATCCTAAACCTAACCCTAACACTAACCTTAACCCTAAATCTAACCTTAACACTAACCCTTACCCTAACCCTCACTATTAACTGAAACTTCACCCTAACCCTAACTCTAACTCTAACCCTAACCATAACACTTACCCTAAACCCTCAACTTAACTCGAAACCTAACCCTAACCCCAAACCTCACCGTAACACCTAACCGTATCCCCAACCCTAAACCTAACGCTACACCTAACCTTATCCCTAACCCTAACCCTAACACGAAGAGTAACCCCAATCTAACCCTAACATTAACCCTAAACTTAACCCTACCCGAACCATAAACCTAACCCTAACACCCTAAACTTAGCCTCTAAAACTAACTATGATCCTAACCCTAACCCTTATCCTAACCTGACTATAATCCTCACTATAATCCTAACCCTAATCCTAACCCTTAACCTAAACTTCACACGAACCCTAAACATAAACCTAACCCTAACCCTAAACATAACCCCTAACTCTAACCCAAACCCTAAACCTAAGCATAACACTAACCTGAACACAAACCCAAACTCTACCCTAACCCTAAAAATAACCCTCTCCCTATCCTAAACTCCATCCAAAGCCTACAGCTAAACTTAACCCTAAACCTAACCCAAACCCTAACCTTAAACCTAACTCTAATCATAACGCTAGTCCACCTGTAACCCTAAACCTAAGCCTTATCATAGCCCTGAATCTAACCCTAAACCTAATCCTAATCCTAACCCTCGACCTAATCCTAACCCTAACCCTAACCCTAACCATGAATCTAAATAGAACACTAACTCTAACCCTAAACCTGAACCTAAACCTAAATCTTACCGTACACCTAACCCTAACCCTAACCCTAACTCTATCTCTAACCTTATCCAGAACACTTACCCTAAACCCTTACCTGAACTGGAAAACTAACCGTAACCCTCACTGTAAACCCTAATTGTATGCCCAACCCTAACGCTAATGCTATCCCTAACCCGAACCCTAACCCTAACACTAACCTGAACCCTTAAGCCCTAATGATAACCCTAACCCAAAGCCTAACCCCTAACACCAAAGCCTAATACAAACCTTAACCCTAACTCTCACCCTAACTCTAACACTAACCCTAAACCTAATCATAAACCTAACCCTAAACCAAACCTAACCATGACCAGAACCACAATCCCTAACTAGAACCCTCACCCAAACCCTAACCCTAAACTACACCTGTAACCCCTAACACCTTACAATAACCATATTCCTAACCCTACCCAACCCTCACCCTAAACCTAACCCTCACCCCAACCACAACGCCTAACACAAACCATAACCCTAACACTAACTGTAACACGAAACTTAACCCTGACCTAAAACCTAAGCCTAACCCTAAACCTAAACAGAACCCGTAAACTTAACAATAACCCTAAACATAACCTTAACACTAACCTGAAAATTAACCCAAACCTTAGCCATAACCCTAACCCTAACCCTCACCGTATCCTAAACTTCACCCTATCCCTAAACTAAAGCTAACCCTAACTTTAACCCAAACCCTTCCCCGAAACCTAACCCTAACCTTAACCTTGGCCCACCTGTAACCCTAAACCTAACCCTTACAATAACTCTGATGCTAACCCTCACACTAAACCTAATCCTAATCCTAACCCTGACCCTAACCCTAACCTAATGTTAACCCTAACTTAAAACCTACCATAAACTTAAAACTAACCCTAACCCCTAACCCTAACTCTAACCCTAACATTAGGCATAACCCAAAACCTAACCGTAACACTTACCCAAAACCCTCACCTTAACTGTAAACTTAACTCTAACCCTTACCCTAACCCTAAACTTAACCCTAAATATAACCGCACCCTAAACCTAACCGAAACTCTAAGCCCTAACCCTAACTCTAACCCTAATCCCTGGCCTAAGCCAAACCGTAACCCTAAACCTAACCCTAACCTCACCTAACCTCAACCCTAATCCTAACCCAAACCCTAAACCGAACCCTTACCCTTAACCAAACTTTCACCCTAACCATAACCCTAAACCTACCCTAACTTCATTCAAACCCTAACCCTAACCCAACCTAAAACTAACCCTAAACCTAACCCTAATCCTAAAGCTAAACCTAACCCTAACCCTAAAGCTAAACCTAACCCTAATCCTGACCCTAACCTGAATCATAACAGCTAACCCTAACCCTCATGCTTAACATAAACTTCACCCTAACCCTAACCCTAAAACTAAACCTAACCCTAAACTAACCTCGAATTCTAGCCCTAACCCTAAACCTAACCCTAACCTTAACTCTAACCCTGATTCTAACCGGAACACCCTAACTGTAAACCTAACACTAACACTCACACGAACTCCTAAACCATTCGCTAACCCTAACCCTAACCCTACCCCTAATCCTAACCCTAACCCTAACCCTGAACTAAAAACCTAACCCTTAAAATAACTCTAAACTTAAGCCTCGCCTTAACTCTACCCTAACCCTAGCCCTAACCTAACAATAACAATGAACTTGACCCTAACCCTAACCCTAAACCCTAACACTAACTCTAACTGCAAACCTAACCCTAACCCTAACCTAGCCCTACTCTTTACCGTAAACCTAGCCTTAACGCTACTAACCTTACCCCGACCCTAACCCTAACACTAACCTTAACCCTAACTCGAACCTTAGCCCTAACCCTTACCCTAACCCTCACTATTAACTGAAACTTCACCCTGACCCTAACCCTAACTCTAACTCTAACCATCACCATAACACTTACCCTAAACCCTCACCTTAACTGTAAACCTAACCCTAACCCTCACTCTAACCCCTAATCGTATCCCCAACCCTAAACCTAATGCTATCCCTAACATTACCCCGACCCTAACCCTAACACAAACAGTAACCCTAATCTAACACGAACCCGAACGTTAACCCTAAACTTAACCCTACCCTAACCATAAACCCAAACTAACACCCTAAAGCTAACCTCTAACGCTAACTACAATCCTAACCCGAATCCTAACTCTTATCCTAACCTCACCCTTAACCTAAACTTCACACTAACCCGAAACCAAACCCTAAACATAACCCCTAACCCGAACCTGAACGCAAAACCTAACCTCAACCCTAACTTTAACCCTACCATAAACCTAAACCTAACCCTAACCCCTAAGCATAACTCTAACCCTAACCCTAGCCCTAACCCGAACCCGAACCCTAACCCTAACCGCAGTACTTACCCAAAACCCTCACCTTAACTGTAAACGTAACTCTAACTCTTACCCTAACCCTAATCTTAACCCTAAATATCACCTTACCTTAAACCTAACCAAAACAGTAACCCCTAACCCTTACTCTAAACCTAATCCTTAGCCTAAACCTAACCTTAACCCTAAACCGAACCCTAACCACTAACCCTAACTCTAAGCCTAACCCAAAATCGAACCCTCACCTAGAACCCAAATTTCACCCTAACCATAACCCTAAACCTACCCTAACTTCATTCAAACCCAAACTAAAACTGACCCTAAACCTAACCCTAACCCTAAACCTAAACTTAACCCTCACCCTGACACTAATACGAACCCTAACCCTCACCCTAACCCTCATGCTTAACATAAACGTCACCCTCACCCTAACCCTAAAACTAAACATAACACTAAATCTTCCCCTAATCCTGACCCTAACCCTAATCCTAACCATAAACCTAACCCTCACCCTAAACTTAACCCTAACCCTGACCCTAACACTAACTCTAACCCTAAAACTTACCCTACACACTCAGCTTAAATGGCAACCTAGCACTAACACTCACGCTAACATCTAAACCTAAACCCAACCCTTAACCTAACCCTATCTCTAACCTTAACCTAGCACTAAACCTGACCATGACTTAACCCTGACCCTAACCCTAAGCCGAACCTTAACTCTAAACCTAACCCTATCCTTAACCCTAACCCTAACCCCTAACCCCTAACCCTAAGCTCAACCCTCCCCCTTATGTTAAACTTCACCCTAACCCTAACCCTAACAATAACTCTAAACCTGACCCTAAACCTAACCCTAAAGCATAGCACTAACTCTAACTCTAAACCTAACCCTAACCCTAACACTTTACCTTAAACCTGGCCTTAACCCTAACCTTACCCCTATCCTAAACCTAACCCTAACACTAACCTTAACCCTAAATCTAACCTTAACACTAACCCTTACCCTAACCCTCACTATTAACTGAAACTTCACCCTAACCCTAACTCTAACTCTAACCCTAACCATAACACTTACCCTAAACCCTCAACTTAACTCGAAACCTAACCCTAACCCCAAACCTCACCGTAACACCTAACCGTATCCCCAACCCTAAACCTAACGCTACACCTAACCTTATCCCTAACCCTAACCCTAACACGAAGAGTAACCCCAATCTAACCCTAACATTAACCCTAAACTTAACCCTACCCGAACCATAAACCTAACCCTAACACCCTAAACTTAGCCTCTAAAACTAACTATAATCCTAACCCTAACCCTTATCCTAACCTGACTATAATCCTCACTATAATCCTAACCCTAATCCTAACCCTTAACCTAAACTTCACACGAACCCTAAACATAAACCTAACCCTAACCCTAAACATAACCCCTAACTCTAACCCAAACCCTAAACCTAAGCATAACACTAACCTGAACACAAACCCAAACTCTACCCTAACCCTAAAAATAACCCTCTCCCTATCCTAAACTCCATCCAAAGCCTACACCTAAACTTAACCCTAAACCTAACCCAAACCCTAACCTTAAACCTAACTCTAATCATAACGCTAGTCCACCTGTAACCCTAAACCTAAGCCTTACCATAGCCCTGAATCTAACCCTAAACCTAATCCTAATCCTAACCCTAGACCTAATCCTAACCCTAACCCTAACCCTAACCATGAATCTAAATAGAACACTAACTCTAACCCTAAACCTGAACCTAAACCTAAATCTTACCGTACACCTAACCCTAACCCTAACCCTAACTCTATCTCTAACCTTATCCAGAACACTTACCCTAAACCCTTACCTGAACTGGAAAACTAACCGTAACCCTCACCGTAAACCCTAATTGTATGCCCAACCCTAACGCTAATGCTATCCCTAACCCGAACCCTAACCCTAACACTAACCTGAACCCTTAAGCCCTAATGATAACCCTAACCCTAACCCAAAGCCTAACCCCTAACACCAAAGCCTAATACAAACCTTAACCCTAACTCTCACCCTAACTCTAACACTAACCCTAAACCTAATCATAAACCTAACCCTAAACCAAACCTAACCATGACCAGAACCACAATCCCTAACTAGAACCCTCACCCAAACCCTAACCCTAAACTACACCTGTAACCCCTAACACCGTACAATAACCATATTCCTAACCCTACCCAACCCTCACCCTAAACCTAACCCTCACCCCAACCACAACGCCTAACACAAACCATAACCCTAACACTAACTGTAACACGAAACTTAACCCTGACCTAAAACCTAAGCCTAACCCTAAACCTAAACAGAACCCGTAAACTTAACAATAACCCTAAACATAACCTTAACACTAACCTGAAAATTAACCCAAACCTTAGCCATAACCCTAACCCTAACCCTCACCGTATCCTAAACTTCACCCTATCCCTAAACTAAAGCTAACCCTAACTTTAACCCTAACCCTTCCCCGGAACCTAACCCTAACCTTAACCTTGGCCCACCTGTAACCCTAAACCTAACCCTTACAATAACTCTGATGCTAACCCTCACCCTAAACCTAATCCTAATCCTAACCCTGACCCTAACCCTAACCTAATGTTAACCCTAACTTAAAACCTACCATAAACTTAAAACTAACCCTAACCCCTAACCCTAACTCTAACCCTAACATTAGGCATAACCCGAAACCTAACCGTAGCACTTACCCAAAACCCTCACCTTAACTGTAAACTTAACTCTAACTCTTACCCTAACCCTAAACTTAACCCTAAATATAACCGCACCCTAAACCTAACCGAAACTCTAAGCCCTAACCCTAACTCTAACCCTAATCCTTGGCCTAAACCAAACCTTAACCCTAAACCTAACCCTAACCTCACCTAACCTCAACCCTAATCCTAACCCAAACCCTAAACCGAACCCTTACCCTTAACCAAACTTTCACCCTAACCATAACCCTAAACCTACCCTAACTTCATTCAAACCCTAACCCTAACCCAAACTAAAACTAACCCTAAACCTAACCCTAATCCTAAAGCTAAACCTAACCCTAACCCTAAAGCTAAACCTAACCCTAATCCTGATCCTAACCTGAATCATAACAGCTAACCCTAACCCTCATGCTTAACATAAACTTCACCCTAACCCTAACCCTAAAACTAAACCTAACCCTAAACTAACCTCGAATTCTAGCCCTAACCCTAAACCTAACCCTAACCCTAACTCTAACCCTGATTCTAACCGGAACACCCTAACTGTAAACCTAACACTAACACTCACACGAACTCCTAACCCATTCGCTAACCCTAACCCTACCCCTAATCCTAACCCTAACCCTAACCCTAACCCTGAACTAAAAACCTAACCCTTAAAATAACTCTAAACTTAAGCCTCGCCTTAACTCTACCCTAACCCTAACCCTAACCTAACAATAACAATGAACTTGACCCTAACCCTAACCCTAAACCCTAACACTAACTCTAACTGCAAACCTAACCCTAACCCTAACCTAGCCCTACTCTTTACCGTAAACCTAGCCTTAACGCTACTAACCTTACCCGACCCTAACCCTAACACTAACCTTAACCCTAACTCGAACCTTAGCCCTAACCCTTACCCTAACCCTCACTATTAACTGAAACTTCACCCTGACCCTAACCCTAACTCTAACTCTAACCATCACCATAACACTTACCCTAGACCCTCACCTTAACTGTAAACCTAACCCTAACCCTCACTCTAACCCCTAATCGTATCCCCAACCCTAAACCTAATGCTATCCCTAACATTACCCCGACCCTAACCCTAACACAAACAGTAACCCTAATCTAACACGAACCCGAACGTTAACCCTAAACTTAACCCTACCCTAACCATAAACCCAAACTAACACCCTAAACCTAACCTCTAACGCTAACTACAATCCTAACCCGAATCCTAACTCTTATCCTAACCTCACCCTTAACCTAAACTTCACACTAACCCGAAACCAAACCCTAAACATAACCCCTAACCCGAACCTGAACCCAAAACCTAACCTCAACCCTAACTTTAACCCTGCCATAAACCTAAACCTAACCCTAACCCCTAAGCATAACTCTAACCCTAACCCTAGCCCTAACCCGAACCCGAACCCTAACCCTAATCGCAGTACTTACCCAAAACCCTCACCGTAACTGTAAACGTAACTCTAACTCTTACCCTAACCCTAATCTTAACCCTAAATATCACCTTACCTTAAACCTAACCAAAACACTAACCCCTAACCCTTACTCTAAACCTAATCCTTAGCCTAAACCTAACCTTAACCCTAAACCGAACCCTAACCACTAACCCTAACTCTAAGCCTAACCCAAAATCGAACCCTCACCTAGAACCCAAATTTCACCCTAACCATAACCCTAAACCTACCCTAACTTCATTCAAACCCAAACTAAAACTAACCCTAAACCTAACCCTAACCCTAAACCTAAACTTCACCCTCACCCTGACACTAATACGAACCCTAACCCTCACCCTAACCCTCATGCTTAACATAAACGTCACCCTCACCCTAACCCTAAAACTAAACATAACACTAAATCTTCCCCTAATCCTGACCCTAACCCTAATCCTAACCATAAACCTAACCCTCACCCTAAACTTAACCCTAACCCTGACCCTAACACTAACTCTAACCCTAAAACTTACCCTACACACTCAGCTTAAATGGCAACCTAGCACTAACACTCACGCTAACATCTAAACCTAAACCCAACCCTTAACCTAACCCTATCTCTAACCTTAACCTAGCACTAAACCTGACCATGACTTAACCCTGACCCTAACCCTAAGCCGAACCTTAACTCTAAACCTAACCCTATCCTTAACCCTAACCCTAACCCCTAACCCCTAACCCTAAGCTCAACCCTCCCCCTTATGTTAAACTTCACCCTAACCCTAACCCTAACAATAACTCTAAACCTGACCCTAAACCTAACCCTAAAGCATAGCACTAACTCTAACTCTAAACCTAACCCTAACCCTAACACTTTACCTTAAACCTGGCCTTAACCCTAACCTTACCCCTATCCTAAACCTAACCCTAACACTAACCTTAACCCTAAATCTAACCTTAACACTAACCCTTACCCTAACCCTCACTATTAACTGAAACTTCACCCTAACCCTAACTCTAACTCTAACCCTAACCATAACACTTACCCTAAACCCTCAACTTAACTCGAAACCTAACCCTAACCCCAAACCTCACCGTAACACCTAACCGTATCCCCAACCCTAAACCTAACGCTACACCTAACCTTATCCGTAACCCTAACCCTAACACGAAGAGTAACCCCAATCTAACCCTAACATTAACCCTAAACTTAACCCTACCCGAACCATAAACCTAACCCTAACACCCTAAACTTAGCCTCTAAAACTAACTATAATCCTAACCCTAACCCTTATCCTAACCTGACTATAATCCTCACTAGAATCCTAACCCTAATCCTAACCCTTAACCTAAACTTCACACGAACCCTAAACATAAACCTAACCCTAACCCTAAACATAACCCCTAACTCTAACCCAAACCCTAAACCTAAGCATAACACTAACCTGAACACAAACCCAAACTCTACCCTAACCCTAAAAATAACCCTCTCCCTATCCTAAACTCCATCCAAAGCCTACACCTAAACTTAACCCTAAACCTAACCCAAACCCTAACCTTAAACCTAACTCTAATCATAACGCTAGTCCACCTGTAACCCTAAACCTAAGCCTTATCATAGCCCTGAATCTAACCCTAAACCTAATCCTAATCCTAACCCTCGACCTAATCCTAACCCTAACCCTAACCATGAATCTAAATAGAACACTAACTCTAACCCTAAACCTGAACCTAAACCTAAATCTTACCGTACACCTAACCCTAACCCGAACCCTAACTCTATCTCTAACCTTATCCAGAACACTTACCCTAAACCCTTACCTGAACTGGAAAACTAACCGTAACCCTCACCGTAAACCCTAATTGTATGCCCAACCCTAACGCTAATGCTATCCCTAACCCGAACCCTAACCCTAACACTAACCTGAACCCTTAAGCCCTAATGATAACCCTAACCCTAACCCAAAGCCTAACCCCTAACACCAAAGCCTAATACAAACCTTAACCCTAACTCTCACCCTAACTCTAACACTAACCCTAAACCTAATCATAAACCTAACCCTAAACCAAACCTAACCATGACCAGAACCACAATCCCTAACTAGAACCCTCACCCAAACCCTAACCCTAAACTACACCTGTAACCCCTAACACCTTACAATAACCATATTCCTAACCCTACCCAACCCTCACCCTAAAGCTAAGCCTCACCCCAACCACAACGCCTAACACAAACCATAACCCTAACACTAACTGTAACAAGAAACTTAACCCTGACCTAAAACCTAAGCCTAACCCTAAACCTAAACAGAACCCGTAAACTTAACAATAACCCTAAACATAACCTTAACACTAACCTGAAAATTAACCCAAACCTTAGCCATAACCCTAACCCTAACCCTCACCGTATCCTAAACTTCACCCTATCCCTAAACTAAAGCTAACCCTAACTTTAACCCTAACCCTTCCCCGGAACCTAACCCTAACCTTAACCTTGGCCCACCTGTAACCCTAAACCTAACCCTTACAATAACTCTGATGCTAACCCTCACCCTAAACCTAATCCTAATCCTAACCCTGACCCTAACCCTATCCTAATGTTAACCCTAACTTAAAACCTACCATAAACTTAAAACTAACCCTAACCCCTAACCCTAACTCTAACCCTAACATTAGGCATAACCCGAAACCTAACCGTAGCACTTACCCAAAACCCTCACCTTAACTGTAAACTTAACTCTAACTCTTACCCTAACCCTAAACTTAACCCTAAATATAACCGCACCCTAAACCTAACCGAAACTCTAAGCCCTAACCCTAACTCTAACCCTAATCCTTGGCCTAAACCAAACCTTAACCCTAAACCTAACCCTAACCTCACCTAACCTCAACCCTAATCCTAACCCAAACCCTAAACCGAGCCCTTACCCTTAACCAAACTTTCACCCTAACCATAACCCTAAACCTACCCTAACTTCATTCAAACCCTAACCCTAACCCAAACTAAAACTAACCCTAAACCTAACCCTAATCCTAAAGCTAAACCTAACCCTAACCCTAAAGCTAAACCTAACCCTAATCCTGACCCTAACCTGAATCATAACAGCTAACCCTAACCCTCATGCTTAACATAAACTTCACCCTAACCCTAACCCTAAAACTAAACCTAACCCTAAACTAACCTCGAATTCTAGCCCTAACCCTAAACCTAACCCTGACCCTAACTCTAACCCTGATTCTAACCGGAACACCCTAACTGTAAACCTAACACTAACACTCACACGAACTCCTAACCCATTCGCTAACCCTAACCCTACCCCTAATCCTAACCCTAACCCTAACCCTGAACTAAAAACCTAACCCTTAAACTAACTCTAAACTTAAGCCTCGCCTTAACTCTACCCTAACCCTAACCCTAACCTAACAATAGCAATGAACTTGACCCTAACCCTAACCCTAAACCCTAACACTAACTCTAACTGCAAACCTAACCCTAACCCTAACCTAGCCCTACTCTTTACCGTAAACCTAGCCTTAACGCTACTAACCTTACCCCGACCCTAACCCTAACACTAACCTTAACCCTAACTCGAACCTTAGCCCTAACCCTGACCCTAACCCGAACTCTAACTCTAACCATCACCATAACACTTACCCTAAACCCTCACCTTAACTGTAAACCTAACCCTAACCCTCACTCTAACCCCTAATCGTATCCCCAACCCTAAACCTAATGCTATCCCTAACATTACCCCGACCCTAACCCTAACACAAACAGTAACCCTAATCTAACACGAACCCTAACATTAACCCTAAACTTAACCCTACCCTAACCATAAACCTAAACTAACACCCTAAACCTAACCTCTAACGCTAACTACAATCCTAACCCGAATCCTAACTCTTATCCTAACCTCACCCTTAACCTAAACTTCACACTAACCCGAAACCAAACCCTAAAGATAACCCCTAACCCGAACCTGAACCCAAAACCTAACCTCAACCCTAACTTTAACCCTACCATAAACCTAAACCTAACCCTAACCCCTAAGCATAACTCTAACCCTAACCCTAGCCCTAACCCGAACCCGAACCCTAACCCTAACCGCAATACTTACCCAAAACCCTCACCTTAACTGTAAACGTAACTCTAACTCTTACCCTAACCCTAATCTTAACCCTAAATATAACCCTACCTTGAACCTAACCAAAACACTAACCCCTAACCCTTACTCTAAACCTAATCCTTAGCCTAAACCTAACCTTAACCCTAAACCGAACCCTAACCACTAACCCTAACTCTAAGCCTAACCCAAAATCGAACCCTCACCTAGAACCCAAATTTCACCCTAACCATAACCCTAAACCTACCCTAACTTCATTCAAACCCAAACTAAAACTAACCCTAAACCTAACCCTAACCCTAAACCTAAACTTAACCCTCACCCTGACACTAATACGAACCCTAACCACTAACCCTCACCCTAACCCTCATGCTTAACATACACGTCACCCTCACCCTAACCCTAAAACTAAACATAACACTAAATCTTCCCCTAATCCTGACCCTAACCCTAATCCTAACCATAAACCTAACCCTCACCCTAAACTTAACCCTAACCCTGACCCTAACACTAACTCTAACCCTAAAACTTACCCTACACACTCAGCTTAAATGGAAACCTAGCACTAACACTCACGCTAACATCTAAACCTAAACCCAACCCTTAACCTAACCCTATCTCTAACCTTAACCTAGCACTAAACCTGACCATGACTTAACCCTGACCCTAACCCTAAGCCGACCCTTAACTCTAAACCTAACCCTATCCTTAACCCTAACCCTAACCCCTAACCCCTAACCCTAAGCTCAACCCTCCCCCTTATGTTAAACTTCACCCTAACCCTAACCCTAACAATAACTCTAAACCTGACCCTAAACCTGACCCTAAAGCATAGCACTAACTCTAACTCTAAACCTAACCCTAACCCTAACACTATACCTTAAACCTAGCCTTAACCCTAACCTTACCCCTATCCTAAACCTAACCCTAACACTAACCTTAACCCTAAATCTAACCTTAACACTAACCCTTACCCTAACCCTCACTATTAACTGAAACTTCACCCTAACCCTAACTCTACTCTAACCCTAACCATAACACTTACCCTAAACCCTCAACTTAACTCGAAACCTAACCCTAACCCCAAACCTCGCCGTAACACCTAACCGTATCCCCAACCCTAAACCTAACGCTACACCTAACCTTATCCGTAACCCTAACCCTAACACGAAGAGTAACCCCAATCTAACCCTAACATTAACCCTAAACTTAACCCTACCCGAACCATAAACCTAACCCTAACACCCTAAACTTAGCCTCTAAAACTAACTATAATCCTAACCCTAACCCTTATCCTAACCTGACTATAATCCTCACTATAATCCTAACCCTAATCCTAACCCTTAACCTAAACTTCACACGAACCCTAAACATAAACCTAACCCTAACCCTAAACATAACCCCTAACTCTAACCCAAACCCTAAACCTAAGCATAACACTAACCTGAACACAAACCCAAACTCTACCCTAACCCTAAAAATAACCCTCTCCCTATCCTAAACTCCATCCAAAGCCTACACCTAAACTTAACCCTAAACCTAACCCAAACCCTAACCTTAAACCTAACTCTAATCATAACGCTAGTCCACCTGTAACCCTAAACCTAAGCCTTATCATAGCCCTGAATCTAACCCTAAACCTAATCCTAATCCTAACCCTCGACCTAATCCTAACCCTAACCCTAACCATGAATCTAAATAGAACACTAACTCTAACCCTAAACCTGAACCTAAACCTAAATCTTACCGTACACCTAACCCTAACCCGAACCCTAACTCTATCTCTAACCTTATCCAGAACACTTACCCTAAACCCTTACCTGAACTGGAAAACTAACCGTAACCCTCACCGTAAACCCTAATTGTATGCCCAACCCTAACGCTAATGCTATCCCTAACCCGAACCCTAACCCTAACACTAACCTGAACCCTTAAGCCCTAATGATAACCCTAACCCTAACCCAAAGCCTAACCCCTAACACCAAAGCCTAATACAAACCTTAACCCTAACTCTCACCCTAACTCTAACACTAACCCTAAACCTAATCATAAACCTAACCCTAAACCAAACCTAACCATGACCAGAACCACAATCCCTAACTAGAACCCTCACCCAAACCCTAACCCTAAACTACACCTGTAACCCCTAACACCTTACAATAACCATATTCCTAACCCTACCCAACCCTCACCCTAAAGCTAAGCCTCACCCCAACCACAACGCCTAACACAAACCATAACCCTAACACTAACTGTAACAAGAAACTTAACCCTGACCTAAAACCTAAGCCTAACCCTAAACCTAAACAGAACCCGTAAACTTAACAATAACCCTAAACATAACCTTAACACTAACCTGAAAATTAACCCAAACCTTAGCCATAACCCTAACCCTAACCCTCACCGTATCCTAAACTTCACCCTATCCCTAAACTAAAGCTAACCCTAACTTTAACCCTAACCCTTCCCCGGAACCTAACCCTAACCTTAACCTTGGCCCACCTGTAACCCTAAACCTAACCCTTACAATAACTCTGATGCTAACCCTCACCCTAAACCTAATCCTAATCCTAACCCTGACCCTAACCCTATCCTAATGTTAACCCTAACTTAAAACCTACCATAAACTTAAAACTAACCCTAACCCCTAACCCTAACTCTAACCCTAACATTAGGCATAACCCGAAACCTAACCGTAGCACTTACCCAAAACCCTCACCTTAACTGTAAACTTAACTCTAACTCTTACCCTAACCCTAAACTTAACCCTAAATATAACCGCACCCTAAACCTAACCGAAACTCTAAGCCCTAACCCTAACTCTAACCCTAATCCTTGGCCTAAACCAAACCTTAACCCTAAACCTAACCCTAACCTCACCTAACCTCAACCCTAATCCTAACCCAAACCCTAAACCGAGCCCTTACCCTTAACCAAACTTTCACCCTAACCATAACCCTAAACCTACCCTAACTTCATTCAAACCCTAACCCTAACCCAAACTAAAACTAACCCTAAACCTAACCCTAATCCTAAAGCGAAACCTAACCCTAACCCTAAAGCTAAACCTAACCCTAATCCTGACCCTAACCTGAATCATAACAGCTAACCCTAACCCTCATGCTTAACATAAACTTCACCCTAACCCTAACCCTAAAACTAAACCTAACCCTAAACTAACCTCGAATTCTAGCCCTAACCCTAAACCTAACCCTGACCCTAACTCTAACCCTGATTCTAACCGGAACACCCTAACTGTAAACCTAACACTAACACTCACACGAACTCCTAACCCATTCGCTAACCCTAACCCTACCCCTAATCCTAACCCTAACCCTAACCCTGAACTAAAAACCTAACCCTTAAACTAACTCTAAACTTAAGCCTCGCCTTAACTCTACCCTAACCCTAACCCTAACCTAACAATAGCAATGAACTTGACCCTAACCCTAACCCTAAACCCTAACACTAACTCTAACTGCAAACCTAACCCTAACCCTAACCTAGCCCTACTCTTTACCGTAAACCTAGCCTTAACGCTACTAACCTTACCCCGACCCTAACCCTAACACTAACCTTAACCCTAACTCGAACCTTAGCCCTAACCCTGACCCTAACCCGAACTCTAACTCTAACCATCACCATAACACTTACCCTAAACCCTCACCTTAACTGTAAACCTAACCCTAACCCTCACTCTAACCCCTAATCGTATCCCCAACCCTAAACCTAATGCTATCCCTAACATTACCCCGACCCTAACCCTAACACAAACAGTAACCCTAATCTAACACGAACCCTAACATTAACCCTAAACTTAACCCTACCCTAACCATAAACCTAAACTAACACCCTAAACCTAACCTCTAACGCTAACTACAATCCTAACCCGAATCCTAACTCTTATCCTAACCTCACCCTTAACCTAAACTTCACACTAACCCGAAACCAAACCCTAAAGATAACCCCTAACCCGAACCTGAACCCAAAACCTAACCTCAACCCTAACTTTAACCCTACCATAAACCTAAACCTAACCCTAACCCCTAAGCATAACTCTAACCCTAACCCTAGCCCTAACCCGAACCCGAACCCTAACCCTAACCGCAATACTTACCCAAAACCCTCACCTTAACTGTAAACGTAACTCTAACTCTTACCCTAACCCTAATCTTAACCCTAAATATAACCCTACCTTGAACCTAACCAAAACACTAACCCCTAACCCTTACTCTAAACCTAATCCTTAGCCTAAACCTAACCTTAACCCTAAACCGAACCCTAACCACTAACCCTAACTCTAAGCCTAACCCAAAATCGAACCCTCACCTAGAACCCAAATTTCACCCTAACCATAACCCTAAACCTACCCTAACTTCATTCAAACCCAAACTAAAACTAACCCTAAACCTAACCCTAACCCTAAACCTAAACTTAACCCTCACCCTGACACTAATACGAACCCTAACCACTAACCCTCACCCTAACCCTCATGCTTAACATACACGTCACCCTCACCCTAACCCTAAAACTAAACATAACACTAAATCTTCCCCTAATCCTGACCCTAACCCTAATCCTAACCATAAACCTAACCCTCACCCTAAACTTAACCCTAACCCTGACCCTAACACTAACTCTAACCCTAAAACTTACCCTACACACTCAGCTTAAATGGAAACCTAGCACTAACACTCACGCTAACATCTAAACCTAAACCCAACCCTTAACCTAACCCTATCTCTAACCTTAACCTAGCACTAAACCTGACCATGACTTAACCCTGACCCTAACCCTAAGCCGAACCTTAACTCTAAACCTAACCCTATCCTTAACCCTAACCCTAACCCCTAACCCCTAACCCTAAGCTCAACCCTCCCCCTTATGTTAAACTTCACCCTAACCCTAACCCTAACAATAACTCTAAACCTGACCCTAAACCTGACCCTAAAGCATAGCACTAACTCTAACTCTAAACCTAACCCTAACCCTAACACTATACCTTAAACCTAGCCTTAACCCTAACCTTACCCCTATCCTAAACCTAACCCTAACACTAACCTTAACCCTAAATCTAACCTTAACACTAACCCTTACCCTAACCCTCACTATTAACTGAAACTTCACCCTAACCCTAACTCTAACTCTAACCCTAACCATAACACTTACCCTAAACCCTCAACTTAACTCGAAACCTAACCCTAACCCCAAACCTCGCCGTAACACCTAACCGTATCCCCAACCCTAAACCTAACGCTACACCTAACCTTATCCGTAACCCTAACCCTAACACGAAGAGTAACCCCAATCTAACCCTAACATTAACCCTAAACTTAACCCTACCCGAACCATAAACCTAACCCTAACACCCTAAACTTAGCCTCTAAAACTAACTATAATCCTAACCCTAACCCTTATCCTAACCTGACTATAATCCTCACTATAATCCTAACCCTAATCCTAACCCTTAACCTAAACTTCACACGAACCCTAAACATAAACCTAACCCTAACCCTAAACATAACCCCTAACTCTAACCCAAACCCTAAACCTAAGCATAACACTAACCTGAACACAAACCCAAACTCTACCCTAACCCTAAAAATAACCCTCTCCCTATCCTAAACTCCATCCAAAGCCTACACCTAAACTTAACCCTAAACCTAACCCAAACCCTAACCTTAAACCTAACTCTAATCATAACGCTAGTCCACCTGTAACCCTAAACCTAAGCCTTATCATAGCCCTGAATCTAACCCTAAACCTAATCCTAATCCTAACCCTCGACCTAATCCTAACCCTAACCCTAACCATGAATCTAAATAGAACACTAACTCTAACCCTAAACCTGAACCTAAACCTAAATCTTACCGTACACCTAACCCTAACCCGAACCCTAACTCTATCTCTAACCTTATCCAGAACACTTACCCTAAACCCTTACCTGAACTGGAAAACTAACCGTAACCCTCACCGTAAACCCTAATTGTATGCCCAACCCTAACGCTAATGCTATCCCTAACCCGAACCCTAACCCTAACACTAACCTGAACCCTTAAGCCCTAATGATAACCCTAACCCTAACCCAAAGCCTAACCCCTAACACCAAAGCCTAATACAAACCTTAACCCTAACTCTCACCCTAACTCTAACACTAACCCTAAACCTAATCATAAACCTAACCCTAAACCAAACCTAACCATGACCAGAACCACAATCCCTAACTAGAACCCTCACCCAAACCCTAACCCTAAACTACACCTGTAACCCCTAACACCTTACAATAACCATATTCCTAACCCTACCCAACCCTCACCCTAAAGCTAAGCCTCACCCCAACCACAACGCCTAACACAAACCATAACCCTAACACTAACTGTAACAAGAAACTTAACCCTGACCTAAAACCTAAGCCTAACCCTAAACCTAAACAGAACCCGTAAACTTAACAATAACCCTAAACATAACCTTAACACTAACCTGAAAATTAACCCAAACCTTAGCCATAACCCTAACCCTAACCCTCACCGTATCCTAAACTTCACCCTATCCCTAAACTAAAGCTAACCCTAACTTTAACCCTAACCCTTCCCCGGAACCTAACCCTAACCTTAACCTTGGCCCACCTGTAACCCTAAACCTAACCCTTACAATAACTCTGATGCTAACCCTCACCCTAAACCTAATCCTAATCCTAACCCTGACCCTAACCCTATCCTAATGTTAACCCTAACTTAAAACCTACCATAAACTTAAAACTAACCCTAACCCCTAACCCTAACTCTAACCCTAACATTAGGCATAACCCGAAACCTAACCGTAGCACTTACCCAAAACCCTCACCTTAACTGTAAACTTAACTCTAACTCTTACCCTAACCCTAAACTTAACCCTAAATATAACCGCACCCTAAACCTAACCGAAACTCTAAGCCCTAACCCTAACTCTAACCCTAATCCTTGGCCTAAACCAAACCTTAACCCTAAACCTAACCCTAACCTCACCTAACCTCAACCCTAATCCTAACCCAAACCCTAAACCGAGCCCTTACCCTTAACCAAACTTTCACCCTAACCATAACCCTAAACCTACCCTAACTTCATTCAAACCCTAACCCTAACCCAAACTAAAACTAACCCTAAACCTAACCCTAATCCTAAAGCGAAACCTAACCCTAACCCTAAAGCTAAACCTAACCCTAATCCTGACCCTAACCTGAATCATAACAGCTAACCCTAACCCTCATGCTTAACATAAACTTCACCCTAACCCTAACCCTAAAACTAAACCTAACCCTAAACTAACCTCGAATTCTAGCCCTAACCCTAAACCTAACCCTGACCCTAACTCTAACCCTGATTCTAACCGGAACACCCTAACTGTAAACCTAACACTAACACTCACACGAACTCCTAACCCATTCGCTAACCCTAACCCTACCCCTAATCCTAACCCTAACCCTAACCCTGAACTAAGAACCTAACCCTTAAACTAACTCTAAACTTAAGCCTCGCCTTAACTCTACCCTAACCCTAACCCTAACCTAACAATAGCAATGAACTTGACCCTAACCCTAACCCTAAACCCTAACACTAACTCTAACTGCAAACCTAACCCTAACCCTAACCTAGCCCTACTCTTTACCGTAAACCTAGCCTTAACGCTACTAACCTTACCCCGACCCTAACCCTAACACTAACCTTAACCCTAACTCGAACCTTAGCCCTAACCCTGACCCTAACCCGAACTCTAACTCTAACCATCACCATAACACTTACCCTAAACCCTCACCTTAACTGTAAACCTAACCCTAACCCTCACTCTAACCCCTAATCGTATCCCCAACCCTAAACCTAATGCTATCCCTAACATTACCCCGACCCTAACCCTAACACAAACAGTAACCCTAATCTAACACGAACCCTAACATTAACCCTAAACTTAACCCTACCCTAACCATAAACCTAAACTAACACCCTAAACCTAACCTCTAACGCTAACTACAATCCTAACCCGAATCCTAACTCTTATCCTAACCTCACCCTTAACCTAAACTTCACACTAACCCGAAACCAAACCCTAAAGATAACCCCTAACCCGAACCTGAACCCAAAACCTAACCTCAACCCTAACTTTAACCCTACCATAAACCTAAACCTAACCCTAACCCCTAAGCATAACTCTAACCCTAACCCTAGCCCTAACCCGAACCCGAACCCTAACCCTAACCGCAATACTTACCCAAAACCCTCACCTTAACTGTAAACGTAACTCTAACTCTTACCCTAACCCTAATCTTAACCCTAAATATAACCCTACCTTGAACCTAACCAAAACACTAACCCCTAACCCTTACTCTAAACCTAATCCTTAGCCTAAACCTAACCTTAACCCTAAACCGAACCCTAACCACTAACCCTAACTCTAAGCCTAACCCAAAATCGAACCCTCACCTAGAACCCAAATTTCACCCTAACCATAACCCTAAACCTACCCTAACTTCATTCAAACCCAAACTAAAACTAACCCTAAACCTAACCCTAACCCTAAACCTAAACTTAACCCTCACCCTGACACTAATACGAACCCTAACCACTAACCCTCACCCTAACCCTCATGCTTAACATACACGTCACCCTCACCCTAACCCTAAAACTAAACATAACACTAAATCTTCCCCTAATCCTGACCCTAACCCTAATCCTAACCATAAACCTAACCCTCACCCTAAACTTAACCCTAACCCTGACCCTAACACTAACTCTAACCCTAAAACTTACCCTACACACTCAGCTTAAATGGAAACCTAGCACTAACACTCACGCTAACATCTAAACCTAAACCCAACCCTTAACCTAACCCTATCTCTAACCTTAACCTAGCACTAAACCTGACCATGACTTAACCCTGACCCTAACCCTAAGCCGAACCTTAACTCTAAACCTAACCCTATCCTTAACCCTAACCCTAACCCCTAACCCCTAACCCTAAGCTCAACCCTCCCCCTTATGTTAAACTTCACCCTAACCCTAACCCTAACAATAACTCTAAACCTGACCCTAAACCTGACCCTAAAGCATAGCACTAACTCTAACTCTAAACCTAACCCTAACCCTAACACTATACCTTAAACCTAGCCTTAACCCTAACCTTACCCCTATCCTAAACCTAACCCTAACACTAACCTTAACCCTAAATCTAACCTTAACACTAACCCTTACCCTAACCCTCACTATTAACTGAAACTTCACCCTAACCCTAACTCTAACTCTAACCCTAACCATAACACTTACCCTAAACCCTCAACTTAACTCGAAACCTAACCCTAACCCCAAACCTCGCCGTAACACCTAACCGTATCCCCAACCCTAAACCTAACGCTACACCTAACCTTATCCGTAACCCTAACCCTAACACGAAGAGTAACCCCAATCTAACCCTAACATTAACCCTAAACTTAACCCTACCCGAACCATAAACCTAACCCTAACACCCTAAACTTAGCCTCTAAAACTAACTATAATCCTAACCCTAACCCTTATCCTAACCTGACTATAATCCTCACTATAATCCTAACCCTAATCCTAACCCTTAACCTAAACTTCACACGAACCCTAAACATAAACCTAACCCTAACCCTAAACATAACCCCTAACTCTAACCCAAACCCTAAACCTAAGCATAACACTAACCTGAACACAAACCCAAACTCTACCCTAACCCTAAAAATAACCCTCTCCCTATCCTAAACTCCATCCAAAGCCTACACCTAAACTTAACCCTAAACCTAACCCAAACCCTAACCTTAAACCTAACTCTAATCATAACGCTAGTCCACCTGTAACCCTAAACCTAAGCCTTATCATAGCCCTGAATCTAACCCTAAACCTAATCCTAATCCTAACCCTCGACCTAATCCTAACCCTAACCCTAACCATGAATCTAAATAGAACACTAACTCTAACCCTAAACCTGAACCTAAACCTAAATCTTACCGTACACCTAACCCTAACCCGAACCCTAACTCTATCTCTAACCTTATCCAGAACACTTACCCTAAACCCTTACCTGAACTGGAAAACTAACCGTAACCCTCACCGTAAACCCTAATTGTATGCCCAACCCTAACGCTAATGCTATCCCTAACCCGAACCCTAACCCTAACACTAACCTGAACCCTTAAGCCCTAATGATAACCCTAACCCTAACCCAAAGCCTAACCCCTAACACCAAAGCCTAATACAAACCTTAACCCTAACTCTCACCCTAACTCTAACACTAACCCTAAACCTAATCATAAACCTAACCCTAAACCAAACCTAACCATGACCAGAACCACAATCCCTAACTAGAACCCTCACCCAAACCCTAACCCTAAACTACACCTGTAACCCCTAACACCTTACAATAACCATATTCCTAACCCTACCCAACCCTCACCCTAAAGCTAAGCCTCACCCCAACCACAACGCCTAACACAAACCATAACCCTAACACTAACTGTAACAAGAAACTTAACCCTGACCTAAAACCTAAGCCTAACCCTAAACCTAAACAGAACCCGTAAACTTAACAATAACCCTAAACATAACCTTAACACTAACCTGAAAATTAACCCAAACCTTAGCCATAACCCTAACCCTAACCCTCACCGTATCCTAAACTTCACCCTATCCCTAAACTAAAGCTAACCCTAACTTTAACCCTAACCCTTCCCCGGAACCTAACCCTAACCTTAACCTTGGCCCACCTGTAACCCTAAACCTAACCCTTACAATAACTCTGATGCTAACCCTCACCCTAAACCTAATCCTAATCCTAACCCTGACCCTAACCCTATCCTAATGTTAACCCTAACTTAAAACCTACCATAAACTTAAAACTAACCCTAACCCCTAACCCTAACTCTAACCCTAACATTAGGCATAACCCGAAACCTAACCGTAGCACTTACCCAAAACCCTCACCTTAACTGTAAACTTAACTCTAACTCTTACCCTAACCCTAAACTTAACCCTAAATATAACCGCACCCTAAACCTAACCGAAACTCTAAGCCCTAACCCTAACTCTAACCCTAATCCTTGGCCTAAACCAAACCTTAACCCTAAACCTAACCCTAACCTCACCTAACCTCAACCCTAATCCTAACCCAAACCCTAAACCGAGCCCTTACCCTTAACCAAACTTTCACCCTAACCATAACCCTAAACCTACCCTAACTTCATTCAAACCCTAACCCTAACCCAAACTAAAACTAACCCTAAACCTAACCCTAATCCTAAAGCTAAACCTAACCCTAACCCTAAAGCTAAACCTAACCCTAATCCTGACCCTAACCTGAATCATAACAGCTAACCCTAACCCTCATGCTTAACATAAACTTCACCCTAACCCTAACCCTAAAACTAAACCTAACCCTAAACTAACCTCGAATTCTAGCCCTAACCCTAAACCTAACCCTGACCCTAACTCTAACCCTGATTCTAACCGGAACACCCTAACTGTAAACCTAACACTAACACTCACACGAACTCCTAACCCATTCGCTAACCCTAACCCTACCCCTAATCCTAACCCTAACCCTAACCCTGAACTAAAAACCTAACCCTTAAACTAACTCTAAACTTAAGCCTCGCCTTAACTCTACCCTAACCCTAACCCTAACCTAACAATAGCAATGAACTTGACCCTAACCCTAACCCTAAACCCTAACACTAACTCTAACTGCAAACCTAACCCTAACCCTAACCTAGCCCTACTCTTTACCGTAAACCTAGCCTTAACGCTACTAACCTTACCCCGACCCTAACCCTAACACTAACCTTAACCCTAACTCGAACCTTAGCCCTAACCCTGACCCTAACCCGAACTCTAACTCTAACCATCACCATAACACTTACCCTAAACCCTCACCTTAACTGTAAACCTAACCCTAACCCTCACTCTAACCCCTAATCGTATCCCCAACCCTAAACCTAATGCTATCCCTAACATTACCCCGACCCTAACCCTAACACAAACAGTAACCCTAATCTAACACGAACCCTAACATTAACCCTAAACTTAACCCTACCCTAACCATAAACCTAAACTAACACCCTAAACCTAACCTCTAACGCTAACTACAATCCTAACCCGAATCCTAACTCTTATCCTAACCTCACCCTTAACCTAAACTTCACACTAACCCGAAACCAAACCCTAAAGATAACCCCTAACCCGAACCTGAACCCAAAACCTAACCTCAACCCTAACTTTAACCCTACCATAAACCTAAACCTAACCCTAACCCCTAAGCATAACTCTAACCCTAACCCTAGCCCTAACCCGAACCCGAACCCTAACCCTAACCGCAATACTTACCCAAAACCCTCACCTTAACTGTAAACATAACTCTAACTCTTACCCTAACCCTAATCTTAACCCTAAATATAACCCTACCTTGAACCTAACCAAAACACTAACCCCTAACCCTTACTCTAAACCTAATCCTTAGCCTAAACCTAACCTTAACCCTAAACCGAACCCTAACCACTAACCCTAACTCTAAGCCTAACCCAAAATCGAACCCTCACCTAGAACCCAAATTTCACCCTAACCATAACCCTAAACCTACCCTAACTTCATTCAAACCCAAACTAAAACTAACCCTAAACCTAACCCTAACCCTAAACCTAAACTTAACCCTCACCCTGACACTAATACGAACCCTAACCACTAACCCTCACCCTAACCCTCATGCTTAACATAAACGTCACCCTCACCCTAACCCTAAAACTAAACATAACACTAAATCTTCCCCTAATCCTGACCCTAACCCTAATCCTAACCATAAACCTAACCCTCACCCTAAACTTAACCCTAACCCTGACCCTAACACTAACTCTAACCCTAAAACTTACCCTACACACTCAGCTTAAATGGAAACCTAGCACTAACACTCACGCTAACATCTAAACCTAAACCCAACCCTTAACCTAACCCTATCTCTAACCTTAACCTAGCACTAAACCTGACCATGACTTAACCCTGACCCTAACCCTAAGCCGAACCTTAACTCTAAACCTAACCCTATCCTTAACCCTAACCCTAACCCCTAACCCCTAACCCTAAGCTCAACCCTCCCCCTTATGTTAAACTTCACCCTAACCCTAACCCTAACAATAACTCTAAACCTGACCCTAAACCTGACCCTAAAGCATAGCACTAACTCTAACTCTAAACCTAACCCTAACCCTAACACTATACCTTAAACCTAGCCTTAACCCTAACCTTACCCCTATCCTAAACCTAACCCTAACACTAACCTTAACCCTAAATCTAACCTTAACACTAACCCTTACCCTAACCCTCACTATTAACTGAAACTTCACCCTAACCCTAACTCTAACTCTAACCCTAACCATAACACTTACCCTAAACCCTCAACTTAACTCGAAACCTAACCCTAACCCCAAACCTCGCCGTAACACCTAACCGTATCCCCAACCCTAAACCTAACGCTACACCTAACCTTATCCCTAACCCTAACCCTAACACGAAGAGTAACCCCAATCTAACCCTAACATTAACCCTAAACTTAACCCTACCCGAACCATAAACCTAACCCTAACACCCTAAACTTAGCCTCTAAAACTAACTATAATCCTAACCCTAACCCTTATCCTAACCTGACTATAATCCTCACTATAATCCTAACCCTAATCCTAACCCTTAACCTAAACTTCACACGAACCCTAAACATAAACCTAACCCTAACCCTAAACATAACCCCTAACTCTAACCCAAACCCTAAACCTAAGCATAACACTAACCTGAACACAGACCCAAACTCTACCCTAACCCTAAAAATAACCCTCTCCCTATCCTAAACTCCATCCAAAGCCTACACCTAAACTTAACCCTAAACCTAACCCAAACCCTAACCTTAAACCTAACTCTAATCATAACGCTAGTCCACCTGTAACCCTAAACCTAAGCCTTACCATAGCCCTGAATCTAACCCTAAACCTAATCCTAATCCTAACCCTAGACCTAATCCTAACCCTAACCCTAACGCTAACCCTAACCATGAATCTAAATAGAACACTAACTCTAACCCTAAACCTGAACCTAAACCTAAATCTTACCGTACACCTAACCCTAACCCTAACCCTAACTCTATCTCTAACCTTATCCAGAACACTTACCCTAAACCCTTACCTGAACTGGAAAACTAACCGTAACCCTCACCGTAAACCCTAATTGTATGCCCAACCCTAACGCTAATGCTATCCCTAACCCGAACCCTAACCCTAACACTAACCTGAACCCTTAAGCCCTAATGATAACCCTAACCCTAACCCAAAGCCTAACCCCTAACACCAAAGCCTAATACAAACCTTAACCCTAACTCTCACCCTAACTCTAACACTAACCCTAAACCTAATCATAAACCTAACCCTAAACCAAACCTAACCATGACCAGAACCACAATCCCTAACTAGAACCCTCACCCAAACCCTAACCCTAAACTACACCTGTAACCCCTAACACCTTACAATAACCATATTCCTAACCCTACCCAACCCTCACCCTAAACCTAACCCTCACCCCAACCACAACGCCTAACACAAACCATAGCCCTAACACTAACTGTAACACGAAACTTAACCCTGACCTAAAACCTAAGCCTAACCCTAAACCTAAACAGAACCCGTAAACTTAACAATAACCCTAAACATAACCTTAACACTAACCTGAAAATTAACCCAAACCTTAGCCATAACCCTAACCCTAACCCTCACCGTATCCTAAACTTCACCCTATCCCTAAACTAAAGCTAACCCTAACTTTAACCCTAACCCTTCCCCGGAACCTAACCCTAACCTTAACCTTGGCCCACCTGTAACCCTAAACCTAACCCTTACAATAACTCTGATGCTAACCCTCACCCTAAACCTAATCCTAATCCTAACCCTGACCCTAACCCTAACCTAATGTTAACCCTAACTTAAAACCTACCATAAACTTAAAACTAACCCTAACCCCTAACCCTAACTCTAACCCTAACATTAGGCATAACCCGAAACCTAACCGTAGCACTTACCCAAAACCCTCACCTTAACTGTAAACTTAACTCTAACTCTTACCCTAACCCTAAACTTAACCCTAAATATAACCGCACCCTAAACCTAACCGAAACTCTAAGCCCTAACCCTAACTCTAACCCTAATCCTTGGCCTAAACCAAACCTTAACCCTAAACCTAACCCTAACCTCACCTAACCTCAACCCTAATCCTAACCCAAACCCTAAACCGAACCCTTACCCTTAACCAAACTTTCACCCTAACCATAACCCTAAACCTACCCTAACTTCATTCAAACCCTAACCCTAACCCAAACTAAAACTAACCCTAAACCTCACCCTAATCCTAAAGCTAAACCTAACCCTAACCCTAAAGCTAAACCTAACCCTAATCCTGACCCTAACCTGAATCATAACAGCTAACCCTAACCCTCATGCTTAACATAAACTTCACCCTAACCCTAACCCTAAAACTAAACCTAACCCTAAACTAACCTCGAATTCTAGCCCTAACCCTAAACCTAACCCTAACCCTAACTCTAACCCTGATTCTAACCGGAACACCCTAACTGTAAACCTAACACTAACACTCACACGAACTCCTAACCCATTCGCTAACCCTAACCCTACCCCTAATCCTAACCCTAACCCTAACCCTAACCCTGAACTAAAAACCTAACCCTTAAAATAACTCTAAACTTAAGCCTCGCCTTAACTCTACCCTAACCCTAACCCTAACCTAACAATAACAATGAACTTGACCCTAACCCTAACCCTAAACCCTAACACTAACTCTAACTGCAAACCTAACCCTAACCCTAACCTAGCCCTACTCTTTACCGTAAACTAGCCTTAACGCTACTAACCTTACCCCGACCCTAACCCTAACACTAACCTTAACCCTAACTCGAACCTTAGCCCTAACCCTGACCCTAACCCGAACTCTAACTCTAACCATCACCATAACACTTACCCTAAACCCTCACCTTAACTGTAAACCTAACCCTAACCCTCACTCTAACCCCTAATCGTATCCCCAACCCTAAACCTAATGCTATCCCTAACATTACCCCGACCCTAACCCTAACACAAACAGTAACCCTAATCTAACACGAACCCTAACATTAACCCTAAACTTAACCCTACCCTAACCATAAACCTAAACTAACACCCTAAACCTAACCTCTAACGCTAACTACAATCCTAACCCGAATCCTAACTCTTATCCTAACCTCACCCTTAACCTAAACTTCACACTAACCCGAAACCAAACCCTAAACATAACCCCTAACCCGAACCTGAACCGAAAACCTAACCTCAACCCTAACTTTAACCCTACCATAAACCTAAACCTAACCCTAACCCCTAAGCATAACTCTAACCCTAACCCTAGCCCTAACCCGAACCCCACCCTAACCCTAACCGCAATACTTCCCCAAAACCCTCACCTTAACTGTAAACGTAACTCTAACTCTTACCCTAACCCTAATCTTAACCCTAAATATAACCCTACCTTAAACCTAACCAAAACACTAACCCCTAACCCTTACTCTAAACCTAATCCTTAGCCTAAACCTAACCTTAACCCTAAACCGAACCCTAACCACTAACCCTAACTCTAAGCCTAACCCAAAATCGAACCCTCACCTAGAACCCAAATTTCACCCTAACCATAACCCTAAACCTACCCTAACTTCATTCAAACCCAAACTAAAACTAACCCTAAACCTAACCCTAACCCTAAACCTAAACTTAACCCTCACCCTGACACTAATACGAACCCTAACCACTAACCCTCACCCTAACCCTCATGCTTAACATAAACGTCACCCTCACCCTAACCCTAAAACTAAACATAACACTAAATCTTCCCCTAATCCTGACCCTAACCCTAATCCTAACCATAAACCTAACCCTCACCCTAAACTTAACCCTAACCCTGACCCTAACACTAACTCTAACCCTAAAACTTACCCTACACACTCAGCTTAAATGGAAACCTAGCACTAACACTCACGCTAACATCTAAACCTAAACCCAACCCTTAACCTAACCCTATCTCTAACCTTAACCTAGCACTAAACCTGACCATGACTTAACCCTGACCCTAACCCTAAGCCGAACCTTAACTCTAAACCTAACCCTATTCTTAACCCTAACCCTAACCCCTAACCCCTAACCCTAAGCTCAACCCTCCCCCTTAAATTAAACTTCACCCTAACCCTAACCCTAACAATAACTCTAAACCTGACCCTAAACCTGACCCTAAAGCATAGCACTAACTCTAACTCTAAACCTAACCCTAACCCTAACACTATACCTTAAACCTAGCCTTAACCCTAACCTTACCCCTATCCTAAACCTAACCCTAACACTAACCTTAACCCTAAATCTAACCTTAACACTAACCCTTACCCTAACCCTCACTATTAACTGAAACTTCACCCTAACCCTAACTCTAACTCTAACCCTAACCATAACACTTACCCTAAACCCTCAACTTAACTCGAAACCTAACCCTAACCCCAAACCTGACCGTAACACCTAACCGTATCCCCAACCCTAAACCTAACGCTACACCTAACCTTATCCCTAACCCTAACCCTAACACGAAGAGTAACCCCAATCTAACCCTAACATTAACCCTAAACTTAACCCTACCCGAACCATAAACCTAACCCTAACACCCTAAACTTAGCCTCTAAAACTAACTATAATCCTAACCCTAACCCTTATCCTAACCTGACTATAATCCTCAGTATAATCCTAACCCTAATCCTAACCCTTAACCTAAACTTCACACGAACCCTAAACATAAACCTAACCCTAACCCTAAACATAACCCCTAACTCTAACCCAAACCCTAAACCTAAGCATAACACTAACCTGAACACAAACCCAAACTCTACCCTAACCCTAAAAATAACCCTCTCCCTATCCTAAACTCCATCCAAAGCCTACACCTAAACTTAACCCTAAACCTAACCCAAACCCTAACCGTAAACCTAACTCTAATCATAACGCTAGTCCACCTGTAACCCTAAACCTAAGCCTTACCATAGCCCTGAATCTAACCCTAAACCTAATCCTAATCCTAACCCTAGACCTAATCCTAACCCTAACCCTAACGCTAACCCTAACCATGAATCTAAATAGAACACTAACTCTAACCCTAAACCTGAACCTAAACCTAAATCTTACCGTACACCTAACCCTAACCCGAACCCTAACTCTATCTCTAACCTTATCCAGAACACTTACCCTAAACCCTTACCTGAACTGGAAAACTAACCGTAACCCTCACCGTAAACCCTAATTGTATGCCCAACCCTAACGCTAATGCTATCCCTAACCCGAACCCTAACCCTAACACTAACCTGAACCCTTAAGCCCTAATGATAACCCTAACCCTAACCCAAAGCCTAACCCCTAACACCAAAGCCTAATACAAACCTTAACCCTAACTCTCACCCTAACTCTAACACTAACCCTAAACCTAATCATAAACCTAACCCTAAACCAAACCTAACCATGACCAGAACCACAATCCCTAACTAGAACCCTCACCCAAACCCTAACCCTAAACTACACCTGTAACCCCTAACACCTTACAATAACCATATTCCTAACCCTACCCAACCCTCACCCTAAACCTAACCCTCACCCCAACCACAACGCCTAACACAAACCATAACCCTAACACTAACTGTTACACGAAACTTAACCCTGACCTAAAACCTAAGCCTAACCCTAAACCTAAACAGAACCCGTAAACTTAACAATAACCCTAAACATAACCTTAACACTAACCTGAAAATTAACCCAAACCTTAGCCATAACCCTAACCCTAACCCTCACCGTATCCTAAACTTCACCCTATCCCTAAACTAAAGCTAACCCTAACTTTAACCCTAACCCTTCCCCGGAACCTAACCCTAACCTTAACCTTGGCCCACCTGTAACCCTAAACCTAACCCTTACAATAACTCTGATGCTAACCCTCACCCTAAACCTAATCCTAATCCTAACCCTGACCCTAACCCTAACCTAATGTTAACCCTAACTTAAAACCTACCATAAACTTAAAACTAACCCTAACCCCTAACCCTAACTCTAACCCTAACATTAGGCATAACCCGAAACCTAACCGTAGCACTTACCCAAAACCCTCACCTTAACTGTAAACTTAACTCTAACTCTTACCCTAACCCTAAACTTAACCCTAAATATAACCGCACCCTAAACCTAACCGAAACTCTAAGCCCTAACCCTAACTCTAACCCTAATCCTTGGCCTAAACCAAACCTTAACCCTAAACCTAACCCTAACCTCACCTAACCTCAACCCTAATCCTAACCCAAACCCTAAACCGAACCCTTACCCTTAACCAAACTTTCACCCTAACCATAACCCTAAACCTACCCTAACTTCATTCAAACCCTAACCCTAACCCAAACTAAAACTAACCCTAAACCTAACCCTAATCCTAAAGCTAAACCTAACCCTAACCCTAAAGCTAAACCTAACCCTAATCCTGACCCTAACCTGAATCATAACAGCTAACCCTAACCCTCATGCTTAACATAAACTTCACCCTAACCCTAACCCTAAAACTAAACCTAACCCTAAACTAACCTCGAATTCTAGCCCTAACCCTAAACCTAACCCTGACCCTAACTCTAACCCTGATTCTAACCGGAACACCCTAACTGTAAACCTAACACTAACACTCACACGAACTCCTAACCCATTCGCTAACCCTAACCCTACCCCTAATCCTAACCCTAACCCTAACCCTGAACTAAAAACCTAACCCTTAAAATAACTCTAAACTTAAGCCTCGCCTTAACTCTACCCTAACCCTAACCCTAACCTAACAATAGCAATGAACTTGACCCTAACCCTAACCCTAAACCCTAACACTAACTCTAACTGCAAACCTAACCCTAACCCTAACCTAGCCCTACTCTTTACCGTAAACCTAGCCTTAACGCTACTAACCTTACCCCGACCCTAACCCTAACACTAACCTTAACCCTAACTCGAACCTTAGCCCTAACCCTGACCCTAACCCGAACTCTAACTCTAACCATCACCATAACACTTACCCTAAACCCTCACCTTAACTGTAAACCTAACCCTAACCCTCACTCTAACCCCTAATCGTATCCCCAACCCTAAACCTAATGCTATCCCTAACATTACCCCGACCCTAACCCTAACACAAACAGTAACCCTAATCTAACACGAACCCTAACATTAACCCTAAACTTAACCCTACCCTAACCATAAACCTAAACTAACACCCTAAACCTAACCTCTAATGCTAACTACAATCCTAACCCGAATCCTAACTCTTATCCTAACCTCACCCTTAACCTAAACTTCACACTAACCCGAAACCAAACCCTAAAGATAACCCCTAACCCGAACCTGAACCCAAAACCTAACCTCAACCCTAACTTTAACCCTACCATAAACCTAAACCTAACCCTAACCCCTAAGCATAACTCTAACCCTAACCCTAGCCCTAACCCGAACCCGAACCCTAACCCTAACCGCAATACTTACCCAAAACCCTCACCTTAACTGTAAACGTAACTCTAACTCTTACCCTAACCCTAATCTTAACCCTAAATATAACCCTACCTTAAACCTAACCAAAACACTAACCCCTAACCCTTACTCTAAACCTAATCCTTAGCCTAAACCTAACCTTAACCCTAAACCGAACCCTAACCACTAACCCTAACTCTAAGCCTAACCCAAAATCGAACCCTCACCTAGAACCCAAATTTCACCCTAACCATAACCCTAAACCTACCCTAACTTCATTCAAACCCAAACTAAAACTAACCCTAAACCTAACCCTAACCCTAAACCTAAACTTAACCCTCACCCTGACACTAATACGAACCCTAACCCTCACCCTAACCCTCATGCTTAACATAAACGTCACCCTCACCCTAACCCTAAAACTAAACATAACACTAAATCTTCCCCTAATCCTGACCCTAACCCTAATCCTAACCATAAACCTAACCCTCACCCTAAACTTAACCCTAACCCTGACCCTAACACTAACTCTAACCCTAAAACTTACCCTACACACTCAGCTTAAATGGAAACCTAGCACTAACACTCACGCTAACATCTAAACCTAAACCCAACCCTTAACCTAACCCTATCTCTAACCTTAACCTAGCACTAAACCTGACCATGACTTAACCCTGACCCTAACCCTAAGCCGAACCTTAACTCTAAACCTAACCCTATCCTTAACCCTAACCCTAACCCCTAACCCCTAACCCTAAGCTCAACCCTCCCCCTTATGTTAAACTTCACCCTAACCCTAACCCTAACAATAACTCTAAACCTGACCCTAAACCTGACCCTAAAGCATAGCACTAACTCTAACTCTAAACCTAACCCTAACCCTAACACTATACCTTAAACCTAGCCTTAACCCTAACCTTACCCCTATCCTAAACCTAACCCTAACACTAACCTTAACCCTAAATCTAACCTTAACACTAACCCTTACCCTAACCCTCACTATTAACTGAAACTTCACCCTAACCCTAACTCTAACTCTAACCCTAACCATAACACTTACCCTAAACCCTCAACTTAACTCGAAACCTAACCCTAACCCCAAACCTCGCCGTAACACCTAACCGTATCCCCAACCCTAAACCTAACGCTACACCTAACCTTATCCCTAACCCTAACCCTAACACGAAGAGTAACCCCAATCTAACCCTAACATTAACCCTAAACTTAACCCTACCCGAACCATAAACCTAACCCTAACACCCTAAACTTAGCCTCTAAAACTAACTATAATCCTAACCCTAACCCTTATCCTAACCTGACTATAATCTTCACTATAATCCTAACCCTAATCCTAACCCTTAACCTAAACTTCACACGAACCCTAAACATAAACCTAACCCTAACCCTAAACATAACCCCTAACTCTAACCCAAACCCTAAACCTAAGCATAACACTAACCTGAACACAGACCCAAACTCTACCCTAACCCTAAAAATAACCCTCTCCCTATCCTAAACTCCATCCAAAGCCTACACCTAAACTTAACCCTAAACCTAACCCAAACCCTAACCTTAAACCTAACTCTAATCATAACGCTAGTCCACCTGTAGCCCTAAACCTAAGCCTTACCATAGCCCTGAATCTAACCCTAAACCTAATCCTAATCCTAACCCTAGACCTAATCCTAACCCTAACCCTAACGCTAACCCTAACCATGAATCTAAATAGAACACTAACTCTAACCCTAAACCTGAACCTAAACCTAAATCTTACCGTACACCTAACCCTAACCCTAACCCTAACTCTATCTCTAACCTTATCCAGAACACTTACCCTAAACCCTTACCTGAACTGGAAAACTAACCGTAACCCTCACCGTAAACCCTAATTGTATGCCCAACCCTAACGCTAATGCTATCCCTAACCCGAACCCTAACCCTAACACTAACCTGAACCCTTAAGCCCTAATGATAACCCTAACCCTAACCCAAAGCCTAACCCCTAACACCAAAGCCTAATACAAACCTTAACCCTAACTCTCACCCTAACTCTAACACTAACCCTAAACCTAATCATAAACCTAACCCTAAACCAAACCTAACCATGACCAGAACCACAATCCCTAACTAGAACCCTCACCCAAACCCTAACCCTAAACTACACCTGTAACCCCTAACACCTTACAATAACCATATTCCTAACCCTACCCAACCCTCACCCTAAACCTAACCCTCACCCCAACCACAACGCCTAACACAAACCATAGCCCTAACACTAACTGTAACACGAAACTTAACCCTGACCTAAAACCTAAGCCTAACCCTAAACCTAAACAGAACCCGTAAACTTAACAATAACCCTAAACATAACCTTAACACTAACCTGAAAATTAACCCAAACCTTAGCCATAACCCTAACCCTAACCCTCACCGTATCCTAAACTTCACCCTATCCCTAAACTAAAGCTAACCCTAACTTTAACCCTAACCCTTCCCCGGAACCTAACCCTAACCTTAACCTTGGCCCACCTGTAACCCTAAACCTAACCCTTACAATAACTCTGATGCTAACCCTCACCCTAAACCTAATCCTAATCCTAACCCTGACCCTAACCCTAACCTAATGTTAACCCTAACTTAAAACCTACCATAAACTTAAAACTAACCCTAACACCTAACCCTAACTCTAACCCTAACATTAGGCATAACCCGAAACCTAACCGTAGCACTTACCCAAAACCCTCACCTTAACTGTAAACTTAACTCTAACTCTTACCCTAACCCTAAACTTAACCCTAAATATAACCGCACCCTAAACCTAACCGAAACTCTAAGCCCTAACCCTAACTCTAACCCTAATCCTTGGCCTAAACCAAACCTTAACCCTAAACCTAACCCTAACCTCACCTAACCTCAACCCTAATCCTAACCCAAACCCTAAACCGAACCCTTACCCTTAACCAAACTTTCACCCTAACCATAACCCTAAACCTACCCTAACTTCATTCAAACCCTAACCCTAACCCAAACTAAAACTAACCCTAAACCTAACCCTAATCCTAAAGCTAAACCTAACCCTAACCCTAAAGCTAAACCTAACCCTAATCCTGACCCTAACCTGAATCATAACAGCTAACCCTAACCCTCATGCTTAACATAAACTTCACCCTAACCCTAACCCTAAAACTAAACCTAACCCTAAACTAACCTCGAATTCTAGCCCTAACCCTAAACCTAACCCTAACCCTAACTCTAACCCTGATTCTAACCGGAACACCCTAACTGTAAACCTAACACTAACACTCACACGAACTCCTAACCCATTCGCTAACCCTAACCCTACCCCTAATCCTAACCCTAACCCTAACCCTAACCCTGAACTAAAAACCTAACCCTTAAAATAACTCTAAACTTAAGCCTCGCCTTAACTCTACCCTAACCCTAACCCTAACCTAACAATAACAATGAACTTGACCCTAACCCTAACCCTAAACCCTAACACTAACTCTAACTGCAAACCTAACCCTAACCCTAACCTAGCCCTACTCTTTACCGTAAACTAGCCTTAACGCTACTAAACTTACCCCGACCCTAACCCTAACACTAACCTTAACCCTAACTCGAACCTTAGCCCTAACCCTGACCCTAACCCGAACTCTAACTCTAACCATCACCATAACACTTACCCTAAACCCTCACCTTAACTGTAAACCTAACCCTAACCCTCACTCTAACCCCTAATCGTATCCCCAACCCTAAACCTAATGCTATCCCTAACATTACCCCGACCCTAACCCTAACACAAACAGTAACCCTAATCTAACACGAACCCTAACATTAACCCTAAACTTAACCCTACCCTAACCATAAACCTAAACTAACACCCTAAACCTAACCTCTAACGCTAACTACAATCCTAACCCGAATCCTAACTCTTATCCTAACCTCACCCTTAACCTAAACTTCACACTAACCCGAAACCAAACCCTAAACATAACCCCTAACCCGAACCTGAACCGAAAACCTAACCTCAACCCTAACTTTAACCCTACCATAAACCTAAACCTAACCCTAACCCCTAAGCATAACTCTAACCCTAACCCTAGCCCTAACCCAAACCCGAACCCTAACCCTAACCGCAATACTTCCCCAAAACCCTCACCTTAACTGTAAACGTAACTCTAACTCTTACCCTAACCCTAATCTTAACCCTAAATATAACCCTACCTTAAACCTAACCAAAACACTAACCCCTAACCCTTACTCTAAACCTAATCCTTAGCCTAAACCTAACCTTAACCCTAAACCGAACCCTAACCACTAACCCTAACTCTAAGCCTAACCCAAAATCGAACCCTCACCTAGAACCCAAATTTCACCCTAACCATAACCCTAAACCTACCCTAACTTCATTCAAACCCAAACTAAAACTAACCCTAAACCTAACCCTAACCCTAAACCTAAACTTAACCCTCACCCTGACACTAATACGAACCCTAACCACTAACCCTCACCCTAACCCTCATGCTTAACATAAACGTCACCCTCACCCTAACCCTAAAACTAAACATAACACTAAATCTTCCCCTAATCCTGACCCTAACCCTAATCCTAACCATAAACCTAACCCTCACCCTAAACTTAACCCTAACCCTGACCCTAACACTAACTCTAACCCTAAAACTTACCCTACACACTCAGCTTAAATGGAAACCTAGCACTAACACTCACGCTAACATCTAAACCTAAACCCAACCCTTAACCTAACCCTATCTCTAACCTTAACCTAGCACTAAACCTGACCATGACTTAACCCTGACCCTAACCCTAAGCCGAACCTTAACTCTAAACCTAACCCTATTCTTAACCCTAACCCTAACCCCTAACCCCTAACCCTAAGCTCAACCCTCCCCCTTAAATTAAACTTCACCCTAACCCTAACCCTAACAATAACTCTAAACCTGACCCTAAACCTGACCCTAAAGCATAGCACTAACTCTAACTCTAAACCTAACCCTAACCCTAACACTATACCTTAAACCTAGCCTTAACCCTAACCTTACCCCTATCCTAAACCTAACCCTAACACTAACCTTAACCCTAAATCTAACCTTAACACTAACCCTTACCCTAACCCTCACTATTAACTGAAACTTCACCCTAACCCTAACTCTAACTCTAACCCTAACCATAACACTTACCCTAAACCCTCAACTTAACTCGAAACCTAACCCTAACCCCAAACCTGACCGTAACACCTAACCGTATCCCCAACCCTAAACCTAACGCTACACCTAACCTTATCCCTAACCCTAACCCTAACACGAAGAGTAACCCCAATCTAACCCTAACATTAACCCTAAACTTAACCCTACCCGAACCATAAACCTAACCCTAACACCCTAAACTTAGCCTCTAAAACTAACTATAATCCTAACCCTAACCCTTATCCTAACCTGACTATAATCCTCACTATAATCCTAACCCTAATCCTAACCCTTAACCTAAACTTCACACGAACCCTAAACATAAACCTAACCCTAACCCTAAACATAACCCCTAACTCTAACCCAAACCCTAAACCTAAGCATAACACTAACCTGAACACAAACCCAAACTCTACCCTAACCCTAAAAATAACCCTCTCCCTATCCTAAACTCCATCCAAAGCCTACACCTAAACTTAACCCTAAACCTAACCCAAACCCTAACCTTAAACCTAACTCTAATCATAACGCTAGTCCACCTGTAACCCTAAACCTAAGCCTTACCATAGCCCTGAATCTAACCCTAAACCTAATCCTAATCCTAACCCTAGACCTAATCCTAACCCTAACCCTAACCCTAACCATGAATCTAAATAGAACACTAACTCTAACCCTAAACCTGAACCTAAACCTAAATCTTACCGTACACCTAACCCTAACCCTAACCCTAACTCTATCTCTAACCTTATCCAGAACACTTACCCTAAACCCTTACCTGAACTGGAAAACTAACCGTAACCCTCACCGTAAACCCTAATTGTATGCCCAACCCTAACGCTAATGCTATCCCTAACCCGAACCCTAACCCTAACACTAACCTGAACCCTTAAGCCCTAATGATAACCCTAACCCTAACCCAAAGCCTAACCCCTAACACCAAAGCCTAATACAAACCTTAACCCTAACTCTCACCCTAACTCTAACACTAACCCTAAACCTAATCATAAACCTAACCCTAAACCAAACCTAACCATGACCAGAACCACAATCCCTAACTAGAACCCTCACCCAAACCCTAACCCTAAACTACACCTGTAACCCCTAACACCGTACAATAACCATATTCCTAACCCTACCCAACCCTCACCCTAAACCTAACCCTCACCCCAACCACAACGCCTAACACAAACCATAACCCTAACACTAACTGTAACACGAAACTTAACCCTGACCTAAAACCTAAGCCTAACCCTAAACCTAAACAGAACCCGTAAACTTAACAATAACCCTAAACATAACCTTAACACTAACCTGAAAATTAACCCAAACCTTAGCCATAACCCTAACCCTAACCCTCACCGTATCCTAAACTTCACCCTATCCCTAAACTAAAGCTAACCCTAACTTTAACCCTAACCCTTCCCCGGAACCTAACCCTAACCTTAACCTTGGCCCACCTGTAACCCTAAACCTAACCCTTACAATAACTCTGATGCTAACCCTCACCCTAAACCTAATCCTAATCCTAACCCTGACCCTAACCCTAACCTAATGTTAACCCTAACTTAAAACCTACCATAAACTTAAAACTAACCCTAACCCCTAACCCTAACTCTAACCCTAACATTAGGCATAACCCGAAACCTAACCGTAGCACTTACCCAAAACCCTCACCTTAACTGTAAACTTAACTCTAACTCTTACCCTAACCCTAAACTTAACCCTAAATATAACCGCACCCTAAACCTAACCGAAACTCTAAGCCCTAACCCTAACTCTAACCCTAATCCTTGGCCTAAACCAAACCTTAACCCTAAACCTAACCCTAACCTCACCTAACCTCAACCCTAATCCTAACCCAAACCCTAAACCGAACCCTTACCCTTAACCAAACTTTCACCCTAACCATAACCCTAAACCTACCCTAACTTCATTCAAACCCTAACCCTAACCCAAACTAAAACTAACCCTAAACCTAACCCTAATCCTAAAGCTAAACCTAACCCTAACCCTAAAGCTAAACCTAACCCTAATCCTGATCCTAACCTGAATCATAACAGCTAACCCTAACCCTCATGCTTAACATAAACTTCACCCTAACCCTAACCCTAAAACTAAACCTAACCCTAAACTAACCTCGAATTCTAGCCCTAACCCTAAACCTAACCCTAACCCTAACTCTAACCCTGATTCTAACCGGAACACCCTAACTGTAAACCTAACACTAACACTCACACGAACTCCTAACCCATTCGCTAACCCTAACCCTACCCCTAATCCTAACCCTAACCCTAACCCTAACCCTGAACTAAAAACCTAACCCTTAAAATAACTCTAAACTTAAGCCTCGCCTTAACTCTACCCTAACCCTAACCCTAACCTAACAATAACAATGAACTTGACCCTAACCCTAACCCTAAACCCTAACACTAACTCTAACTGCAAACCTAACCCTAACCCTAACCTAGCCCTACTCTTTACCGTAAACCTAGCCTTAACGCTACTAACCTTACCCGACCCTAACCCTAACACTAACCTTAACCCTAACTCGAACCTTAGCCCTAACCCTTACCCTAACCCTCACTATTAACTGAAACTTCACCCTGACCCTAACCCTAACTCTAACTCTAACCATCACCATAACACTTACCCTAGACCCTCACCTTAACTGTAAACCTAACCCTAACCCTCACTCTAACCCCTAATCGTATCCCCAACCCTAAACCTAATGCTATCCCTAACATTACCCCGACCCTAACCCTAACAAAAACAGTAACCCTAATCTAACACGAACCCGAACGTTAACCCTAAACTTAACCCTACCCTAACCATAAACCCAAACTAACACCCTAAACTTAACCTCTAACGCTAACTACAATCCTAACCCGAATCCTAACTCTTATCCTAACCTCACCCTTAACCTAAACTTCACACTAACCCGAAACCAAACCCTAAACATAACCCCTAACCCGAACCTGAACCCAAAACCTAACCTCAACCCTAACTTTAACCCTGCCATAAACCTAAACCTAACCCTAACCCCTAAGCATAACTCTAACCCTAACCCTAGCCCTAACCCGAACCCGAACCCTAACCCTAATCGCAGTACTTACCCAAAACCCTCACCGTAACTGTAAACGTAACTCTAACTCTTACCCTAACCCTAATCTTAACCCTAAATATCACCTTACCTTAAACCTAACCAAAACACTAACCCCTAACCCTTACTCTAAACCTAATCCTTAGCCTAAACCTAACCTTAACCCTAAACCGAACCCTAACCACTAACCCTAACTCTAAGCCTAACCCAAAATCGAACCCTCACCTAGAACCCAAATTTCACCCTAACCATAACCCTAAACCTACCCTAACTTCATTCAAACCCAAACTAAAACTAACCCTAAACCTAACCCTAACCCTAAACCTAAACTTAACCCTCACCCTGACACTAATACGAACCCTAACCCTCACCCTAACCCTCATGCTTAACATAAACGTCACCCTCACCCTAACCCTAAAACTAAACATAACACTAAATCTTCCCCTAATCCTGACCCTAACCCTAATCCTAACCATAAACCTAACCCTCACCCTAAACTTAACCCTAACCCTGACCCTAACACTAACTCTAACCCTAAAACTTACCCTACACACTCAGCTTAAATGGCAACCTAGCACTAACACTCACGCTAACATCTAAACCTAAACCCAACCCTTAACCTAACCCTATCTCTAACCTTAACCTAGCACTAAACCTGACCATGACTTAACCCTGACCCTAACCCTAAGCCGAACCTTAACTCTAAACCTAACCCTATCCTTAACCCTAACCCTAACCCCTAACCCCTAACCCTAAGCTCAACCCTCCCCCTTATGTTAAACTTCACCCTAACCCTAACCCTAACAATAACTCTAAACCTGACCCTAAACCTAACCCTAAAGCATAGCACTAACTCTAACTCTAAACCTAACCCTAACCCTAACACTTTACCTTAAACCTGGCCTTAACCCTAACCTTACCCCTATCCTAAACCTAACCCTAACACTAACCTTAACCCTAAATCTAACCTTAACACTAACCCTTACCCTAACCCTCACTATTAACTGAAACTTCACCCTAACCCTAACTCTAACTCTAACCCTAACCATAACACTTACCCTAAACCCTCAACTTAACTCGAAACCTAACCCTAACCCCAAACCTCACCGTAACACCTAACCGTATCCCCAACCCTAAACCTAACGCTACACCTAACCTTATCCGTAACCCTAACCCTAACACGAAGAGTAACCCCAATCTAACCCTAACATTAACCCTAAACTTAACCCTACCCGAACCATAAACCTAACCCTAACACCCTAAACTTAGCCTCTAAAACTAACTATAATCCTAACCCTAACCCTTATCCTAACCTGACTATAATCCTCACTAGAATCCTAACCCTAATCCTAACCCTTAACCTAAACTTCACACGAACCCTAAACATAAACCTAACCCTAACCCTAAACATAACCCCTAACTCTAACCCAAACCCTAAACCTAAGCATAACACTAACCTGAACACAAACCCAAACTCTACCCTAACCCTAAAAATAACCCTCTCCCTATCCTAAACTCCATCCAAAGCCTACACCTAAACTTAACCCTAAACCTAACCCAAACCCTAACCTTAAACCTAACTCTAATCATAACGCTAGTCCACCTGTAACCCTAAACCTAAGCCTTATCATAGCCCTGAATCTAACCCTAAACCTAATCCTAATCCTAACCCTCGACCTAATCCTAACCCTAACCCTAACCATGAATCTAAATAGAACACTAACTCTAACCCTAAACCTGAACCTAAACCTAAATCTTACCGTACACCTAACCCTAACCCGAACCCTAACTCTATCTCTAACCTTATCCAGAACACTTACCCTAAACCCTTACCTGAACTGGAAAACTAACCGTAACCCTCACCGTAAACCCTAATTGTATGCCCAACCCTAACGCTAATGCTATCCCTAACCCGAACCCTAACCCTAACACTAACCTGAACCCTTAAGCCCTAATGATAACCCTAACCCTAACCCAAAGCCTAACCCCTAACACCAAAGCCTAATACAAACCTTAACCCTAACTCTCACCCTAACTCTAACACTAACCCTAAACCTAATCATAAACCTAACCCTAAACCAAACCTAACCATGACCAGAACCACAATCCCTAACTAGAACCCTCACCCAAACCCTAACCCTAAACTACACCTGTAACCCCTAACACCTTACAATAACCATATTCCTAACCCTACCCAACCCTCACCCTAAAGCTAAGCCTCACCCCAACCACAACGCCTAACACAAACCATAACCCTAACACTAACTGTAACAAGAAACTTAACCCTGACCTAAAACCTAAGCCTAACCCTAAACCTAAACAGAACCCGTAAACTTAACAATAACCCTAAACATAACCTTAACACTAACCTGAAAATTAACCCAAACCTTAGCCATAACCCTAACCCTAACCCTCACCGTATCCTAAACTTCACCCTATCCCTAAACTAAAGCTAACCCTAACTTTAACCCTAACCCTTCCCCGGAACCTAACCCTAACCTTAACCTTGGCCCACCTGTAACCCTAAACCTAACCCTTACAATAACTCTGATGCTAACCCTCACCCTAAACCTAATCCTAATCCTAACCCTGACCCTAACCCTATCCTAATGTTAACCCTAACTTAAAACCTACCATAAACTTAAAACTAACCCTAACCCCTAACCCTAACTCTAACCCTAACATTAGGCATAACCCGAAACCTAACCGTAGCACTTACCCAAAACCCTCACCTTAACTGTAAACTTAACTCTAACTCTTACCCTAACCCTAAACTTAACCCTAAATATAACCGCACCCTAAACCTAACCGAAACTCTAAGCCCTAACCCTAACTCTAACCCTAATCCTTGGCCTAAACCAAACCTTAACCCTAAACCTAACCCTAACCTCACCTAACCTCAACCCTAATCCTAACCCAAACCCTAAACCGAGCCCTTACCCTTAACCAAACTTTCACCCTAACCATAACCCTAAACCTACCCTAACTTCATTCAAACCCTAACCCTAACCCAAACTAAAACTAACCCTAAACCTAACCCTAATCCTAAAGCTAAACCTAACCCTAACCCTAAAGCTAAACCTAACCCTAATCCTGACCCTAACCTGAATCATAACAGCTAACCCTAACCCTCATGCTTAACATAAACTTCACCCTAACCCTAACCCTAAAACTAAACCTAACCCTAAACTAACCTCGAATTCTAGCCCTAACCCTAAACCTAACCCTGACCCTAACTCTAACCCTGATTCTAACCGGAACACCCTAACTGTAAACCTAACACTAACACTCACACGAACTCCTAACCCATTCGCTAACCCTAACCCTACCCCTAATCCTAACCCTAACCCTAACCCTGAACTAAAAACCTAACCCTTAAACTAACTCTAAACTTAAGCCTCGCCTTAACTCTACCCTAACCCTAACCCTAACCTAACAATAGCAATGAACTTGACCCTAACCCTAACCCTAAACCCTAACACTAACTCTAACTGCAAACCTAACCCTAACCCTAACCTAGCCCTACTCTTTACCGTAAACCTAGCCTTAACGCTACTAACCTTACCCCGACCCTAACCCTAACACTAACCTTAACCCTAACTCGAACCTTAGCCCTAACCCTGACCCTAACCCGAACTCTAACTCTAACCATCACCATAACACTTACCCTAAACCCTCACCTTAACTGTAAACCTAACCCTAACCCTCACTCTAACCCCTAATCGTATCCCCAACCCTAAACCTAATGCTATCCCTAACATTACCCCGACCCTAACCCTAACACAAACAGTAACCCTAATCTAACACGAACCCTAACATTAACCCTAAACTTAACCCTACCCTAACCATAAACCTAAACTAACACCCTAAACCTAACCTCTAACGCTAACTACAATCCTAACCCGAATCCTAACTCTTATCCTAACCTCACCCTTAACCTAAACTTCACACTAACCCGAAACCAAACCCTAAAGATAACCCCTAACCCGAACCTGAACCCAAAACCTAACCTCAACCCTAACTTTAACCCTACCATAAACCTAAACCTAACCCTAACCCCTAAGCATAACTCTAACCCTAACCCTAGCCCTAACCCGAACCCGAACCCTAACCCTAACCGCAATACTTACCCAAAACCCTCACCTTAACTGTAAACGTAACTCTAACTCTTACCCTAACCCTAATCTTAACCCTAAATATAACCCTACCTTGAACCTAACCAAAACACTAACCCCTAACCCTTACTCTAAACCTAATCCTTAGCCTAAACCTAACCTTAACCCTAAACCGAACCCTAACCACTAACCCTAACTCTAAGCCTAACCCAAAATCGAACCCTCACCTAGAACCCAAATTTCACCCTAACCATAACCCTAAACCTACCCTAACTTCATTCAAACCCAAACTAAAACTAACCCTAAACCTAACCCTAACCCTAAACCTAAACTTAACCCTCACCCTGACACTAATACGAACCCTAACCACTAACCCTCACCCTAACCCTCATGCTTAACATACACGTCACCCTCACCCTAACCCTAAAACTAAACATAACACTAAATCTTCCCCTAATCCTGACCCTAACCCTAATCCTAACCATAAACCTAACCCTCACCCTAAACTTAACCCTAACCCTGACCCTAACACTAACTCTAACCCTAAAACTTACCCTACACACTCAGCTTAAATGGAAACCTAGCACTAACACTCACGCTAACATCTAAACCTAAACCCAACCCTTAACCTAACCCTATCTCTAACCTTAACCTAGCACTAAACCTGACCATGACTTAACCCTGACCCTAACCCTAAGCCGAACCTTAACTCTAAACCTAACCCTATCCTTAACCCTAACCCTAACCCCTAACCCCTAACCCTAAGCTCAACCCTCCCCCTTATGTTAAACTTCACCCTAACCCTAACCCTAACAATAACTCTAAACCTGACCCTAAACCTGACCCTAAAGCATAGCACTAACTCTAACTCTAAACCTAACCCTAACCCTAACACTATACCTTAAACCTAGCCTTAACCCTAACCTTACCCCTATCCTAAACCTAACCCTAACACTAACCTTAACCCTAAATCTAACCTTAACACTAACCCTTACCCTAACCCTCACTATTAACTGAAACTTCACCCTAACCCTAACTCTAACTCTAACCCTAACCATAACACTTACCCTAAACCCTCAACTTAACTCGAAACCTAACCCTAACCCCAAACCTCGCCGTAACACCTAACCGTATCCCCAACCCTAAACCTAACGCTACACCTAACCTTATCCGTAACCCTAACCCTAACACGAAGAGTAACCCCAATCTAACCCTAACATTAACCCTAAACTTAACCCTACCCGAACCATAAACCTAACCCTAACACCCTAAACTTAGCCTCTAAAACTAACTATAATCCTAACCCTAACCCTTATCCTAACCTGACTATAATCCTCACTATAATCCTAACCCTAATCCTAACCCTTAACCTAAACTTCACACGAACCCTAAACATAAACCTAACCCTAACCCTAAACATAACCCCTAACTCTAACCCAAACCCTAAACCTAAGCATAACACTAACCTGAACACAAACCCAAACTCTACCCTAACCCTAAAAATAACCCTCTCCCTATCCTAAACTCCATCCAAAGCCTACACCTAAACTTAACCCTAAACCGAACCCAAACCCTAACCTTAAACCTAACTCTAATCATAACGCTAGTCCACCTGTAACCCTAAACCTAAGCCTTATCATAGCCCTGAATCTAACCCTAAACCTAATCCTAATCCTAACCCTCGACCTAATCCTAACCCTAACCCTAACCATGAATCTAAATAGAACACTAACTCTAACCCTAAACCTGAACCTAAACCTAAATCTTACCGTACACCTAACCCTAACCCGAACCCTAACTCTATCTCTAACCTTATCCAGAACACTTACCCTAAACCCTTACCTGAACTGGAAAACTAACCGTAACCCTCACCGTAAACCCTAATTGTATGCCCAACCCTAACGCTAATGCTATCCCTAACCCGAACCCTAACCCTAACACTAACCTGAACCCTTAAGCCCTAATGATAACCCTAACCCTAACCCAAAGCCTAACCCCTAACACCAAAGCCTAATACAAACCTTAACCCTAACTCTCACCCTAACTCTAACACTAACCCTAAACCTAATCATAAACCTAACCCTAAACCAAACCTAACCATGACCAGAACCACAATCCCTAACTAGAACCCTCACCCAAACCCTAACCCTAAACTACACCTGTAACCCCTAACACCTTACAATAACCATATTCCTAACCCTACCCAACCCTCACCCTAAAGCTAAGCCTCACCCCAACCACAACGCCTAACACAAACCATAACCCTAACACTAACTGTAACAAGAAACTTAACCCTGACCTAAAACCTAAGCCTAACCCTAAACCTAAACAGAACCCGTAAACTTAACAATAACCCTAAACATAACCTTAACACTAACCTGAAAATTAACCCAAACCTTAGCCATAACCCTAACCCTAACCCTCACCGTATCCTAAACTTCACCCTATCCCTAAACTAAAGCTAACCCTAACTTTAACCCTAACCCTTCCCCGGAACCTAACCCTAACCTTAACCTTGGCCCACCTGTAACCCTAAACCTAACCCTTACAATAACTCTGATGCTAACCCTCACCCTAAACCTAATCCTAATCCTAACCCTGACCCTAACCCTATCCTAATGTTAACCCTAACTTAAAACCTACCATAAACTTAAAACTAACCCTAACCCCTAACCCTAACTCTAACCCTAACATTAGGCATAACCCGAAACCTAACCGTAGCACTTACCCAAAACCCTCACCTTAACTGTAAACTTAACTCTAACTCTTACCCTAACCCTAAACTTAACCCTAAATATAACCGCACCCTAAACCTAACCGAAACTCTAAGCCCTAACCCTAACTCTAACCCTAATCCTTGGCCTAAACCAAACCTTAACCCTAAACCTAACCCTAACCTCACCTAACCTCAACCCTAATCCTAACCCAAACCCTAAACCGAGCCCTTACCCTTAACCAAACTTTCACCCTAACCATAACCCTAAACCTACCCTAACTTCATTCAAACCCTAACCCTAACCCAAACTAAAACTAACCCTAAACCTAACCCTAATCCTAAAGCTAAACCTAACCCTAACCCTAAAGCTAAACCTAACCCTAATCCTGACCCTAACCTGAATCATAACAGCTAACCCTAACCCTCATGCTTAACATAAACTTCACCCTAACCCTAACCCTAAAACTAAACCTAACCCTAAACTAACCTCGAATTCTAGCCCTAACCCTAAACCTAACCCTGACCCTAACTCTAACCCTGATTCTAACCGGAACACCCTAACTGTAAACCTAACACTAACACTCACACGAACTCCTAACCCATTCGCTAACCCTAACCCTACCCCTAATCCTAACCCTAACCCTAACCCTGAACTAAAAACCTAACCCTTAAACTAACTCTAAACTTAAGCCTCGCCTTAACTCTACCCTAACCCTAACCCTAACCTAACAATAGCAATGAACTTGACCCTAACCCTAACCCTAAACCCTAACACTAACTCTAACTGCAAACCTAACCCTAACCCTAACCTAGCCCTACTCTTTACCGTAAACCTAGCCTTAACGCTACTAACCTTACCCCGACCCTAACCCTAACACTAACCTTAACCCTAACTCGAACCTTAGCCCTAACCCTGACCCTAACCCGAACTCTAACTCTAACCATCACCATAACACTTACCCTAAACCCTCACCTTAACTGTAAACCTAACCCTAACCCTCACTCTAACCCCTAATCGTATCCCCAACCCTAAACCTAATGCTATCCCTAACATTACCCCGACCCTAACCCTAACACAAACAGTAACCCTAATCTAACACGAACCCTAACATTAACCCTAAACTTAACCCTACCCTAACCATAAACCTAAACTAACACCCTAAACCTAACCTCTAACGCTAACTACAATCCTAACCCGAATCCTAACTCTTATCCTAACCTCACCCTTAACCTAAACTTCACACTAACCCGAAACCAAACCCTAAAGATAACCCCTAACCCGAACCTGAACCCAAAACCTAACCTCAACCCTAACTTTAACCCTACCATAAACCTAAACCTAACCCTAACCCCTAAGCATAACTCTAACCCTAACCCTAGCCCTAACCCGAACCCGAACCCTAACCCTAACCGCAATACTTACCCAAAACCCTCACCTTAACTGTAAACATAACTCTAACTCTTACCCTAACCCTAATCTTAACCCTAAATATAACCCTACCTTGAACCTAACCAAAACACTAACCCCTAACCCTTACTCTAAACCTAATCCTTAGCCTAAACCTAACCTTAACCCTAAACCGAACCCTAACCACTAACCCTAACTCTAAGCCTAACCCAAAATCGAACCCTCACCTAGAACCCAAATTTCACCCTAACCATAACCCTAAACCTACCCTAACTTCATTCAAACCCAAACTAAAACTAACCCTAAACCTAACCCTAACCCTAAACCTAAACTTAACCCTCACCCTGACACTAATACGAACCCTAACCACTAACCCTCACCCTAACCCTCATGCTTAACATAAACGTCACCCTCACCCTAACCCTAAAACTAAACATAACACTAAATCTTCCCCTAATCCTGACCCTAACCCTAATCCTAACCATAAACCTAACCCTCACCCTAAACTTAACCCTAACCCTGACCCTAACACTAACTCTAACCCTAAAACTTACCCTACACACTCAGCTTAAATGGAAACCTAGCACTAACACTCACGCTAACATCTAAACCTAAACCCAACCCTTAACCTAACCCTATCTCTAACCTTAACCTAGCACTAAACCTGACCATGACTTAACCCTGACCCTAACCCTAAGCCGAACCTTAACTCTAAACCTAACCCTATCCTTAACCCTAACCCTAACCCCTAACCCCTAACCCTAAGCTCAACCCTCCCCCTTATGTTAAACTTCACCCTAACCCTAACCCTAACAATAACTCTAAACCTGACCCTAAACCTGACCCTAAAGCATAGCACTAACTCTAACTCTAAACCTAACCCTAACCCTAACACTATACCTTAAACCTAGCCTTAACCCTAACCTTACCCCTATCCTAAACCTAACCCTAACACTAACCTTAACCCTAAATCTAACCTTAACACTAACCCTTACCCTAACCCTCACTATTAACTGAAACTTCACCCTAACCCTAACTCTAACTCTAACCCTAACCATAACACTTACCCTAAACCCTCAACTTAACTCGAAACCTAACCCTAACCCCAAACCTCGCCGTAACACCTAACCGTATCCCCAACCCTAAACCTAACGCTACACCTAACCTTATCCCTAACCCTAACCCTAACACGAAGAGTAACCCCAATCTAACCCTAACATTAACCCTAAACTTAACCCTACCCGAACCATAAACCTAACCCTAACACCCTAAACTTAGCCTCTAAAACTAACTATAATCCTAACCCTAACCCTTATCCTAACCTGACTATAATCCTCACTATAATCCTAACCCTAATCCTAACCCTTAACCTAAACTTCACACGAACCCTAAACATAAACCTAACCCTAACCCTAAACATAACCCCTAACTCTAACCCAAACCCTAAACCTAAGCATAACACTAACCTGAACACAGACCCAAACTCTACCCTAACCCTAAAAATAACCCTCTCCCTATCCTAAACTCCATCCAAAGCCTACACCTAAACTTAACCCTAAACCTAACCCAAACCCTAACCTTAAACCTAACTCTAATCATAACGCTAGTCCACCTGTAACCCTAAACCTAAGCCTTACCATAGCCCTGAATCTAACCCTAAACCTAATCCTAATCCTAACCCTAGACCTAATCCTAACCCTAACCCTAACGCTAACCCTAACCATGAATCTAAATAGAACACTAACTCTAACCCTAAACCTGAACCTAAACCTAAATCTTACCGTACACCTAACCCTAACCCTAACCCTAACTCTATCTCTAACCTTATCCAGAACACTTACCCTAAACCCTTACCTGAACTGGAAAACTAACCGTAACCCTCACCGTAAACCCTAATTGTATGCCCAACCCTAACGCTAATGCTATCCCTAACCCGAACCCTAACCCTAACACTAACCTGAACCCTTAAGCCCTAATGATAACCCTAACCCTAACCCAAAGCCTAACCCCTAACACCAAAGCCTAATACAAACCTTAACCCTAACTCTCACCCTAACTCTAACACTAACCCTAAACCTAATCATAAACCTAACCCTAAACCAAACCTAACCATGACCAGAACCACAATCCCTAACTAGAACCCTCACCCAAACCCTAACCCTAAACTACACCTGTAACCCCTAACACCTTACAATAACCATATTCCTAACCCTACCCAACCCTCACCCTAAACCTAACCCTCACCCCAACCACAACGCCTAACACAAACCATAGCCCTAACACTAACTGTAACACGAAACTTAACCCTGACCTAAAACCTAAGCCTAACCCTAAACCTAAACAGAACCCGTAAACTTAACAATAACCCTAAACATAACCTTAACACTAACCTGAAAATTAACCCAAACCTTAGCCATAACCCTAACCCTAACCCTCACCGTATCCTAAACTTCACCCTATCCCTAAACTAAAGCTAACCCTAACTTTAACCCTAACCCTTCCCCGGAACCTAACCCTAACCTTAACCTTGGCCCACCTGTAACCCTAAACCTAACCCTTACAATAACTCTGATGCTAACCCTCACCCTAAACCTAATCCTAATCCTAACCCTGACCCTAACCCTAACCTAATGTTAACCCTAACTTAAAACCTACCATAAACTTAAAACTAACCCTAACCCCTAACCCTAACTCTAACCCTAACATTAGGCATAACCCGAAACCTAACCGTAGCACTTACCCAAAACCCTCACCTTAACTGTAAACTTAACTCTAACTCTTACCCTAACCCTAAACTTAACCCTAAATATAACCGCACCCTAAACCTAACCGAAACTCTAAGCCCTAACCCTAACTCTAACCCTAATCCTTGGCCTAAACCAAACCTTAACCCTAAACCTAACCCTAACCTCACCTAACCTCAACCCTAATCCTAACCCAAACCCTAAACCGAACCCTTACCCTTAACCAAACTTTCACCCTAACCATAACCCTAAACCTACCCTAACTTCATTCAAACCCTAACCCTAACCCAAACTAAAACTAACCCTAAACCTAACCCTAATCCTAAAGCTAAACCTAACCCTAACCCTAAAGCTAAACCTAACCCTAATCCTGACCCTAACCTGAATCATAACAGCTAACCCTAACCCTCATGCTTAACATAAACTTCACCCTAACCCTAACCCTAAAACTAAACCTAACCCTAAACTAACCTCGAATTCTAGCCCTAACCCTAAACCTAACCCTAACCCTAACTCTAACCCTGATTCTAACCGGAACACCCTAACTGTAAACCTAACACTAACACTCACACGAACTCCTAACCCATTCGCTAACCCTAACCCTACCCCTAATCCTAACCCTAACCCTAACCCTAACCCTGAACTAAAAACCTAACCCTTAAAATAACTCTAAACTTAAGCCTCGCCTTAACTCTACCCTAACCCTAACCCTAACCTAACAATAACAATGAACTTGACCCTAACCCTAACCCTAAACCCTAACACTAACTCTAACTGCAAACCTAACCCTAACCCTAACCTAGCCCTACTCTTTACCGTAAACTAGCCTTAACGCTACTAACCTTACCCCGACCCTAACCCTAACACTAACCTTAACCCTAACTCGAACCTTAGCCCTAACCCTGACCCTAACCCGAACTCTAACTCTAACCATCACCATAACACTTACCCTAAACCCTCACCTTAACTGTAAACCTAACCCTAACCCTCACTCTAACCCCTAATCGTATCCCCAACCCTAAACCTAATGCTATCCCTAACATTATCCCGACCCTAACCCTAACACAAACAGTAACCCTAATCTAACACGAACCCTAACATTAACCCTAAACTTAACCCTACCCTAACCATAAACCTAAACTAACACCCTAAACCTAACCTCTAACGCTAACTACAATCCTAACCCGAATCCTAACTCTTATCCTAACCTCACCCTTAACCTAAACTTCACACTAACCCGAAACCAAACCCTAAACATAACCCCTAACCCGAACCTGAACCGAAAACCTAACCTCAACCCTAACTTTAACCCTACCATAAACCTAAACCTAACCCTAACCCCTAAGCATAACTCTAACCCTAACCCTAGCCCTAACCCGAACCCGAACCCTAACCCTAACCGCAATACTTCCCCAAAACCCTCACCTTAACTGTAAACGTAACTCTAACTCTTACCCTAACCCTAATCTTAACCCTAAATATAACCCTACCTTAAACCTAACCAAAACACTAACCCCTAACCCTTACTCTAAACCTAATCCTTAGCCTAAACCTAACCTTAACCCTAAACCGAACCCTAACCACTAACCCTAACTCTAAGCCTAACCCAAAATCGAACCCTCACCTAGAACCCAAATTTCACCCTAACCATAACCCTAAACCTACCCTAACTTCATTCAAACCCAAACTAAAACTAACCCTAAACCTAACCCTAACCCTAAACCTAAACTTAACCCTCACCCTGACACTAATACGAACCCTAACCACTAACCCTCACCCTAACCCTCATGCTTAACATAAACGTCACCCTCACCCTAACCCTAAAACTAAACATAACACTAAATCTTCCCCTAATCCTGACCCTAACCCTAATCCTAACCATAAACCTAACCCTCACCCTAAACTTAACCCTAACCCTGACCCTAACACTAACTCTAACCCTAAAACTTACCCTACACACTCAGCTTAAATGGAAACCTAGCACTAACACTCACGCTAACATCTAAACCTAAACCCAACCCTTAACCTAACCCTATCTCTAACCTTAACCTAGCACTAAACCTGACCATGACTTAACCCTGACCCTAACCCTAAGCCGAACCTTAACTCTAAACCTAACCCTATTCTTAACCCTAACCCTAACCCCTAACCCCTAACCCTAAGCTCAACCCTCCCCCTTAAATTAAACTTCACCCTAACCCTAACCCTAACAATAACTCTAAACCTGACCCTAAACCTGACCCTAAAGCATAGCACTAACTCTAACTCTAAACCTAACCCTAACCCTAACACTATACCTTAAACCTAGCCTTAACCCTAACCTTACCCCTATCCTAAACCTAACCCTAACACTAACCTTAACCCTAAATCTAACCTTAACACTAACCCTTACCCTAACCCTCACTATTAACTGAAACTTCACCCTAACCCTAACTCTAACTCTAACCCTAACCATAACACTTACCCTAAACCCTCAACTTAACTCGAAACCTAACCCTAACCCCAAACCTGACCGTAACACCTAACCGTATCCCCAACCCTAAACCTAACGCTACACCTAACCTTATCCCTAACCCTAACCCTAACACGAAGAGTAACCCCAATCTAACCCTAACATTAACCCTAAACTTAACCCTACCCGAACCATAAACCTAACCCTAACACCCTAAACTTAGCCTCTAAAACTAACTATAATCCTAACCCTAACCCTTATCCTAACCTGACTATAATCCTCACTATAATCCTAACCCTAATCCTAACCCTTAACCTAAACTTCACACGAACCCTAAACATAAACCTAACCCTAACCCTAAACATAACCCCTAACTCTAACCCAAACCCTAAACCTAAGCATAACACTAACCTGAACACAAACCCAAACTCTACCCTAACCCTAAAAATAACCCTCTCCCTATCCTAAACTCCATCCAAAGCCTACACCTAAACTTAACCCTAAACCTAACCCAAACCCTAACCTTAAACCTAACTCTAATCATAACGCTAGTCCACCTGTAACCCTAAACCTAAGCCTTACCATAGCCCTGAATCTAACCCTAAACCTAATCCTAATCCTAACCCTAGACCTAATCCTAACCCTAACCCTAACGCTAACCCTAACCATGAATCTAAATAGAACACTAACTCTAACCCTAAACCTGAACCTAAACCTAAATCTTACCGTACACCTAACCCTAACCCGAACCCTAACTCTATCTCTAACCTTATCCAGAACACTTACCCTAAACCCTTACCTGAACTGGAAAACTAACCGTAACCCTCACCGTAAACCCTAATTGTATGCCCAACCCTAACGCTAATGCTATCCCTAACCCGAACCCTAACCCTAACACTAACCTGAACCCTTAAGCCCTAATGATAACCCTAACCCTAACCCAAAGCCTAACCCCTAACACCAAAGCCTAATACAAACCTTAACCCTAACTCTCACCCTAACTCTAACACTAACCCTAAACCTAATCATAAACCTAACCCTAAACCAAACCTAACCATGACCAGAACCACAATCCCTAACTAGAACCCTCACCCAAACCCTAACCCTAAACTACACCTGTAACCCCTAACACCTTACAATAACCATATTCCTAACCCTACCCAACCCTCACCCTAAACCTAACCCTCACCCCAACCACAACGCCTAACACAAACCATAACCCTAACACTAACTGTTACACGAAACTTAACCCTGACCTAAAACCTAAGCCTAACCCTAAACCTAAACAGAACCCGTAAACTTAACAATAACCCTAAACATAACCTTAACACTAACCTGAAAATTAACCCAAACCTTAGCCATAACCCTAACCCTAACCCTCACCGTATCCTAAACTTCACCCTATCCCTAAACTAAAGCTAACCCTAACTTTAACCCTAACCCTTCCCCGGAACCTAACCCTAACCTTAACCTTGGCCCACCTGTAACCCTAAACCTAACCCTTACAATAACTCTGATGCTAACCCTCACCCTAAACCTAATCCTAATCCTAACCCTGACCCTAACCCTAACCTAATGTTAACCCTAACTTAAAACCTACCATAAACTTAAAACTAACCCTAACCCCTAACCCTAACTCTAACCCTAACATTAGGCATAACCCGAAACCTAACCGTAGCACTTACCCAAAACCCTCACCTTAACTGTAAACTTAACTCTAACTCTTACCCTAACCCTAAACTTAACCCTAAATATAACCGCACCCTAAACCTAACCGAAACTCTAAGCCCTAACCCTAACTCTAACCCTAATCCTTGGCCTAAACCAAACCTTAACCCTAAACCTAACCCTAACCTCACCTAACCTCAACCCTAATCCTAACCCAAACCCTAAACCGAACCCTTACCCTTAACCAAACTTTCACCCTAACCATAACCCTAAACCTACCCTAACTTCATTCAAACCCTAACCCTAACCCAAACTAAAACTAACCCTAAACCTAACCCTAATCCTAAAGCTAAACCTAACCCTAACCCTAAAGCTAAACCTAACCCTAATCCTGACCCTAACCTGAATCATAACAGCTAACCCTAACCCTCATGCTTAACATAAACTTCACCCTAACCCTAACCCTAAAACTAAACCTAACCCTAAACTAACCTCGAATTCTAGCCCTAACCCTAAACCTAACCCTGACCCTAACTCTAACCCTGATTCTAACCGGAACACCCTAACTGTAAACCTAACACTAACACTCACACGAACTCCTAACCCATTCGCTAACCCTAACCCTACCCCTAATCCTAACCCTAACCCTGAACTAAAACTAAAAACCTAACCCTTAAAATAACTCTAAACTTAAGCCTCGCCTTAACTCTACCCTAACCCTAACCCTAACCTAACAATAACAATGAACTTGACCCTAACCCTAACCCTAAACCCTAACACTAACTCTAACTGCAAACCTAACCCTAACCCTAACCTAGCCCTACTCTTTACCGTAAACCTAGCCTTAACGCTACTAACCTTACCCCGACCCTAACCCTAACACTAACCTTAACCCTAACTCGAACCTTAGCCCTAACCCTGACCCTAACCCGAACTCTAACTCTAACCATCACCATAACACTTACCCTAAACCCTCACCTTAACTGTAAACCTAACCCTAACCCTCACTCTAACCCCTAATCGTATCCCCAACCCTAAACCTAATGCTATCCCTAACATTACCCCGACCCTAACCCTAACACAAACAGTAACCCTAATCTAACACGAACCCTAACATTAACCCTAAACTTAACCCTACCCTAACCATAAACCTAAACTAACACCCTAAACCTAAACTCTAACGCTAACTACAATCCTAACCCGAATCCTAACTCTTATCCTAACCTCACCCTTAACCTAAACTTCACACTAACCCGAAACCAAACCCTAAAGATAACCCCTAACCCGAACCTGAACCCAAAACCTAACCTCAACCCTAACTTTAACCCTACCATAAACCTAAACCTAACCCTAACCCCTAAGCATAACTCTAACCCTAACCCTAGCCCTAACCCGAACCCGAACCCTAACCCTAACCGCAATACTTACCCAAAACCCTCACCTTAACTGTAAACGTAACTCTAACTCTTACCCTAACCCTAATCTTAACCCTAAATATAACCCTACCTTAAACCTAACCAAAACACTAACCCCTAACCCTTACTCTAAACCTAATCCTTAGCCTAAACCTAACCTTAACCCTAAACCGAACCCTAACCACTAACCCTAACTCTAAGCCTAACCCAAAATCGAACCCTCACCTAGAACCCAAATTTCACCCTAACCATAACCCTAAACCTACCCTAACTTCATTCAAACCCAAACTAAAACTAACCCTAAACCTAACCCTAACCCTAAACCTAAACTTAACCCTCACCCTGACACTAATACGAACCCTAACCCTCACCCTTACCCTCATGCTTAACATAAACGTCACCCTCACCCTAACCCTAAAACTAAACATAACACTAAATCTTCCCCTAATCCTGACCCTAACCCTAATCCTAACCATAAACCTAACCCTCACCCTAAACTTAACCCTAACCCTGACCCTAACACTAACTCTAACCCTAAAACTTACCCTACACACTCAGCTTAAATGGAAACCTAGCACTAACACTCACGCTAACATCTAAACCTAAACCCAACCCTTAACCTAACCCTATCTCTAACCTTAACCTAGCACTAAACCTGACCATGACTTAACCCTGACCCTAACCCTAAGCCGAACCTTAACTCTAAACCTAACCCTATCCTTAACCCTAAACCTAACCCCTAACCACTAACCCTAAGCTCAACCCTCCCCCTTATGTTAAACTTCACCCTAACCCTAACCCTAACAATAACTCTAAACCTGACCCTAAACCTAACCCTAAAGCATAGCACTAACTCTAACTCTAAACCTAACCCTAACCCTAACACTTTACCTTAAACCTGGCCTTAACCCTAACCTTACCCCTATCCTAAACCTAACCCTAACACTAACCTTAACCCTAAATCTAACCTTAACACTAACCCTTACCCTAACCCTCACTATTAACTGAAACTTCACCCTAACCCTAACTCTAACTCTAACCCTAACCATAACACTTACCCTAAACCCTCAACTTAACTCGAAACCTAACGCTAACCCCAAACCTCGCCGTAACACCTAACCGTATCCCCAACCCTAAACCTAACGCTACACCTAACCTTATCCCTAACCCTAACCCTAACACGAAGAGTAACCCCAATCTAACCCTAACATTAACCCTAAACTTAACCCTACCCGAACCATAAACCTAACCCTAACACCCTAAACTTAGCCTCTAAAACTAACTATGATCCTAACCCTAACCCTTATCCTAACCTGACTATAATCCTCACTATAATCCTAACCCTAATCCTAACCCTTAACCTAAACTTCACACGAACCCTAAACATAAACCTAACCCTAACCCTAAACATAACCCCTAACTCTAACCCAAACCCTAAACCTAAGCATAACACTAACCTGAACACAAACCCAAACTCTACCCTAACCCTAAAAATAACCCTCTCCCTATCCTAAACTCCATCCAAAGCCTACACCTAAACTTAACCCTAAACCTAACCCAAACCCTAACCTTAAACCTAACTCTAATCAAAACGCTAGTCCACCTGTAGCCCTAAACCTAAGCCTTACCATAGCCCTGAATCTAACCCTAAACCTAATCCTAATCCTAACCCTAGACCTAATCCTAACCCTAACCCTAACGCTAACCCTAACCATGAATCTAAATAGAACACTAACTCTAACCCTAAACCTGAACCTAAACCTAAATCTTACCGTACACCTAACCCTAACCCTAACCCTAACTCTATCTCTAACCTTATCCAGAACACTTACCCTAAACCCTTACCTGAACTGGAAAACTAACCGTAACCCTCACCGTAAACCCTAATTGTATGCCCAACCCTAACGCTAATGCTATCCCTAACCCGAACCCTAACCCTAACACTAACCTGAACCCTTAAGCCCTAATGATAACCCTAACCCTAACCCAAAGCCTAACCCCTAACACCAAAGCCTAATACAAACCTTAACCCTAACTCTCACCCTAACTCTAACACTAACCCTAAACCTAATCATAAACCTAACCCTAAACCAAACCTAACCATGACCAGAACCACAATCCCTAACTAGAACCCTCACCCAAACCCTAACCCTAAACTACACCTGTAACCCCTAACACCTTACAATAACCATATTCCTAACCCTACCCAACCCTCACCCTAAACCTAACCCTCACCCCAACCACAATGCCTAACACAAACCATAACCCTAACACTAACTGTTACACGAAACTTAACCCTGACCTAAAACCTAAGCCTAACACTAAACCTAAACAGAACCCGTAAACTTAACAATAACCCTAAACATAACCTTAACACTAACCTGAAAATTAACCCAAACCTTAGCCATAACCCTAACCCTAACCCTCACCGTATCCTAAACTTCACCCTATCCCTAAACTAAAGCTAACCCTAACTTTAACCCTAACCCTTCCCCGGAACCTAACCCTAACCTTAACCTTGGCCCACCTGTAACCCTAAACCTAACCCTTACAATAACTCTGATGCTAACCCTCACCCTAAACCTAATCCTAATCCTAACCCTGACCCTAACCCTAACCTAATGTTAACCCTAACTTAAAACCTACCATAAACTTAAAACTAACCCTAACCCCTAACCCTAACTCTAACCCTAACATTAGGCATAACCCGAAACCTAACCGTAGCACTTACCCAAAACCCTCACCTTAACTGTAAACTTAACTCTAACTCTTACCCTAACCCTAAACTTAACCCTAAATATAACCGCACCCTAAACCTAACCGAAACTCTAAGCCCTAACCCTAACTCTAACCCTAATCCTTGGCCTAAACCAAACCTTAACCCTAAACCTAACCCTAACCTCACCTAACCTCAACCCTAATCCTAACCCAAACCCTAAACCGAACCCTTACCCTTAACCAAACTTTCACCCTAACCATAACCCTAAACCTACCCTAACTTCATTCAAACCCTAACCCTAACCCAAACTAAAACTAACCCTAAACCTAACCCTAATCCTAAAGCTAAACCTAACCCTAACCCTAAAGCTAAACCTAACCCTAATCCTGACCCTAACCTGAATCATAACAGCTAACCCTAACCCTCATGCTTAACATAAACTTCACCCTAACCCTAACCCTAAAACTAAACCTAACCCTAAACTAACCTCGAATTCTAGCCCTAACCCTAAACCTAAACCTGACCCTAACTCTAACCCTGATTCTAACCGGAACACCCTAACTGTAAACCTAACACTAACACTCACACGAACTCCTAACCCATTCGCTAACCCTAACCCTACCCCTAATCCTAACCCTAACCCTGACCCTGAACTAAAAACCTAACCCTTAAAATAACTCTAAACTTAAGCCTCGCCTTAACTCTACCCTAACCCTAACCCTAACCTAACAATAACAATGAACTTGACCCTAACCCTAACCCTAAACCCTAACACTAACTCTAACTGCAAACCTAACCCTAACCCTAACCTAGCCCTACTCTTTACCGTAAACCTAGCCTTAACGCTACTAACCTTACCCCGACCCTAACCCTAACACTAACCTTAACCCTAACTCGAACCTTAGCCCTAACCCTGACCCTAACCCGAACTCTAACTCTAACCATCACCATAACACTTACCCTAAACCCTCACCTTAACTGTAAACCTAACCCTAACCCTCACTCTAACCCCTAATCGTATCCCCAACCCTAAACCTAATGCTATCCCTAACATTACCCCGACCCTAACCCTAACACAAACAGTAACCCTAATCTAACACGAACCCTAACATTAACCCTAAACTTAACCCTACCCTAACCATAAACCTAAACTAACACCCTAAACCTAAACTCTAACGCTAACTACAATCCTAACCCGAATCCTAACTCTTATCCTAACCTCACCCTTAACCTAAACTTCACACTAACCCGAAACCAAACCCTAAAGATAACCCCTAACCCGAACCTGAACCCAAAACCTAACCTCAACCCTAACTTTAACCCTACCATAAACCTAAACCTAACCCTAACCCCTAAGCATAACTCTAACCCTAACCCTAGCCCTAACCCGAACCCGAACCCTAACCCTAACCGCAATACTTACCCAAAACCCTCACCTTAACTGTAAACGTAACTCTAACTCTTACCCTAACCCTAATCTTAACCCTAAATATAACCCTACCTTAAACCTAACCAAAACACTAACCCCTAACCCTTACTCTAAACCTAATCCTTAGCCTAAACCTAACCTTAACCCTAAACCGAACCCTAACCACTAACCCTAACTCTAAGCCTAACCCAAAATCGAACCCTCACCTAGAACCCAAATTTCACCCTAACCATAACCCTAAACCTACCCTAACTTCATTCAAACCCAAACTAAAACTAACCCTAAACCTAACCCTAACCCTAAACCTAAACTTAACCCTCACCCTGACACTAATACGAACCCTAACCCTCACCCTTACCCTCATGCTTAACATAAACGTCACCCTCACCCTAACCCTAAAACTAAACATAACACTAAATCTTCCCCTAATCCTGACCCTAACCCTAATCCTAACCATAAACCTAACCCTCACCCTAAACTTAACCCTAACCCTGACCCTAACACTAACTCTAACCCTAAAACTTACCCTACACACTCAGCTTAAATGGAAACCTAGCACTAACACTCACGCTAACATCTAAACCTAAACCCAACCCTTAACCTAACCCTATCTCTAACCTTAACCTAGCACTAAACCTGACCATGACTTAACCCTGACCCTAACCCTAAGCCGAACCTTAACTCTAAACCTAACCCTATCCTTAACCCTAAACCTAACCCCTAACCACTAACCCTAAGCTCAACCCTCCCCCTTATGTTAAACTTCACCCTAACCCTAACCCTAACAATAACTCTAAACCTGACCCTAAACCTAACCCTAAAGCATAGCACTAACTCTAACTCTAAACCTAACCCTAACCCTAACACTTTACCTTAAACCTGGCCTTAACCCTAACCTTACCCCTATCCTAAACCTAACCCTAACACTAACCTTAACCCTAAATCTAACCTTAACACTAACCCTTACCCTAACCCTCACTATTAACTGAAACTTCACCCTAACCCTAACTCTAACTCTAACCCTAACCATAACACTTACCCTAAACCCTCAACTTAACTCGAAACCTAACGCTAACCCCAAACCTCGCCGTAACACCTAACCGTATCCCCAACCCTAAACCTAACGCTACACCTAACCTTATCCCTAACCCTAACCCTAACACGAAGAGTAACCCCAATCTAACCCTAACATTAACCCTAAACTTAACCCTACCCGAACCATAAACCTAACCCTAACACCCTAAACTTAGCCTCTAAAACTAACTATGATCCTAACCCTAACCCTTATCCTAACCTGACTATAATCCTCACTATAATCCTAACCCTAATCCTAACCCTTAACCTAAACTTCACACGAACCCTAAACATAAACCTAACCCTAACCCTAAACATAACCCCTAACTCTAACCCAAACCCTAAACCTAAGCATAACACTAACCTGAACACAAACCCAAACTCTACCCTAACCCTAAAAATAACCCTCTCCCTATCCTAAACTCCATCCAAAGCCTACACCTAAACTTAACCCTAAACCTAACCCAAACCCTAACCTTAAACCTAACTCTAATCAAAACGCTAGTCCACCTGTAGCCCTAAACCTAAGCCTTACCATAGCCCTGAATCTAACCCTAAACCTAATCCTAATCCTAACCCTAGACCTAATCCTAACCCTAACCCTAACGCTAACCCTAACCATGAATCTAAATAGAACACTAACTCTAACCCTAAACCTGAACCTAAACCTAAATCTTACCGTACACCTAACCCTAACCCTAACCCTAACTCTATCTCTAACCTTATCCAGAACACTTACCCTAAACCCTTACCTGAACTGGAAAACTAACCGTAACCCTCACCGTAAACCCTAATTGTATGCCCAACCCTAACGCTAATGCTATCCCTAACCCGAACCCTAACCCTAACACTAACCTGAACCCTTAAGCCCTAATGATAACCCTAACCCTAACCCAAAGCCTAACCCCTAACACCAAAGCCTAATACAAACCTTAACCCTAACTCTCACCCTAACTCTAACACTAACCCTAAACCTAATCATAAACCTAACCCTAAACCAAACCTAACCATGACCAGAACCACAATCCCTAACTAGAACCCTCACCCAAACCCTAACCCTAAACTACACCTGTAACCCCTAACACCTTACAATAACCATATTCCTAACCCTACCCAACCCTCACCCTAAACCTAACCCTCACCCCAACCACAATGCCTAACACAAACCATAACCCTAACACTAACTGTTACACGAAACTTAACCCTGACCTAAAACCTAAGCCTAACACTAAACCTAAACAGAACCCGTAAACTTAACAATAACCCTAAACATAACCTTAACACTAACCTGAAAATTAACCCAAACCTTAGCCATAACCCTAACCCTAACCCTCACCGTATCCTAAACTTCACCCTATCCCTAAACTAAAGCTAACCCTAACTTTAACCCTAACCCTTCCCCGGAACCTAACCCTAACCTTAACCTTGGCCCACCTGTAACCCTAAACCTAACCCTTACAATAACTCTGATGCTAACCCTCACCCTAAACCTAATCCTAATCCTAACCCTGACCCTAACCCTAACCTAATGTTAACCCTAACTTAAAACCTACCATAAACTTAAAACTAACCCTAACCCCTAACCCTAACTCTAACCCTAACATTAGGCATAACCCGAAACCTAACCGTAGCACTTACCCAAAACCCTCACCTTAACTGTAAACTTAACTCTAACTCTTACCCTAACCCTAAACTTAACCCTAAATATAACCGCACCCTAAACCTAACCGAAACTCTAAGCCCTAACCCTAACTCTAACCCTAATCCTTGGCCTAAACCAAACCTTAACCCTAAACCTAACCCTAACCTCACCTAACCTCAACCCTAATCCTAACCCAAACCCTAAACCGAACCCTTACCCTTAACCAAACTTTCACCCTAACCATAACCCTAAACCTACCCTAACTTCATTCAAACCCTAACCCTAACCCAAACTAAAACTAACCCTAAACCTAACCCTAATCCTAAAGCTAAACCTAACCCTAACCCTAAAGCTAAACCTAACCCTAATCCTGACCCTAACCTGAATCATAACAGCTAACCCTAACCCTCATGCTTAACATAAACTTCACCCTAACCCTAACCCTAAAACTAAACCTAACCCTAAACTAACCTCGAATTCTAGCCCTAACCCTAAACCTAAACCTGACCCTAACTCTAACCCTGATTCTAACCGGAACACCCTAACTGTAAACCTAACACTAACACTCACACGAACTCCTAACCCATTCGCTAACCCTAACCCTACCCCTAATCCTAACCCTAACCCTGACCCTGAACTAAAAACCTAACCCTTAAAATAACTCTAAACTTAAGCCTCGCCTTAACTCTACCCTAACCCTAACCCTAACCTAACAATAACAATGAACTTGACCCTAACCCTAACCCTAAACCCTAACACTAACTCTAACTGCAAACCTAACCCTAACCCTAACCTAGCCCTACTCTTTACCGTAAACCTAGCCTTAACGCTACTAACCTTACCCCGACCCTAACCCTAACACTAACCTTAACCCTAACTCGAACCTTAGCCCTAACCCTGACCCTAACCCGAACTCTAACTCTAACCATCACCATAACACTTACCCTAAACCCTCACCTTAACTGTAAACCTAACCCTAACCCTCACTCTAACCCCTAATCGTATCCCCAACCCTAAACCTAATGCTATCCCTAACATTACCCCGACCCTAACCCTAACACAAACAGTAACCCTAATCTAACACGAACCCTAACATTAACCCTAAACTTAACCCTACCCTAACCATAAACCTAAACTAACACCCTAAACCTAAACTCTAACGCTAACTACAATCCTAACCCGAATCCTAACTCTTATCCTAACCTCACCCTTAACCTAAACTTCACACTAACCCGAAACCAAACCCTAAAGATAACCCCTAACCCGAACCTGAACCCAAAACCTAACCTCAACCCTAACTTTAACCCTACCATAAACCTAAACCTAACCCTAACCCCTAAGCATAACTCTAACCCTAACCCTAGCCCTAACCCGAACCCGAACCCTAACCCTAACCGCAATACTTACCCAAAACCCTCACCTTAACTGTAAACGTAACTCTAACTCTTACCCTAACCCTAATCTTAACCCTAAATATAACCCTACCTTAAACCTAACCAAAACACTAACCCCTAACCCTTACTCTAAACCTAATCCTTAGCCTAAACCTAACCTTAACCCTAAACCGAACCCTAACCACTAACCCTAACTCTAAGCCTAACCCAAAATCGAACCCTCACCTAGAACCCAAATTTCACCCTAACCATAACCCTAAACCTACCCTAACTTCATTCAAACCCAAACTAAAACTAACCCTAAACCTAACCCTAACCCTAAACCTAAACTTAACCCTCACCCTGACACTAATACGAACCCTAACCCTCACCCTTACCCTCATGCTTAACATAAACGTCACCCTCACCCTAACCCTAAAACTAAACATAACACTAAATCTTCCCCTAATCCTGACCCTAACCCTAATCCTAACCATAAACCTAACCCTCACCCTAAACTTAACCCTAACCCTGACCCTAACACTAACTCTAACCCTAAAACTTACCCTACACACTCAGCTTAAATGGAAACCTAGCACTAACACTCACGCTAACATCTAAACCTAAACCCAACCCTTAACCTAACCCTATCTCTAACCTTAACCTAGCACTAAACCTGACCATGACTTAACCCTGACCCTAACCCTAAGCCGAACCTTAACTCTAAACCTAACCCTATCCTTAACCCTAAACCTAACCCCTAACCACTAACCCTAAGCTCAACCCTCCCCCTTATGTTAAACTTCACCCTAACCCTAACCCTAACAATAACTCTAAACCTGACCCTAAACCTAACCCTAAAGCATAGCACTAACTCTAACTCTAAACCTAACCCTAACCCTAACACTTTACCTTAAACCTGGCCTTAACCCTAACCTTACCCCTATCCTAAACCTAACCCTAACACTAACCTTAACCCTAAATCTAACCTTAACACTAACCCTTACCCTAACCCTCACTATTAACTGAAACTTCACCCTAACCCTAACTCTAACTCTAACCCTAACCATAACACTTACCCTAAACCCTCAACTTAACTCGAAACCTAACGCTAACCCCAAACCTCGCCGTAACACCTAACCGTATCCCCAACCCTAAACCTAACGCTACACCTAACCTTATCCCTAACCCTAACCCTAACACGAAGAGTAACCCCAATCTAACCCTAACATTAACCCTAAACTTAACCCTACCCGAACCATAAACCTAACCCTAACACCCTAAACTTAGCCTCTAAAACTAACTATGATCCTAACCCTAACCCTTATCCTAACCTGACTATAATCCTCACTATAATCCTAACCCTAATCCTAACCCTTAACCTAAACTTCACACGAACCCTAAACATAAACCTAACCCTAACCCTAAACATAACCCCTAACTCTAACCCAAACCCTAAACCTAAGCATAACACTAACCTGAACACAAACCCAAACTCTACCCTAACCCTAAAAATAACCCTCTCCCTATCCTAAACTCCATCCAAAGCCTACACCTAAACTTAACCCTAAACCTAACCCAAACCCTAACCTTAAACCTAACTCTAATCAAAACGCTAGTCCACCTGTAGCCCTAAACCTAAGCCTTACCATAGCCCTGAATCTAACCCTAAACCTAATCCTAATCCTAACCCTAGACCTAATCCTAACCCTAACCCTAACGCTAACCCTAACCATGAATCTAAATAGAACACTAACTCTAACCCTAAACCTGAACCTAAACCTAAATCTTACCGTACACCTAACCCTAACCCTAACCCTAACTCTATCTCTAACCTTATCCAGAACACTTACCCTAAACCCTTACCTGAACTGGAAAACTAACCGTAACCCTCACCGTAAACCCTAATTGTATGCCCAACCCTAACGCTAATGCTATCCCTAACCCGAACCCTAACCCTAACACTAACCTGAACCCTTAAGCCCTAATGATAACCCTAACCCTAACCCAAAGCCTAACCCCTAACACCAAAGCCTAATACAAACCTTAACCCTAACTCTCACCCTAACTCTAACACTAACCCTAAACCTAATCATAAACCTAACCCTAAACCAAACCTAACCATGACCAGAACCACAATCCCTAACTAGAACCCTCACCCAAACCCTAACCCTAAACTACACCTGTAACCCCTAACACCTTACAATAACCATATTCCTAACCCTACCCAACCCTCACCCTAAACCTAACCCTCACCCCAACCACAATGCCTAACACAAACCATAACCCTAACACTAACTGTTACACGAAACTTAACCCTGACCTAAAACCTAAGCCTAACACTAAACCTAAACAGAACCCGTAAACTTAACAATAACCCTAAACATAACCTTAACACTAACCTGAAAATTAACCCAAACCTTAGCCATAACCCTAACCCTAACCCTCACCGTATCCTAAACTTCACCCTATCCCTAAACTAAAGCTAACCCTAACTTTAACCCTAACCCTTCCCCGGAACCTAACCCTAACCTTAACCTTGGCCCACCTGTAACCCTAAACCTAACCCTTACAATAACTCTGATGCTAACCCTCACCCTAAACCTAATCCTAATCCTAACCCTGACCCTAACCCTAACCTAATGTTAACCCTAACTTAAAACCTACCATAAACTTAAAACTAACCCTAACCCCTAACCCTAACTCTAACCCTAACATTAGGCATAACCCGAAACCTAACCGTAGCACTTACCCAAAACCCTCACCTTAACTGTAAACTTAACTCTAACTCTTACCCTAACCCTAAACTTAACCCTAAATATAACCGCACCCTAAACCTAACCGAAACTCTAAGCCCTAACCCTAACTCTAACCCTAATCCTTGGCCTAAACCAAACCTTAACCCTAAACCTAACCCTAACCTCACCTAACCTCAACCCTAATCCTAACCCAAACCCTAAACCGAACCCTTACCCTTAACCAAACTTTCACCCTAACCATAACCCTAAACCTACCCTAACTTCATTCAAACCCTAACCCTAACCAAAACTAAAACTAACCCTAAACCTAACCCTAATCCTAAAGCTAAACCTAACCCTAACCCTAAAGCTAAACCTAACCCTAATCCTGACCCTAACCTGAATCATAACAGCTAACCCTAACCCTCATGCTTAACATAAACTTCACCCTAACCCTAACCCTAAAACTAAACCTAACCCTAAACTAACCTCGAATTCTAGCCCTAACCCTAAACCTAAACCTGACCCTAACTCTAACCCTGATTCTAACCGGAACACCCTAACTGTAAACCTAACACTAACACTCACACGAACTCCTAACCCATTCGCTAACCCTAACCCTACCCCTAATCCTAACCCTAACCCTGACCCTGAACTAAAAACCTAACCCTTAAAATAACTCTAAACTTAAGCCTCGCCTTAACTCTACCCTAACCCTAACCCTAACCTAACAATAACAATGAACTTGACCCTAACCCTAACCCTAAACCCTAACACTAACTCTAACTGCAAACCTAACCCTAACCCTAACCTAGCCCTACTCTTTACCGTAAACCTAGCCTTAACGCTACTAACCTTACCCCGACCCTAACCCTAACACTAACCTTAACCCTAACTCGAACCTTAGCCCTAACCCTGACCCTAACCCGAACTCTAACTCTAACCATCACCATAACACTTACCCTAAACCCTCACCTTAACTGTAAACCTAACCCTAACCCTCACTCTAACCCCTAATCGTATCCCCAACCCTAAACCTAATGCTATCCCTAACATTACCCCGACCCTAACCCTAACACAAACAGTAACCCTAATCTAACACGAACCCTAACATTAACCCTAAACTTAACCCTACCCTAACCATAAACCTAAACTAACACCCTAAACCTAACCTCTAACGCTAACTACAATCCTAACCCGAATCCTAACTCTTATCCTAACCTCACCCTTAACCTAAACTTCACACTAACCCGAAACCAAACCCTAAAGATAACCCCTAACCCGAACCTGAACCCAAAACCTAACCTCAACCCTAACTTTAACCCTACCATAAACCTAAACCTAACCCTAACCCCTAAGCATAACTCTAACCCTAACCCTAGCCCTAACCCGAACCCGAACCCTAACCCTAACCGCAATACTTACCCAAAACCCTCACCTTAACTGTAAACGTAACTCTAACTCTTACCCTAACCCTAATCTTAACCCTAAATATAACCCTACCTTAAACCTAACCAAAACACTAACCCCTAACCCTTACTCTAAACCTAATCCTTAGCCTAAACCTAACCTTAACCCTAAACTGAACCCTAACCACTAACCCTAACTCTAAGCCTAACCCAAAATCGAACCCTCACCTAGAACCCAAATTTCACCCTAACCATAACCCTAAACCTACCCTAACTTCATTCAAACCCAAACTAAAACTAACCCTAAACCTAACCCTAACCCTAAACCTAAACTTAACCCTCACCCTGACACTAATACGAACCCTAACCCTCACCCTAACCCTCATGCTTAACATAAACGTCACCCTCACCCTAACCCTAAAACTAAACATAACACTAAATCTTCCCCTAATCCTGACCCTAACCCTAATCCTAACCATAAACCTAACCCTCACCCTAAACTTAACCCTAACCCTGACCCTAACACTAACTCTAACCCTAAAACTTACCCTACACACTCAGCTTAAATGGAAACCTAGCACTAACACTCACGCTAACATCTAAACCTAAACCCAACCCTTAACCTAACCCTGTCTCTAACCTTAACCTAGCACTAAACCTGACCATGACTTAACCCTGACCCTAACCCTAAGCCGAACCTTAACTCTAAACCTAACCCTATCCTTAACCCTAAACCTAACCCCTAACCACTAACCCTAAGCTCAACCCTCCCCCTTATGTTAAACTTCACCCTAACCCTAACCCTAACAATAACTCTAAACCTGACCCTAAACCTAACCCTAAAGCATAGCACTAACTCTAACTCTAAACCTAACCCTAACCCTAACACTTTACCTTAAACCTGGCCTTAACCCTAACCTTACCCCTATCCTAAACCTAACCCTAACACTAACCTTAACCCTAAATCTAACCTTAACACTAACCCTTACCCTAACCCTCACTATTAACTGAAACTTCACCCTAACCCTAACTCTAACTCTAACCCTAACCATAACACTTACCCTAAACCCTCAACTTAACTCGAAACCTAACGCTAACCCCAAACCTCGCCGTAACACCTAACCGTATCCCCAACCCTAAACCTAACGCTACACCTAACCTTATCCCTAACCCTAACCCTAACACGAAGAGTAACCCCAATCTAACCCTAACATTAACCCTAAACTTAACCCTACCCGAACCATAAACCTAACCCTAACACCCTAAACTTAGCCTCTAAAACTAACTATGATCCTAACCCTAACCCTTATCCTAACCTGACTATAATCCTCACTATAATCCTAACCCTAATCCTAACCCTTAACCTAAACTTCACACGAACCCTAAACATAAACCTAACCCTAACCCTAAACATAACCCCTAACTCTAACCCAAACCCTAAACCTAAGCATAACACTAACCTGAACACAAACCCAAACTCTACCCTAACCCTAAAAATAACCCTCTCCCTATCCTAAACTCCATCCAAAGCCTACACCTAAACTTAACCCTAAACCTAACCCAAACCCTAACCTTAAACCTAACTCTAATCAAAACGCTAGTCCACCTGTAGCCCTAAACCTAAGCCTTACCATAGCCCTGAATCTAACCCTAAACCTAATCCTAATCCTAACCCTAGACCTAATCCTAACCCTAACCCTAACGCTAACCCTAACCATGAATCTAAATAGAACACTAACTCTAACCCTAAACCTGAACCTAAACCTAAATCTTACCGTACACCTAACCCTAACCCTAACCCTAACTCTATCTCTAACCTTATCCAGAACACTTACCCTAAACCCTTACCTGAACTGGAAAACTAACCGTAACCCTCACCGTAAACCCTAATTGTATGCCCAACCCTAACGCTAATGCTATCCCTAACCCGAACCCTAACCCTAACACTAACCTGAACCCTTAAGCCCTAATGATAACCCTAACCCTAACCCAAAGCCTAACCCCTAACACCAAAGCCTAATACAAACCTTAACCCTAACTCTCACCCTAACTCTAACACTAACCCTAAACCTAATCATAAACCTAACCCTAAACCAAACCTAACCATGACCAGAACCACAATCCCTAACTAGAACCCTCACCCAAACCCTAACCCTAAACTACACCTGTAACCCCTAACACCTTACAATAACCATATTCCTAACCCTACCCAACCCTCACCCTAAACCTAACCCTCACCCCAACCACAATGCCTAACACAAACCATAACCCTAACACTAACTGTTACACGAAACTTAACCCTGACCTAAAACCTAAGCCTAACACTAAACCTAAACAGAACCCGTAAACTTAACAATAACCCTAAACATAACCTTAACACTAACCTGAAAATTAACCCAAACCTTAGCCATAACCCTAACCCTAACCCTCACCGTATCCTAAACTTCACCCTATCCCTAAACTAAAGCTAACCCTAACTTTAACCCTAACCCTTCCCCGGAACCTAACCCTAACCTTAACCTTGGCCCACCTGTAACCCTAAACCTAACCCTTACAATAACTCTGATGCTAACCCTCACCCTAAACCTAATCCTAATCCTAACCCTGACCCTAACCCTAACCTAATGTTAACCCTAACTTAAAACCTACCATAAACTTAAAACTAACCCTAACCCCTAACCCTAACTCTAACCCTAACATTAGGCATAACCCGAAACCTAACCGTAGCACTTACCCAAAACCCTCACCTTAACTGTAAACTTAACTCTAACTCTTACCCTAACCCTAAACTTAACCCTAAATATAACCGCACCCTAAACCTAACCGAAACTCTAAGCCCTAACCCTAACTCTAACCCTAATCCTTGGCCTAAACCAAACCTTAACCCTAAACCTAACCCTAACCTCACCTAACCTCAACCCTAATCCTAACCCAAACCCTAAACCGAACCCTTACCCTTAACCAAACTTTCACCCTAACCATAACCCTAAACCTACCCTAACTTCATTCAAACCCTAACCCTAACCAAAACTAAAACTAACCCTAAACCTAACCCTAATCCTAAAGCTAAACCTAACCCTAACCCTAAAGCTAAACCTAACCCTAATCCTGACCCTAACCTGAATCATAACAGCTAACCTTAACCCTCATGCTTAACATAAACTTCACCCTAACCCTAACCCTAAAACTAAACCTAACCCTAAACTAACCTCGAATTCTAGCCCTAACCCTAAACCTAAACCTGACCCTAACTCTAACCCTGATTCTAACCGGAACACCCTAACTGTAAACCTAACACTAACACTCACACGAACTCCTAACCCATTCGCTAACCCTAACCCTACCCCTAATCCTAACCCTAACCCTGACCCTGAACTAAAAACCTAACCCTTAAAATAACTCTAAACTTAAGCCTCGCCTTAACTCTACCCTAACCCTAACCCTAACCTAACAATAACAATGAACTTGACCCTAACCCTAACCCTAAACCCTAACACTAACTCTAACTGCAAACCTAACCCTAACCCTAACCTAGCCCTACTCTTTACCGTAAACCTAGCCTTAACGCTACTAACCTTACCCCGACCCTAACCCTAACACTAACCTTAACCCTAACTCGAACCTTAGCCCTAACCCTGACCCTAACCCGAACTCTAACTCTAACCATCACCATAACACTTACCCTAAACCCTCACCTTAACTGTAAACCTAACCCTAACCCTCACTCTAACCCCTAATCGTATCCCCAACCCTAAACCTAATGCTATCCCTAACATTACCCCGACCCTAACCCTAACACAAACAGTAACCCTAATCTAACACGAACCCTAACATTAACCCTAAACTTAACCCTACCCTAACCATAAACCTAAACTAACACCCTAAACCTAACCTCTAACGCTAACTACAATCCTAACCCGAATCCTAACTCTTATCCTAACCTCACCCTTAACCTAAACTTCACACTAACCCGAAACCAAACCCTAAAGATAACCCCTAACCCGAACCTGAACCCAAAACCTAACCTCAACCCTAACTTTAACCCTACCATAAACCTAAACCTAACCCTAACCCCTAAGCATAACTCTAACCCTAACCCTAGCCCTAACCCGAACCCGAACCCTAACCCTAACCGCAATACTTACCCAAAACCCTCACCTTAACTGTAAACGTAACTCTAACTCTTACCCTAACCCTAATCTTAACCCTAAATATAACCCTACCTTAAACCTAACCAAAACACTAACCCCTAACCCTTACTCTAAACCTAATCCTTAGCCTAAACCTAACCTTAACCCTAAACCGAACCCTAACCACTAACCCTAACTCTAAGCCTAACCCAAAATCGAACCCTCACCTAGAACCCAAATTTCACCCTAACCATAACCCTAAACCTACCCTAACTTCATTCAAACCCAAACTAAAACTAACCCTAAACCTAACCCTAACCCTAAACCTAAACTTAACCCTCACCCTGACACTAATACGAACCCTAACCCTCACCCTAACCCTCATGCTTAACATAAACGTCACCCTCACCCTAACCCTAAAACTAAACATAACACTAAATCTTCCCCTAATCCTGACCCTAACCCTAATCCTAACCATAAACCTAACCCTCACCCTAAACTTAACCCTAACCCTGACCCTAACACTAACTCTAACCCTAAAACTTACCCTACACACTCAGCTTAAATGGAAACCTAGCACTAACACTCACGCTAACATCTAAACCTAAACCCAACCCTTAACCTAACCCTGTCTCTAACCTTAACCTAGCACTAAACCTGACCATGACTTAACCCTGGCCCTAACCCTAAGCCGAACCTTAACTCTAAACCTAACCCTATCCTTAACCCTAACCCTAACCCCTAACCCCTAACCCTAAGCTCAACCCTCCCCCTTATGTTAAACTTCACCCTAACCCTAACAATAACTCTAAACCTGACCCTAAACCTGACCCTAAAGCATAGCACTAACTCTAACTCTAAACCTAACCCTAACCCTAACACTATACCTTAAACCTAGCCTTAACCCTAACCTTACCCCTATCCTAAACCTAACCCTAACACTAACCTTAACCCTAAATCTAACCTTAACACTAACCCTTACCCTAACCCTCACTATTAACTGAAACTTCACCCTAACCCTAACTCTAACTCTAACCCTAACCATAACACTTACCCTAAACCCTCAACTTAACTCGAAACCTAACCCTAACCCCAAACCTCGCCGTAACACCTAACCGTATCCCCAACCCTAAACCTAACGCTACACCTAACCTTATCCCTAACCCTAACCCTAACACGAAGAGTAACCCCAATCTAACCCTAACATTAACCCTAAACTTAACCCTACCCGAACCATAAACCTAACCCTAACACCCTAAACTTAGCCTCTAAAACTAACTATAATCCTAACCCTAACCCTTATCCTAACCTGACTATAATCTTCACTATAATCCTAACCCTAATCCTAACCCTTAACCTAAACTTCACACGAACCCTAAACATAAACCTAACCCTAACCCTAAACATAACCCCTAACTCTAACCCAAACCGTAAACCTAAGCATAACACTAACCTGAACACAAACCCAAACTCTACCCTAACCCTAAAAATAACCCTCTCCCTATCCTAAACTCCATCCAAAGCCTACACCTAAACTTAACCCTAAACCTAACCCAAACCCTAACCTTAAACCTAACTCTAATCATAACGCTAGTCCACCTGTAGCCCTAAACCTAAGCCTTACCATAGCCCTGAATCTAACCCTAAACCTAATCCTAATCCTAACCCTAGACCTAATCCTAACCCTAACCCTAACGCTAACCCTAACCATGAATCTAAATAGAACACTAACTCTAACCCTAAACCTGAACCTAAACCTAAATCTTACCGTACACCTAACCCTAACCCTAACCCTAACTCTATCTCTAACCTTATCCAGAACACTTACCCTAAACCCTTACCTGAACTGGAAAACTAACCGTAACCCTCACCGTAAACCCTAATTGTATGCCCAACCCTAACGCTAATGCTATCCCTAACCCGAACCCTAACCCTAACACTAACCTGAACCCTTAAGCCCTAATGATAACCCTAACCCTAACCCAAAGCCTAACCCCTAACACCAAAGCCTAATACAAACCTTAACCCTAACTCTCACCCTAACTCTAACACTAACCCTAAACCTAATCATAAACCTAACCCTAAACCAAACCTAACCATGACCAGAACCACAATCCCTAACTAGAACCCTCACCCAAACCCTAACCCTAAACTACACCTGTAACCCCTAACACCTTACAATAACCATATTCCTAACCCTACCCAACCCTCACCCTAAACCTAACCCTCACCCCAACCACAATGCCTAACACAAACCATAACCCTAACACTAACTGTTACACGAAACTTAACCCTGACCTAAAACCTAAGCCTAACACTAAACCTAAACAGAACCCGTAAACTTAACAATAACCCTAAACATAACCTTAACACTAACCTGAAAATTAACCCAAACCTTAGCCATAACCCTAACCCTAACCCTCACCGTATCCTAAACTTCACCCTATCCCTAAACTAAAGCTAACCCTAACTTTAACCCTAACCCTTCCCCGGAACCTAACCCTAACCTTAACCTTGGCCCACCTGTAACCCTAAACCTAACCCTTACAATAACTCTGATGCTAACCCTCACCCTAAACCTAATCCTAATCCTAACCCTGACCCTAACCCTAACCTAATGTTAACCCTAACTTAAAACCTACCATAAACTTAAAACTAACCCTAACCCCTAACCCTAACTCTAACCCTAACATTAGGCATAACCCGAAACCTAACCGTAGCACTTACCCAAAACCCTCACCTTAACTGTAAACTTAACTCTAACTCTTACCCTAACCCTAAACTTAACCCTAAATATAACCGCACCCTAAACCTAACCGAAACTCTAAGCCCTAACCCTAACTCTAACCCTAATCCTTGGCCTAAACCAAACCTTAACCCTAAACCTAACCCTAACCTCACCTAACCTCAACCCTAATCCTAACCCAAACCCTAAACCGAACCCTTACCCTTAACCAAACTTTCACCCTAACCATAACCCTAAACCTACCCTAACTTCATTCAAACCCTAACCCTAACCAAAACTAAAACTAACCCTAAACCTAACCCTAATCCTAAAGCTAAACCTAACCCTAACCCTAAAGCTAAACCTAACCCTAATCCTGACCCTAACCTGAATCATAACAGCTAACCCTAACCCTCATGCTTAACATAAACTTCACCCTAACCCTAACCCTAAAACTAAACCTAACCCTAAACTAACCTCGAATTCTAGCCCTAACCCTAAACCTAAACCTGACCCTAACTCTAACCCTGATTCTAACCGGAACACCCTAACTGTAAACCTAACACTAACACTCACACGAACTCCTAACCCATTCGCTAACCCTAACCCTACCCCTAATCCTAACCCTAACCCTGACCCTGAACTAAAAACCTAACCCTTAAAATAACTCTAAACTTAAGCCTCGCCTTAACTCTACCCTAACCCTAACCCTAACCTAACAATAACAATGAACTTGACCCTAACCCTAACCCTAAACCCTAACACTAACTCTAACTGCAAACCTAACCCTAACCCTAACCTAGCCCTACTCTTTACCGTAAACCTAGCCTTAACGCTACTAACCTTACCCCGACCCTAACCCTAACACTAACCTTAACCCTAACTCGAACCTTAGCCCTAACCCTGACCCTAACCCGAACTCTAACTCTAACCATCACCATAACACTTACCCTAAACCCTCACCTTAACTGTAAACCTAACCCTAACCCTCACTCTAACCCCTAATCGTATCCCCAACCCTAAACCTAATGCTATCCCTAACATTACCCCGACCCTAACCCTAACACAAACAGTAACCCTAATCTAACACGAACCCTAACATTAACCCTAAACTTAACCCTACCCTAACCATAAAGCTAAACTAACACCCTAAACCTAAACTCTAACGCTAACTACAATCCTAACCCGAATCCTAACTCTTATCCTAACCTCACCCTTAACCTAAACTTCACACTAACCCGAAACCAAACCCTAAAGATAACCCCTAACCCGAACCTGAACCCAAAACCTAACCTCAACCCTAACTTTAACCCTACCATAAACCTAAACCTAACCCTAACCCCTAAGCATAACTCTAACCCTAACCCTAGCCCTAACCCGAACCCGAACCCTAACCCTAACCGCAATACTTACCCAAAACCCTCACCTTAACTGTAAACGTAACTCTAACTCTTACCCTAACCCTAATCTTAACCCTAAATATAACCCTACCTTAAACCTAACCAAAACACTAACCCCTAACCCTTACTCTAAACCTAATCCTTAGCCCAAACCTAACCTTAACCCTAAACCGAACCCTAACCACTAACCCTAACTCTAAGCCTAACCCAAAATCGAACCCTCACCTAGAACCCAAATTTCACCCTAACCATAACCCTAAACCTACCCTAACTTCATTCAAACCCAAACTAAAACTAACCCTAAACCTAACCCTAACCCTAAACCTAAACTTAACCCTCACCCTGACACTAATACGAACCCTAACCCTCACCCTTACCCTCATGCTTAACATAAACGTCACCCTCACCCTAACCCTAAAACTAAACATAACACTAAATCTTCCCCTAATCCTGACCCTAACCCTAATCCTAACCATAAACCTAACCCTCACCCTAAACTTAACCCTAACCCTGACCCTAACACTAACTCTAACCCTAAAACTTACCCTACACACTCAGCTTAAATGGCAACCTAGCACTAACACTCACGCTAACATCTAAACCTAAACCCAACCCTTAACCTAACCCTATCTCTAACCTTAACCTAGCACTAAACCTGACCATGACTTAACCCTGACCCTAACCCTAAGCCGAACCTTAACTCTAAACATAACCCTATCCTTAACCCTAAACCTAACCCCTAACCACTAACCCTAAGCTCAACCCTCCCCCTTATGTTAAACTTCACCCTAACCCTAACCCTAACAATAACTCTAAACCTGACCCTAAACCTAACCCTAAAGCATAGCACTAACTCTAACTCTAAACCTAACCCTAACCCTAACACTTTACCTTAAACCTGGCCTTAACCCTAACCTTACCCCTATCCTAAACCTAACCCTAACACTAACCTTAACCCTAAATCTAACCTTAACACTAACCCTTACCCTAACCCTCACTATTAACTGAAACTTCACCCTAACCCTAACTCTAACTCTAACCCTAACCATAACACTTACCCTAAACCCTCAACTTAACTCGAAACCTAACGCTAACCCCAAACCTCGCCGTAACACCTAACCGTATCCCCAACCCTAAACCTAACGCTACACCTAACCTTATCCCTAACCCTAACCCTAACACGAAGAGTAACCCCAATCTAACCCTAACATTAACCCTAAACTTAACCCTACCCGAACCATAAACCTAACCCTAACACCCTAAACTTAGCCTCTAAAACTAACTGATCCTAACCCTAACCCTTATCCTAACCTGACTATAATCCTCACTATAATCCTAACCCTAATCCTAACCCTTAACCTAAACTTCACACGAACCCTAAACATAAACCTAACCCTAACCCTAAACATAACCCCTAACTCTAACCCAAACCCTAAACCTAAGCATAACACTAACCTGAACACAAACCCAAACTCTACCCTAACCCTAAAAATAACCCTCTCCCTATCCTAAACTCCATCCAAAGCCTACACCTAAACTTAACCCTAAACCTAACCCAAACCCTAACCTTAAACCTAACTCTAATCAAAACGCTAGTCCACCTGTAGCCCTAAACCTAAGCCTTACCATAGCCCTGAATCTAACCCTAAACCTAATCCTAATCCTAACCCTAGACCTAATCCTAACCCTAACCCTAACGCTAACCCTAACCATGAATCTAAATAGAACACTAACTCTAACCCTAAACCTGAACCTAAACCTAAATCTTACCGTACACCTAACCCTAACCCTAACCCTAACTCTATCTCTAACCTTATCCAGAACACTTACCCTAAACCCTTACCTGAACTGGAAAACTAACCGTAACCCTCACCGTAAACCCTAATTGTATGCCCAACCCTAACGCTAATGCTATCCCTAACCCGAACCCTAACCCTAACACTAACCTGAACCCTTAAGCCCTAATGATAACCCTAACCCTAACCCAAAGCCTAACCCCTAACACCAAAGCCTAATACAAACCTTAACCCTAACTCTCACCCTAACTCTAACACTAACCCTAAACCTAATCATAAACCTAACCCTAAACCAAACCTAACCATGACCAGAACCACAATCCCTAACTAGAACCCTCACCCAAACCCTAACCCTAAACTACACCTGTAACCCCTAACACCTTACAATAACCATATTCCTAACCCTACCCAACCCTCACCCTAAACCTAACCCTCACCCCAACCACAATGCCTAACACAAACCATAACCCTAACACTAACTGTTACACGAAACTTAACCCTGACCTAAAACCTAAGCCTAACACTAAACCTAAACAGAACCCGTAAACTTAACAATAACCCTAAACATAACCTTAACACTAACCTGAAAATTAACCCAAACCTTAGCCATAACCCTAACCCTAACCCTCACCGTATCCTAAACTTCACCCTATCCCTAAACTAAAGCTAACCCTAACTTTAACCCTAACCCTTCCCCGGAACCTAACCCTAACCTTAACCTTGGCCCACCTGTAACCCTAAACCTAACCCTTACAATAACTCTGATGCTAACCCTCACCCTAAACCTAATCCTAATCCTAACCCTGACCCTAACCCTAACCTAATGTTAACCCTAACTTAAAACCTTCCATAAACTTAAAACTAACCCTAACCCCTAACCCTAACTCTAACCCTAACATTAGGCATAACCCGAAACCTAACCGTAGCACTTACCCAAAACCCTCACCTTAACTGTAAACTTAACTCTAACTCTTACCCTAACCCTAAACTTAACCCTAAATATAACCGCACCCTAAACCTAACCGAAACTCTAAGCCCTAACCCTAACTCTAACCCTAATCCTTGGCCTAAACCAAACCTTAACCCTAAACCTAACCCTAACCTCACCTAACCTCAACCCTAATCCTAACCCAAACCCTAAACCGAACCCTTACCCTTAACCAAACTTTCACCCTAACCATAACTCTAAACCTACCCTAACTTCATTCAAACCCTAACCCTAACCAAAACTAAAACTAACCCTAAACCTAACCCTAATCCTAAAGCTAAACCTAACCCTAACCCTAAAGCTAAACCTAACCCTAATCCTGACCCTAACCTGAATCATAACAGCTAACCCTAACCCTCATGCTTAACATAAACTTCACCCTAACCCTAACCCTAAAACTAAACCTAACCCTAAACTAACCTCGAATTCTAGCCCTAACCCTAAACCTAAACCTGACCCTAACTCTAACCCTGATTCTAACCGGAACACCCTAACTGTAAACCTAACACTAACACTCACACGAACTCCTAACCCATTCGCTAACCCTAACCCTACCCCTAATCCTAACCCTAACCCTGACCCTGAACTAAAAACCTAACCCTTAAAATAACTCTAAACTTAAGCCTCGCCTTAACTCTACCCTAACCCTAACCCTAACCTAACAATAACAATGAACTTGACCCTAACCCTAACCCTAAACCCTAACACTAACTCTAACTGCAAACCTAACCCTAACCCTAACCTAGCCCTACTCTTTACCGTAAACCTAGCCTTAACGCTACTAACCTTACCCCGACCCTAACCCTAACACTAACCTTAACCCTAACTCGAACCTTAGCCCTAACCCTGACCCTAACCCGAACTCTAACTCTAACCATCACCATAACACTTACCCTAAACCCTCACCTTAACTGTAAACCTAACCCTAACCCTCACTCTAACCCCTAATCGTATCCCCAACCCTAAACCTAATGCTATCCCTAACATTACCCCGACCCTAACCCTAACACAAACAGTAACCCTAATCTAACACGAACCCTAACATTAACCCTAAACTTAACCCTACCCTAACCATAAACCTAAACTAACACCCTAAACCTAACCTCTAACGCTAACTACAATCCTAACCCGAATCCTAACTCTTATCCTAACCTCACCCTTAACCTAAACTTCACACTAACCCGAAACCAAACCCTAAAGATAACCCCTAACCCGAACCTGAACCCAAAACCTAACCTCAACCCTAACTTTAACCCTACCATAAACCTAAACCTAACCCTAACCCCTAAGCATAACTCTAACCCTAACCCTAGCCCTAACCCGAACCCGAACCCTAACCCTAACCGCAATACTTACCCAAAACCCTCACCTTAACTGTAAACGTAACTCTAACTCTTACCCTAACCCTAATCTTAACCCTAAATATAACCCTACCTTAAACCTAACCAAAACACTAACCCCTAACCCTTACTCTAAACCTAATCCTTAGCCTAAACCTAACCTTAACCCTAAACTGAACCCTAACCACTAACCCTAACTCTAAGCCTAACCCAAAATCGAACCCTCACCTAGAACCCAAATTTCACCCTAACCATAACCCTAAACCTACCCTAACTTCATTCAAACCCAAACTAAAACTAACCCTAAACCTAACCCTAACCCTAAACCTAAACTTAACCCTCACCCTGACACTAATACGAACCCTAACCCTCACCCTAACCCTCATGCTTAACATAAACGTCACCCTCACCCTAACCCTAAAACTAAACATAACACTAAATCTTCCCCTAATCCTGACCCTAACCCTAATCCTAACCATAAACCTAACCCTCACCCTAAACTTAACCCTAACCCTGACCCTAACACTAACTCTAACCCTAAAACTTACCCTACACACTCAGCTTAAATGGAAACCTAGCACTAACACTCACGCTAACATCTAAACCTAAACCCAACCCTTAACCTAACCCTGTCTCTAACCTTAACCTAGCACTAAACCTGACCATGACTTAACCCTGACCCTAACCCTAAGCCGAACCTTAACTCTAAACCTAACCCTATCCTTAACCCTAACCCTAACCCCTAACCCCTAACCCTAAGCTCAACCCTCCCCCTTATGTTAAACTTCACCCTAACCCTAACAATAACTCTAAACCTGACCCTAAACCTGACCCTAAAGCATAGCACTAACTCTAACTCTAAACCTAACCCTAACCCTAACACTATACCTTAAACCTAGCCTTAACCCTAACCTTACCCCTATCCTAAACCTAACCCTAACACTAACCTTAACCCTAAATCTAACCTTAACACTAACCCTTACCCTAACCCTCACTATTAACTGAAACTTCACCCTAACCCTAACTCTAACTCTAACCCTAACCATAACACTTACCCTAAACCCTCAACTTAACTCGAAACCTAACCCTAACCCCAAACCTCGCCGTAACACCTAACCGTATCCCCAACCCTAAACCTAACGCTACACCTAACCTTATCCCTAAACCTAACCCTAACACGAAGAGTAACCCCAATCTAACCCTAACATTAACCCTAAACTTAACCCTACCCGAACCATAAACCTAACCCTAACACCCTAAACTTAGCCTCTAAAACTAACTATAATCCTAACCCTAACCCTTATCCTAACCTGACTATAATCTTCACTATAATCCTAACCCTAATCCTAACCCTTAACCTAAACTTCACACGAACCCTAAACATAAACCTAACCCTAACCCTAAACATAACCCCTAACTCTAACCCAAACCCTAAACCTAAGCATAACACTAACCTGAACACAAACCCAAACTCTACCCTAACCCTAAAAATAACCCTCTCCCTATCCTAAACTCCATCCAAAGCCTACACCTAAACTTAACCCTAAACCTAACCCAAACCCTAACCTTAAACCTAACTCTAATCATAACGCTAGTCCACCTGTAGCCCTAAACCTAAGCCTTACCATAGCCCTGAATCTAACCCTAAACCTAATCCTAATCCTAACCCTAGACCTAATCCTAACCCTAACCCTAACGCTAACCCTAACCATGAATCTAAATAGAACACTAACTCTAACCCTAAACCTGAACCTAAACCTAAATCTTACCGTACACCTAACCCTAACCCTAACCCTAACTCTATCTCTAACCTTATCCAGAACACTTACCCTAAACCCTTACCTGAACTGGAAAACTAACCGTAACCCTCACCGTAAACCCTAATTGTATGCCCAACCCTAACGCTAATGCTATCCCTAACCCGAACCCTAACCCTAACACTAACCTGAACCCTTAAGCCCTAATGATAACCCTAACCCTAACCCAAAGCCTAACCCCTAACACCAAAGCCTAATACAAACCTTAACCCTAACTCTCACCCTAACTCTAACACTAACCCTAAACCTAATCATAAACCTAACCCTAAACCAAACCTAACCATGACCAGAACCACAATCCCTAACTAGAACCCTCACCCAAACCCTAACCCTAAACTACACCTGTAACCCCTAACACCTTACAATAACCATATTCCTAACCCTACCCAACCCTCACCCTAAACCTAACCCTCACCCCAACCACAATGCCTAACACAAACCATAACCCTAACACTAACTGTTACACGAAACTTAACCCTGACCTAAAACCTAAGCCTAACACTAAACCTAAACAGAACCCGTAAACTTAACAATAACCCTAAACATAACCTTAACACTAACCTGAAAATTAACCCAAACCTTAGCCATAACCCTAACCCTAACCCTCACCGTATCCTAAACTTCACCCTATCCCTAAACTAAAGCTAACCCTAACTTTAACCCTAACCCTTCCCCGGAACCTAACCCTAACCTTAACCTTGGCCCACCTGTAACCCTAAACCTAACCCTTACAATAACTCTGATGCTAACCCTCACCCTAAACCTAATCCTAATCCTAACCCTGACCCTAACCCTAACCTAATGTTAACCCTAACTTAAAACCTACCATAAACTTAAAACTAACCCTAACCCCTAACCCTAACTCTAACCCTAACATTAGGCATAACCCGAAACCTAACCGTAGCACTTACCCAAAACCCTCACCTTAACTGTAAACTTAACTCTAACTCTTACCCTAACCCTAAACTTAACCCTAAATATAACCGCACCCTAAACCTAACCGAAACTCTAAGCCCTAACCCTAACTCTAACCCTAATCCTTGGCCTAAACCAAACCTTAACCCTAAACCTAACCCTAACCTCACCTAACCTCAACCCTAATCCTAACCCAAACCCTAAACCGAACCCTTACCCTTAACCAAACTTTCACCCTAACCATAACCCTAAACCTACCCTAACTTCATTCAAACCCTAACCCTAACCAAAACTAAAACTAACCCTAAACCTAACCCTAATCCTAAAGCTAAACCTAACCCTAACCCTAAAGCTAAACCTAACCCTAATCCTGACCCTAACCTGAATCATAACAGCTAACCCTAACCCTCATGCTTAACATAAACTTCACCCTAACCCTAACCCTAAAACTAAACCTAACCCTAAACTAACCTCGAATTCTAGCCCTAACCCTAAACCTAAACCTGACCCTAACTCTAACCCTGATTCTAACCGGAACACCCTAACTGTAAACCTAACACTAACACTCACACGAACTCCTAACCCATTCGCTAACCCTAACCCTACCCCTAATCCTAACCCTAACCCTGACCCTGAACTAAAAACCTAACCCTTAAAATAACTCTAAACTTAAGCCTCGCCTTAACTCTACCCTAACCCTAACCCTAACCTAACAATAACAATGAACTTGACCCTAACCCTAACCCTAAACCCTAACACTAACTCTAACTGCAAACCTAACCCTAACCCTAACCTAGCCCTACTCTTTACCGTAAACCTAGCCTTAACGCTACTAACCTTACCCCGACCCTAACCCTAACACTAACCTTAACCCTAACTCGAACCTTAGCCCTAACCCTGACCCTAACCCGAACTCTAACTCTAACCATCACCATAACACTTACCCTAAACCCTCACCTTAACTGTAAACCTAACCCTAACCCTCACTCTAACCCCTAATCGTATCCCCAACCCTAAACCTAATGCTATCCCTAACATTACCCCGACCCTAACCCTAACACAAACAGTAACCCTAATCTAACACGAACCCTAACATTAACCCTAAACTTAACCCTACCCTAACCATAAACCTAAACTAACACCCTAAACCTAACCTCTAACGCTAACTACAATCCTAACCCGAATCCTAACTCTTATCCTAACCTCACCCTTAACCTAAACTTCACACTAACCCGAAACCAAACCCTAAAGATAACCCCTAACCCGAACCTGAACCCAAAACCTAACCTCAACCCTAACTTTAACCCTACCATAAACCTAAACCTAACCCTAACCCCTAAGCATAACTCTAACCCTAACCCTAGCCCTAACCCGAACCCGAACCCAACCCTAACCCTAACCGCAATACTTACCCAAAACCCTCACCTTAACTGTAAACGTAACTCTAACTCTTACCCTAACCCTAATCTTAACCCTAAATATAACCCTACCTTAAACCTAACCAAAACACTAACCCCTAACCCTTACTCTAAACCTAATCCTTAGCCTAAACCTAACCTTAACCCTAAACTGAACCCTAACCACTAACCCTAACTCTAAGCCTAACCCAAAATCGAACCCTCACCTAGAACCCAAATTTCACCCTAACCATAACCCTAAACCTACCCTAACTTCATTCAAACCCAAACTAAAACTAACCCTAAACCTAACCCTAACCCTAAACCTAAACTTAACCCTCACCCTGACACTAATACGAACCCTAACCACTAACCCTCACCCTAACCCTCATGCTTAACATAAACGTCACCCTCACCCTAACCCTAAAACTAAACATAACACTAAATCTTCCCCTAATCCTGACCCTAACCCTAATCCTAACCATAAACCTAACCCTCACCCTAAACTTAACCCTAACCCTGACCCTAACACTAACTCTAACCCTAAAACTTACCCTACACACTCAGCTTAAATGGAAACCTAGCACGAACACTCACGCTAACATCTAAACCTAAACCCAACCCTTAACCTAACCCTGTCTCTAACCTTAACCTAGCACTAAACCTGACCATGACTTAACCCTGACCCTAACCCTAAGCCGAACCTTAACTCTAAACCTAACCCTATCCTTAACCCTAAACCTAACCCCTAACCACTAACCCTAAGCTCAACCCTCCCCCTTATGTTAAACTTCACCCTAACCCTAACCCTAACAATAACTCTAAACCTGACCCTAAACCTGACCCTAAAGCATAGCACTAACTCTAACTCTAAACCTAACCCTAACCCTAACACTTTACCTTAAACCTGGCCTTAACCCTAACCTTACCCCTATCCTAAACCTAACCCTAACACTAACCTTAACCCTAAATCTAACCTTAACACTAACCCTTACCCTAACCCTCACTATTAACTGAAACTTCACCCTAACCCTAACTCTAACTCTAACCCTAACCATAACACTTACCCTAAACCCTCAACTTAACTCGAAACCTAACGCTAACCCCAAACCTCGCCGTAACACCTAACCGTATCCCCAACCCTAAACCTAACGCTACACCTAACCTTATCCCTAACCCTAACCCTAACACGAAGAGTAACCCCAATCTAACCCTAACATTAACCCTAAACTTAACCCTACCCGAACCATAAACCTAACCCTAACACCCTAAACTTAGCCTCTAAAACTAACTGATCCTAACCCTAACCCTTATCCTAACCTGACTATAATCCTCACTATAATCCTAACCCTAATCCTAACCCTTAACCTAAACTTCACACGAACCCTAAACATAAACCTAACCCTAACCCTAAACATAACCCCTAACTCTAACCCAAACCCTAAACCTAAGCATAACACTAACCTGAACACAAACCCAAACTCTACCCTAACCCTAAAAATAACCCTCTCCCTATCCTAAACTCCATCCAAAGCCTACACCTAAACTTAACCCTAAACCTAACCCAAACCCTAACCTTAAACCTAACTCTAATCAAAACGCTAGTCCACCTGTAGCCCTAAACCTAAGCCTTACCATAGCCCTGAATCTAACCCTAAACCTAATCCTAATCCTAACCCTAGACCTAATCCTAACCCTAACCCTAACGCTAACCCTAACCATGAATCTAAATAGAACACTAACTCTAACCCTAAACCTGAACCTAAACCTAAATCTTACCGTACACCTAATCCTAACCCTAACCCTAACTCTATCTCTAACCTTATCCAGAACACTTACCCTAAACCCTTACCTGAACTGGAAAACTAACCGTAACCCTCACCGTAAACCCTAATTGTATGCCCAACCCTAACGCTAATGCTATCCCTAACCCGAACCCTAACCCTAACACTAACCTGAACCCTTAAGCCCTAATGATAACCCTAACCCTAACCCAAAGCCTAACCCCTAACACCAAAGCCTAATACAAACCTTAACCCTAACTCTCACCCTAACTCTAACACTAACCCTAAACCTAATCATAAACCTAACCCTAAACCAAACCTAACCATGACCAGAACCACAATCCCTAACTAGAACCCTCACCCAAACCCTAACCCTAAACTACACCTGTAACCCCTAACACCTTACAATAACCATATTCCTAACCCTACCCAACCCTCACCCTAAACCTAACCCTCACCCCAACCACAATGCCTAACACAAACCATAACCCTAACACTAACTGTTACACGAAACTTAACCCTGACCTAAAACCTAAGCCTAACACTAAACCTAAACAGAACCCGTAAACTTAACAATAACCCTAAACATAACCTTAACACTAACCTGAAAATTAGCCCAAACCTTAGCCATAACCCTAACCCTAACCCTCACCGTATCCTAAACTTCACCCTATCCCTAAACTAAAGCTAACCCTAACTTTAACCCTAACCCTTCCCCGGAACCTAACCCTAACCTTAACCTTGGCCCACCTGTAACCCTAAACCTAACCCTTACAATAACTCTGATGCTAACCCTCACCCTAAACCTAATCCTAATCCTAACCCTGACCCTAACCCTAACCTAATGTTAACCCTAACTTAAAACCTTCCATAAACTTAAAACTAACCCTAACCCCTAACCCTAACTCTAACCCTAACATTAGGCATAACCCGAAACCTAACCGTAGCACTTACCCAAAACCCTCACCTTAACTGTAAACTTAACTCTAACTCTTACCCTAACCCTAAACTTAACCCTAAATATAACCGCACCCTAAACCTAACCGAAACTCTAAGCCCTAACCCTAACTCTAACCCTAATCCTTGGCCTAAACCAAACCTTAACCCTAAACCTAACCCTAACCTCACCTAACCTCAACCCTAATCCTAACCCAAACCCTAAACCGAACCCTTACCCTTAACCAAACTTTCACCCTAACCATAACTCTAAACCTACCCTAACTTCATTCAAACCCTAACCCTAACCAAAACTAAAACTAACCCTAAACCTAACCCTAATCCTAAAGCTAAACCTAACCCTAACCCTAAAGCTAAACCTAACCCTAATCCTGACCCTAACCTGAATCATAACAGCTAACCCTAACCCTCATGCTTAACATAAACTTCACCCTAACCCTAACCCTAAAACTAAACCTAACCCTAAACTAACCTCGAATTCTAGCCCTAACCCTAAACCTAAACCTGACCCTAACTCTAACCCTGATTCTAACCGGAACACCCTAACTGTAAACCTAACACTAACACTCACACGAACTCCTAACCCATTCGCTAACCCTAACCCTACCCCTAATCCTAACCCTAACCCTGACCCTGAACTAAAAACCTAACCCTTAAAATAACTCTAAACTTAAGCCTCGCCTTAACTCTACCCTAACCCTAACCCTAACCTAACAATAACAATGAACTTGACCCTAACCCTAACCCTAAACCCTAACACTAACTCTAACTGCAAACCTAACCCTAACCCTAACCTAGCCCTACTCTTTACCGTAAACCTAGCCTTAACGCTACTAACCTTACCCCGACCCTAACCCTAACACTAACCTTAACCCTAACTCGAACCTTAGCCCTAACCCTGACCCTAACCCGAACTCTAACTCTAACCATCACCATAACACTTACCCTAAACCCTCACCTTAACTGTAAACCTAACCCTAACCCTCACTCTAACCCCTAATCGTATCCCCAACCCTAAACCTAATGCTATCCCTAACATTACCCCGACCCTAACCCTAACACAAACAGTAACCCTAATCTAACACGAACCCTAACATTAACCCTAAACTTAACCCTACCCTAACCATAAACCTAAACTAACACCCTAAACCTAACCTCTAACGCTAACTACAATCCTAACCCGAATCCTAACTCTTATCCTAACCTCACCCTTAACCTAAACTTCACACTAACCCGAAACCAAACCCTAAAGATAACCCCTAACCCGAACCTGAACCCAAAACCTAACCTCAACCCTAACTTTAACCCTACCATAAACCTAAACCTAACCCTAACCCCTAAGCATAACTCTAACCCTAACCCTAGCCCTAACCCGAACCCGAACCCTAACCCTAACCGCAATACTTACCCAAAACCCTCACCTTAACTGTAAACGTAACTCTAACTCTTACCCTAACCCTAATCTTAACCCTAAATATAACCCTACCTTAAACCTAACCAAAACACTAACCCCTAACCCTTACTCTAAACCTAATCCTTAGCCTAAACCTAACCTTAACCCTAAACTGAACCCTAACCACTAACCCTAACTCTAAGCCTAACCCAAAATCGAACCCTCACCTAGAACCCAAATTTCACCCTAACCATAACCCTAAACCTACCCTAACTTCATTCAAACCCAAACTAAAACTAACCCTAAACCTAACCCTAACCCTAAACCTAAACTTAACCCTCACCCTGACACTAATACGAACCCTAACCCTCACCCTAACCCTCATGCTTAACATAAACGTCACCCTCACCCTAACCCTAAAACTAAACATAACACTAAATCTTCCCCTAATCCTGACCCTAACCCTAATCCTAACCATAAACCTAACCCTCACCCTAAACTTAACCCTAACCCTGACCCTAACACTAACTCTAACCCTAAAACTTACCCTACACACTCAGCTTAAATGGAAACCTAGCACTAACACTCACGCTAACATCTAAACCTAAACCCAACCCTTAACCTAACCCTGTCTCTAACCTTAACCTAGCACTAAACCTGACCATGACTTAACCCTGACCCTAACCCTAAGCCGAACCTTAACTCTAAACCTAACCCTATCCTTAACCCTAACCCTAACCCCTAACCCCTAACCCTAAGCTCAACCCTCCCCCTTATGTTAAACTTCACCCTAACCCTAACAATAACTCTAAACCTGACCCTAAACCTGACCCTAAAGCATAGCACTAACTCTAACTCTAAACCTAACCCTAACCCTAACACTATACCTTAAACCTAGCCTTAACCCTAACCTTACCCCTATCCTAAACCTAACCCTAACACTAACCTTAACCCTAAATCTAACCTTAACACTAACCCTTACCCTAACCCTCACTATTAACTGAAACTTCACCCTAACCCTAACTCTAACTCTAACCCTAACCATAACACTTACCCTAAACCCTCAACTTAACTCGAAACCTAACCCTAACCCCAAACCTCGCCGTAACACCTAACCGTATCCCCAACCCTAAACCTAACGCTACACCTAACCTTATCCCTAAACCTAACCCTAACACGAAGAGTAACCCCAATCTAACCCTAACATTAACCCTAAACTTAACCCTACCCGAACCATAAACCTAACCCTAACACCCTAAACTTAGCCTCTAAAACTAACTATAATCCTAACCCTAACCCTTATCCTAACCTGACTATAATCTTCACTATAATCCTAACCCTAATCCTAACCCTTAACCTAAACTTCACACGAACCCTAAACATAAACCTAACCCTAACCCTAAACATAACCCCTAACTCTAACCCAAACCCTAAACCTAAGCATAACACTAACCTGAACACAAACCCAAACTCTACCCTAACCCTAAAAATAACCCTCTCCCTATCCTAAACTCCATCCAAAGCCTACACCTAAACTTAACCCTAAACCTAACCCAAACCCTAACCTTAAACCTAACTCTAATCATAACGCTAGTCCACCTGTAGCCCTAAACCTAAGCCTTACCATAGCCCTGAATCTAACCCTAAACCTAATCCTAATCCTAACCCTAGACCTAATCCTAACCCTAACCCTAACGCTAACCCTAACCATGAATCTAAATAGAACACTAACTCTAACCCTAAACCTGAACCTAAACCTAAATCTTACCGTACACCTAACCCTAACCCTAACCCTAACTCTATCTCTAACCTTATCCAGAACACTTACCCTAAACCCTTACCTGAACTGGAAAACTAACCGTAACCCTCACCGTAAACCCTAATTGTATGCCCAACCCTAACGCTAATGCTATCCCTAACCCGAACCCTAACCCTAACACTAACCTGAACCCTTAAGCCCTAATGATAACCCTAACCCTAACCCAAAGCCTAACCCCTAACACCAAAGCCTAATACAAACCTTAACCCTAACTCTCACCCTAACTCTAACACTAACCCTAAACCTAATCATAAACCTAACCCTAAACCAAACCTAACCATGACCAGAACCACAATCCCTAACTAGAACCCTCACCCAAACCCTAACCCTAAACTACACCTGTAACCCCTAACACCTTACAATAACCATATTCCTAACCCTACCCAACCCTCACCCTAAACCTAACCCTCACCCCAACCACAATGCCTAACACAAACCATAACCCTAACACTAACTGTTACACGAAACTTAACCCTGACCTAAAACCTAAGCCTAACACTAAACCTAAACAGAACCCGTAAACTTAACAATAACCCTAAACATAACCTTAACACTAACCTGAAAATTAACCCAAACCTTAGCCATAACCCTAACCCTAACCCTCACCGTATCCTAAACTTCACCCTATCCCTAAACTAAAGCTAACCCTAACTTTAACCCTAACCCTTCCCCGGAACCTAACCCTAACCTTAACCTTGGCCCACCTGTAACCCTAAACCTAACCCTTACAATAACTCTGATGCTAACCCTCACCCTAAACCTAATCCTAATCCTAACCCTGACCCTAACCCTAACCTAATGTTAACCCTAACTTAAAACCTACCATAAACTTAAAACTAACCCTAACCCCTAACCCTAACTCTAACCCTAACATTAGGCATAACCCGAAACCTAACCGTAGCACTTACCCAAAACCCTCACCTTAACTGTAAACTTAACTCTAACTCTTACCCTAACCCTAAACTTAACCCTAAATATAACCGCACCCTAAACCTAACCGAAACTCTAAGCCCTAACCCTAACTCTAACCCTAATCCTTGGCCTAAACCAAACCTTAACCCTAAACCTAACCCTAACCTCACCTAACCTCAACCCTAATCCTAACCCAAACCCTAAACCGAACCCTTACCCTTAACCAAACTTTCACCCTAACCATAACCCTAAACCTACCCTAACTTCATTCAAACCCTAACCCTAACCAAAACTAAAACTAACCCTAAACCTAACCCTAATCCTAAAGCTAAACCTAACCCTAACCCTAAAGCTAAACCTAACCCTAATCCTGACCCTAACCTGAATCATAACAGCTAACCCTAACCCTCATGCTTAACATAAACTTCACCCTAACCCTAACCCTAAAACTAAACCTAACCCTAAACTAACCTCGAATTCTAGCCCTAACCCTAAACCTAAACCTGACCCTAACTCTAACCCTGATTCTAACCGGAACACCCTAACTGTAAACCTAACACTAACACTCACACGAACTCCTAACCCATTCGCTAACCCTAACCCTACCCCTAATCCTAACCCTAACCCTGACCCTGAACTAAAAACCTAACCCTTAAAATAACTCTAAACTTAAGCCTCGCCTTAACTCTACCCTAACCCTAACCCTAACCTAACAATAACAATGAACTTGACCCTAACCCTAACCCTAAACCCTAACACTAACTCTAACTGCAAACCTAACCCTAACCCTAACCTAGCCCTACTCTTTACCGTAAACCTAGCCTTAACGCTACTAACCTTACCCCGACCCTAACCCTAACACTAACCTTAACCCTAACTCGAACCTTAGCCCTAACCCTGACCCTAACCCGAACTCTAACTCTAACCATCACCATAACACTTACCCTAAACCCTCACCTTAACTGTAAACCTAACCCTAACCCTCACTCTAACCCCTAATCGTATCCCCAACCCTAAACCTAATGCTATCCCTAACATTACCCCGACCCTAACCCTAACACAAACAGTAACCCTAATCTAACACGAACCCTAACATTAACCCTAAACTTAACCCTACCCTAACCATAAACCTAAACTAACACCCTAAACCTAACCTCTAACGCTAACTACAATCCTAACCCGAATCCTAACTCTTATCCTAACCTCACCCTTAACCTAAACTTCACACTAACCCGAAACCAAACCCTAAAGATAACCCCTAACCCGAACCTGAACCCAAAACCTAACCTCAACCCTAACTTTAACCCTACCATAAACCTAAACCTAACCCTAACCCCTAAGCATAACTCTAACCCTAACCCTAGCCCTAACCCGAACCCGAACCCAACCCTAACCCTAACCGCAATACTTACCCAAAACCCTCACCTTAACTGTAAACGTAACTCTAACTCTTACCCTAACCCTAATCTTAACCCTAAATATAACCCTACCTTAAACCTAACCAAAACACTAACCCCTAACCCTTACTCTAAACCTAATCCTTAGCCTAAACCTAACCTTAACCCTAAACTGAACCCTAACCACTAACCCTAACTCTAAGCCTAACCCAAAATCGAACCCTCACCTAGAACCCAAATTTCACCCTAACCATAACCCTAAACCTACCCTAACTTCATTCAAACCCAAACTAAAACTAACCCTAAACCTAACCCTAACCCTAAACCTAAACTTAACCCTCACCCTGACACTAATACGAACCCTAACCACTAACCCTCACCCTAACCCTCATGCTTAACATAAACGTCACCCTCACCCTAACCCTAAAACTAAACATAACACTAAATCTTCCCCTAATCCTGACCCTAACCCTAATCCTAACCATAAACCTAACCCTCACCCTAAACTTAACCCTAACCCTGACCCTAACACTAACTCTAACCCTAAAACTTACCCTACACACTCAGCTTAAATGGAAACCTAGCACGAACACTCACGCTAACATCTAAACCTAAACCCAACCCTTAACCTAACCCTATCTCTAACCTTAACCTAGCACTAAACCTGACCATGACTTAACCCTGACCCTAACCCTAAGCCGAACCTTAACTCTAAACCTAACCCTATCCTTAACGCTAACCCTAACCCCTAACCCCTAACCCTAAGCTCAACCCTCCCCCTTAAATTAAACTTCACCCTAACCCTAACCCTAACAATAACTCTAAACCTGACCCTAAACCTGACCCTAAAGCATAGCACTAACTCTAACTCTAAACCTAACCCTAACCCTAACACTATACCTTAAACCTAGCCTTAACCCTAACCTTACCCCTATCCTAAACCTAACCCTAACACTAACCTTAACCCTAAATCTAACCTTAACACTAACCCTTACCCTAACCCTCACTATTAACTGAAACTTCACCCTAACCCTAACTCTAACTCTAACCCTAACCATAACACTTACCCTAAACCCTCAACTTAACTCGAAACCTAACCCTAACCCCAAACCTCACCGTAACACCTAACCGTATCCCCAACCCTAAACCTAACGCTACACCTAACCTTATCCCTAACCCTAACCCTAACACGAAGAGTAACCCCAATCTAACCCTAACATTAACCCTAAACTTAACCCTACCCGAACCATAAACCTAACCCTAACACCCTAAACTTAGCCTCTAAAACTAACTATAATCCTAACCCTAACCCTTATCCTAACCTGACTATAATCTTCACTATAATCCTAACCCTAATCCTAACCCTTAACCTAAACTTCACACGAACCCTAAACATAAACCTAACCCTAACCCTAAACATAACCCCTAACTCTAACCCAAACCCTAAACCTAAGCATAACACTAACCTGAACACAAACCCAAACTCTACCCTAACCCTAAAAATAACCCTCTCCCTATCCTAAACTCCATCCAAAGCCTACACCTAAACTTAACCCTAAACCTAACCCAAACCCTAACCTTAAACCTAACTCTAATCATAACGCTAGTCCACCTGTAGCCCTAAACCTAAGCCTTACCATAGCCCTGAATCTAACCCTAAACCTAATCCTAATCCTAACCCTAGACCTAATCCTAACCCTAACCCTAACGCTAACCCTAACCATGAATCTAAATAGAACACTAACTCTAACCCTAAACCTGAACCTAAACCTAAATCTTACCGTACACCTAACCCTAACCCTAACCCTAACTCTATCTCTAACCTTATCCAGAACACTTACCCTAAACCCTTACCTGAACTGGAAAACTAACCGTAACCCTCACCGTAAACCCTAATTGTATGCCCAACCCTAACGCTAATGCTATCCCTAACCCGAACCCTAACCCTAACACTAACCTGAACCCTTAAGCCCTAATGATAACCCTAACCCTAACCCAAAGCCTAACCCCTAACACCAAAGCCTAATACAAACCTTAACCCTAACTCTCACCCTAACTCTAACACTAACCCTAAACCTAATCATAAACCTAACCCTAAACCAAACCTAACCATGACCAGAACCACAATCCCTAACTAGAACCCTCACCCAAACCCTAACCCTAAACTACACCTGTAACCCCTAACACCTTACAATAACCATATTCCTAACCCTACCCAACCCTCACCCTAAACCTAACCCTCACCCCAACCACAATGCCTAACACAAACCATAACCCTAACACTAACTGTTACACGAAACTTAACCCTGACCTAAAACCTAAGCCTAACACTAAACCTAAACAGAACCCGTAAACTTAACAATAACCCTAAACATAACCTTAACACTAACCTGAAAATTAACCCAAACCTTAGCCATAACCCTAACCCTAACCCTCACCGTATCCTAAACTTCACCCTATCCCTAAACTAAAGCTAACCCTAACTTTAACCCTAACCCTTCCCCGGAACCTAACCCTAACCTTAACCTTGGCCCACCTGTAACCCTAAACCTAACCCTTACAATAACTCTGATGCTAACCCTCACCCTAAACCTAATCCTAATCCTAACCCTGACCCTAACCCTAACCTAATGTTAACCCTAACTTAAAACCTACCATAAACTTAAAACTAACCCTAACCCCTAACCCTAACTCTAACCCTAACATTAGGCATAACCCGAAACCTAACCGTAGCACTTACCCAAAACCCTCACCTTAACTGTAAACTTAACTCTAACTCTTACCCTAACCCTAAACTTAACCCTAAATATAACCGCACCCTAAACCTAACCGAAACTCTAAGCCCTAACCCTAACTCTAACCCTAATCCTTGGCCTAAACCAAACCTTAACCCTAAACCTAACCCTAACCTCACCTAACCTCAACCCTAATCCTAACCCAAACCCTAAACCAAACCCTTACCCTTAACCAAACTTTCACCCTAACCATAACCCTAAACCTACCCTAACTTCATTCAAACCCTAACCCTAACCAAAACTAAAACTAACCCTAAACCTAACCCTAATCCTAAAGCTAAACCTAACCCTAACCCTAAAGCTAAACCTAACCCTAATCCTGACCCTAACCTGAATCATAACAGCTAACCCTAACCCTCATGCTTAACATAAACTTCACCCTAACCCTAACCCTAAAACTAAACCTAACCCTAAACTAACCTCGAATTCTAGCCCTAACCCTAAACCTAAACCTGACCCTAACTCTAACCCTGATTCTAACCGGAACACCCTAACTGTAAACCTAACACTAACACTCACACGAACTCCTAACCCATTCGCTAACCCTAACCCTACCCCTAATCCTAACCCTAACCCTGACCCTGAACTAAAAACCTAACCCTTAAAATAACTCTAAACTTAAGCCTCGCCTTAACTCTACCCTAACCCTAACCCTAACCTAACAATAACAATGAACTTGACCCTAACCCTAACCCTAAACCCTAACACTAACTCTAACTGCAAACCTAACCCTAACCCTAACCTAGCCCTACTCTTTACCGTAAACCTAGCCTTAACGCTACTAACCTTACCCCGACCCTAACCCTAACACTAACCTTAACCCTAACTCGAACCTTAGCCCTAACCCTGACCCTAACCCGAACTCTAACTCTAACCATCACCATAACACTTACCCTAAACCCTCACCTTAACTGTAAACCTAACCCTAACCCTCACTCTAACCCCTAATCGTATCCCCAACCCTAAACCTAATGCTATCCCTAACATTACCCCGACCCTAACCCTAACACAAACAGTAACCCTAATCTAACACGAACCCTAACATTAACCCTAAACTTAACCCTACCCTAACCATAAACCTAAACTAACACCCTAAACCTAACCTCTAACGCTAACTACAATCCTAACCCGAATCCTAACTCTTATCCTAACCTCACCCTTAACCTAAACTTCACACTAACCCGAAACCAAACCCTAAAGATAACCCCTAACCCGAACCTGAACCCAAAACCTAACCTCAACCCTAACTTTAACCCTACCATAAACCTAAACCTAACCCTAACCCCTAAGCATAACTCTAACCCTAACCCTAGCCCTAACCCGAACCCGAACCCTAACCCTAACCGCAATACTTACCCAAAACCCTCACCTTAACTGTAAACGTAACTCTAACTCTTACCCTAACCCTAATCTTAACCCTAAATATAACCCTACCTTAAACCTAACCAAAACACTAACCCCTAACCCTTACTCTAAACCTAATCCTTAGCCTAAACCTAACCTTAACCCTAAACTGAACCCTAACCACTAACCCTAACTCTAAGCCTAACCCAAAATCGAACCCTCACCTAGAACCCAAATTTCACCCTAACCATAACCCTAAACCTACCCTAACTTCATTCAAACCCAAACTAAAACTAACCCTAAACCTAACCCTAACCCTAAACCTAAACTTAACCCTCACCCTGACACTAATACGAACCCTAACCACTAACCCTCACCCTAACCCTCATGCTTAACATAAACGTCACCCTCACCCTAACCCTAAAACTAAACATAACACTAAATCTTCCCCTAATCCTGACCCTAACCCTAATCCTAACCATAAACCTAACCCTCACCCTAAACTTAACCCTAACCCTGACCCTAACACTAACTCTAACCCTAAAACTTACCCTACACACTCAGCTTAAATGGAAACCTAGCACGAACACTCACGCTAACATCTAAACCTAAACCCAACCCTTAACCTAACCCTATCTCTAACCTTAACCTAGCACTAAACCTGACCATGACTTAACCCTGACCCTAACCCTAAGCCGAACCTTAACTCTAAACCTAACCCTATCCTTAACGCTAACCCTAACCCCTAACCCCTAACCCTAAGCTCAACCCTCCCCCTTAAATTAAACTTCACCCTAACCCTAACCCTAACAATAACTCTAAACCTGACCCTAAACCTGACCCTAAAGCATAGCACTAACTCTAACTCTAAACCTAACCCTAACCCTAACACTATACCTTAAACCTAGCCTTAACCCTAACCTTACCCCTATCCTAAACCTAACCCTAACACTAACCTTAACCCTAAATCTAACCTTAACACTAACCCTTACCCTAACCCTCACTATTAACTGAAACTTCACCCTAACCCTAACTCTAACTCTAACCCTAACCATAACACTTACCCTAAACCCTCAACTTAACTCGAAACCTAACCCTAACCCCAAACCTCACCGTAACACCTAACCGTATCCCCAACCCTAAACCTAACGCTACACCTAACCTTATCCCTAACCCTAACCCTAACACGAAGAGTAACCCCAATCTAACCCTAACATTAACCCTAAACTTAACCCTACCCGAACCATAAACCTAACCCTAACACCCTAAACTTAGCCTCTAAAACTAACTATAATCCTAACCCTAACCCTTATCCTAACCTGACTATAATCCTCACTATAATCCTAACCCTAATCCTAACCCTTAACCTAAACTTCACACGAACCCTAAACATCAACCTAACCCTAACCCTAAACATAACCCCTAACTCTAACCCAAACCCTAAACCTAAGCATAACACTAACCTGAACACAAACCCAAACTCTACCCTAACCCTAAAAATAACCCTCTCCCTATCCTAAACTCCATCCAAAGCCTACACCTAAACTTAACCCTAAACCTAACCCAAACCCTAACCTTAAACCTAACTCTAATCATAACGCTAGTCCACCTGTAACCCTAAACCTAAGCCTTACCATAGCCCTGAATCTAACCCTAAACCTAATCCTAATCCTAACCCTAGACCTAATCCTAACCCTAACCCTAACGCTAACCCTAACCATGAATCTAAATAGAACACTAACTCTAACCCTAAACCTGAACCTAAACCTAAATCTTACCGTACACCTAACCCTAACCCTAACCCTAACTCTATCTCTAACCTTATCCAGAACACTTACCCTAAACCCTTACCTGAACTGGAAAACTAACCGTAACCCTCACCGTAAACCCTAATTGTATGCCCAACCCTAACGCTAATGCTATCCCTAACCCGAACCCTAACCCTAACACTAACCTGAACCCTTAAGCCCTAATGATAACCCTAACCCTAACCCAAAGCCTAACCCCTAACACCAAAGCCTAATACAAACCTTAACCCTAACTCTCACCCTAACTCTAACACTAACCCTAAACCTAATCATAAACCTAACCCTAAACCAAACCTAACCATGACCAGAACCACAATCCCTAACTAGAACCCTCACCCAAACCCTAACCCTAAACTACACCTGTAACCCCTAACACCTTACAATAACCATATTCCTAACCCTACCCAACCCTCACCCTAAACCTAACCCTCACCCCAACCACAACGCCTAACACAAACCATAACCCTAACACTAACTGTTACACGAAACTTAACCCTGACCTAAAACCTAAGCCTAACACTAAACCTAAACAGAACCCGTAAACTTAACAATAACCCTAAACATAACCTTAACACTAACCTGAAAATTAACCCAAACCTTAGCCATAACCCTAACCCTAACCCTCACCGTATCCTAAACTTCACCCTATCCCTAAACTAAAGCTAACCCTAACTTTAACCCTAACCCTTCCCCGGAACCTAACCCTAACCTTAACCTTGGCCCACCTGTAACCCTAAACCTAACCCTTACAATAACTCTGATGCTAACCCTCACCCTAAACCTAATCCTAATCCTAACCCTGACCCTAACCCTAACCTAATGTTAACCCTAACTTAAAACCTACCATAAACTTAAAACTAACCCTAACCCCTAACCCTTACTCTAACCCTAACATTAGGCATAACCCGAAACCTAACCGTAACACTTACCCAAAACCCTCACCTTAACTGTAAACTTAACTCTAACTCTTACCCTAACCCTAAACTTAACCCTAAATATAACCGCACCCTAAACCTAACCGAAACTCTAAGCCCTAACCCTAACTCTAACCCTAATCCTTGGCCTAAACCAAACCTTAACCCTAAACCTAACCCTAACCTCACCTAACCTCAACCCTAATCCTAACCCAAACCCTAAACCGAACCCTTACCCTTAACCAAACTTTCACCCTAACCATAACCCTAAACCTACCCTAACTTCATTCAAACCCTAACCCTAACCAAAACTAAAACTAACCCTAAACCTAACCCTAATCCTAAAGCTAAACCTAACCCTAACCCTAAAGCTAAACCTAACCCTAATCCTGACCCTAACCTGAATCATAACAGCTAACCCTAACCCTCATGCTTAACATAAACTTCACCCTAACCCTAACCCTAAAACTAAACCTAACCCTAAACTAACCTCGAATTCTAGCCCTAACCCTAAACCTAACCCTGACCCTAACTCTAACCCTGATTCTAACCGGAACACCCTAACTGTAAACCTAACACTAACACTCACACGAACTCCTAACCCATTCGCTAACCCTAACCCTACCCCTAATCCTAACCCTAACCCTAACCCTGAACTAAAAACCTAACCCTTAAAATAACTCTAAACTTAAGCCTCGCCTTAACTCTACCCTAACCCTAACCCTAACCTAACAATAACAATGAACTTGACCCTAACCCTAACCCTAAACCCTAACACTAACTCTAACTGCAAACCTAACCCTAACCCTAACCTAGCCCTACTCTTTACCGTAAACCTAGCCTTAACGCTACTAACCTTACCCCGACCCTAACCCTAACACTAACCTTAACCCTAACTCGAACCTTAGCCCTAACCCTGACCCTAACCCGAACTCTAACTCTAACCATCACCATAACACTTACCCTAAACCCTCACCTTAACTGTAAACCTAACCCTAACCCTCACTCTAACCCCTAATCGTATCCCCAACCCTAAACCTAATGCTATCCCTAACATTACCCCGACCCTAACCCTAACACAAACAGTAACCCTAATCTAACACGAACCCTAACATTAACCCTAAACTTAACCCTACCCTAACCATAAACCTAAACTAACACCCTAAACCTAACCTCTAACGCTAACTACAATCCTAACCCGAATCCTAACTCTTATCCTAACCTCACCCTTAACCTAAACTTCACACTAACCCGAAACCAAACCCTAAAGATAACCCCTAACCCGAACCTGAACCCAAAACCTAACCTCAACCCTAACTTTAACCCTACCATAAACCTAAACCTAACCCTAACCCCTAAGCATAACTCTAACCCTAACCCTAGCCCTAACCCGAACCCGAACCCTAACCCTAACCGCAATACTTACCCAAAACCCTCACCTTAACTGTAAACGTAACTCTAACTCTTACCCTAACCCTAATCTTAACCCTAAATATAACCCTACCTTAAACCTAACCAAAACACTAACCCCTAACCCTTACTCTAAACCTAATCCTTAGCCTAAACCTAACCTTAACCCTAAACCGAACCCTAACCACTAACCCTAACTCTAAGCCTAACCCAAAATCGAACCCTCACCTAGAACCCAAATTTCACCCTAACCATAACCCTAAACCTACCCTAACTTCATTCAAACCCAAACTAAAACTAACCCTAAACCTAACCCTAACCCTAAACCTAAACTTAACCCTCACCCTGACACTAATACGAACCCTAACCACTAACCCTCACCCTAACCCTCATGCTTAACATAAACGTCACCCTCACCCTAACCCTAAAACTAAACATAACACTAAATCTTCCCCTAATCCTGACCCTAACCCTAATCCTAACCATAAACCTAACCCTCACCCTAAACTTAACCCTAACCCTGACCCTAACACTAACTCTAACCCTAAAACTTACCCTACACACTCAGCTTAAATGGAAACCTAGCACGAACACTCACGCTAACATCTAAACCTAAACCCAACCCTTAACCTAACCCTATCTCTAACCTTAACCTAGCACTAAACCTGACCATGACTTAACCCTGACCCTAACCCTAAGCCGAACCTTAACTCTAAACCTAACCCTATCCTTAACCCTAACCCTAACCCCTAACCCCTAACCCTAAGCTCAACCCTCCCCCTTAAATTAAACTTCACCCTAACCCTAACCCTAACAATAACTCTAAACCTGACCCTAAACCTGACCCTAAAGCATAGCACTAACTCTAACTCTAAACCTAACCCTAACCCTAACACTATACCTTAAACCTAGCCTTAACCCTAACCTTACCCCATCCTAAACCTAACCCTAACACTAACCTTAACCCTAAATCTAACCTTAACACTAACCCTTACCCTAACCCTCACTATTAACTGAAACTTCACCCTAACCCTAACTCTAACTCTAACCCTAACCATAACACTTACCCTAAACCCTCAACTTAACTCGAAACCTAACCCTAACCCCAAACCTCACCGTAACACCTAACCGTATCCCCAACCCTAAACCTAACGCTACACCTAACCTTATCCCTAACCCTAACCCTAACACGAAGAGTAACCCCAATCTAACCCTAACATTAACCCTAAACTTAACCCTACCCGAACCATAAACCTAACCCTAACACCCTAAACTTAGCCTCTAAAACTAACTATAATCCTAACCCTAACCCTTATCCTAACCTGACTATAATCCTCACTATAATCCTAACCCTAATCCTAACCCTTAACCTAAACTTCACACGAACCCTAAACATAAACCTAACCCTAACCCTAAACATAACCCCTAACTCTAACCCAAACCCTAAACCTAAGCATAACACTAACCTGAACACAAACCCAAACTCTACCCTAACCCTAAAAATAACCCTCTCCCTATCCTAAACTCCATCCAAAGCCTACACCTAAACTTAACCCTAAACCTAACCCAAACCCTAACCTTAAACCTAACTCTAATCATAACGCTAGTCCACCTGTAACCCTAAACCTAAGCCTTACCATAGCCCTGAATCTAACCCTAAACCTAATCCTAATCCTAACCCTAGACCTAATCCTAACCCTAACCCTAACGCTAACCCTAACCATGAATCTAAATAGAACACTAACTCTAACCCTAAACCTGAACCTAAACCTAAATCTTACCGTACACCTAACCCTAACTCTAACTCTAACCTTATCCAGAACACTTACCCTAAACCCTTACCTGAACTGGAAAACTAACCGTAACCCTCACCGTAAACCCTAATTGTATGCCCAACCCTAACGCTAATGCTATCCCTAACCCGAACCCTAACCCTAGCACTAACCTGAACCCTTAAGCCCTAATGATAACCCTAACCCTAACCCAAAGCCTAACCCCTAACACCAAAGCCTAATACAAACCTTAACCCTAACTCTCACCCTAACTCTAACACTAACCCTAAACCTAATCATAAACCTAACCCTAAACCAAACCTAACCATGACCAGAACCACAATCCCTAACTAGAACCCTCACCCAAACCCTAACCCTAAACTACACCTGTAACCCCTAACACCTTACAATAACCATATTCCTAACCCTACCCAACCCTCACCCTAAACCTAACCCTCACCCCAACCACAACGCCTAACACAAACCATAACCCTAACACTAACTGTAACACGAAACTTAACCCTGACCTAAAACCTAAGCCTAACCCTAAACCTAAACAGAACCCATAAACTTAACAATAACCCTAAACGTAACCTTAACACTAACCTGAAAATTAACCCAAACCTTAGCCATAACCCTAACCCTAACCCTCACCGTATCCTAAACTTCACCCTATCCCTAATCTAAAGCTAACCCTAACTTTAACCCTAACCCTTCCCCGGAACCTAACCCTAACCTTAACCTTGGCCCACCTGTAACCCTAAACCTAACCCTTACAATAACTCTGATGCTAACCCTCACCCTAAACCTAATCCTAATCCTAACCCTGACCCTAACCCTAACCTAATGTTAACCCTAACTTAAAACCTTCCATAAACTTAAAACTAACCCTAACCCCTAACCCTAACTCTAACCCTAACATTAGGCATAACCCGAAACCTAACCGTAGCACTTACCCAAAACCCTCACCTTAACTGTAAACTTAACTCTAACTCTTACCCTAACCCTAAACTTAACCCTAAATATAACCGCACCCTAAACCTAACCGAAACTCTAAGCCCTAACCCTAACTCTAACCCTAATCCTTGGCCTAAACCAAACCTTAACCCTAAACCTAACCCTAACCTCACCTAACCTCAACCCTAAACCTAACCCAAACCCTAAAACGAACCCTTACCCTTAACCAAACTTTCACCCTAACCATAACCCTAAACCTACCCTAACTTCATTCAAACCCTAACCCTAACCCAAACTAAAACTAACCTTAAACCTAACCCTAATCCTAAAGCTAAACCTAACCCTAACCCTAAAGCTAAACCTAACCCTAATCCTGACCCTAACCTGAATCATAACAGCTAACCCTAACCCTCATGCTTAACATAAACTTCACCCTAACCCTAACCCTAAAACTAAACCTAACCCTAAACTAACCTCGAATTCTAGCCCTAACCCTAAACCTAACCCTAACCCTAACTCTAACCCTGATTCTAACCGGAACACCCTAACTGTAAACCTAACACTAACACTCACACGAACTCCTAACCCATTCGCTAACCCTAACCCTACCCCTAATCCTAACCCTAACCCTAACCCTGAACTAAAAACCTAACCCTTAAAATAACTCTAAACTTAAGCCTCGCCTTAACTCTACCCTAACCCTAACCCTAACCTAACAATAACAATGAACTTGACCCTAACCCTAACCCTAAACCCTAACACTAACTCTAACTGCAAACCTAACCCTAACCCTAACCTAGCCCTACTCTTTACCGTAAACCTACCCTTAACGCTACTAACCTTACCCCGACCCTAACCCTAACACTAACCTTAACCCTAACTCGAACCTTAGCCCTAACCCTGACCCTAACCCGAACTCTAACTCTAACCATCACCATAACACTTACCCTAAACCCTCACCTTAACTGTAAACCTAACCCTAACCCTCACTCTAACCCCTAATCGTATCCCCAACCCTAAACCTAATGCTATCCCTAACATTACCCCGACCCTAACCCTAACACAAACAGTAACCCTAATCTAACACGAACCCTAACATTAACCCTAAACTTAACCCTACCCTAACCATAAACCTAAACTAACACCCTAAACCTAAACTCTAACGCTAACTACAATCCTAACCCGAATCCTAACTCTTATCCTAACCTCACCCTTAACCTAAACGTCACACTAACCCGAAACCAAACCCTAAAGATAACCCCTAACCCGAACCTGAACCCAAAACCTAACCTCAACCCTAACTTTAACCCTACCATAAACCTAAACCTAACCCTAACCCCTAAGCATAACTCTAACCCTAACCCTAGCCCTAACCCGAACCCGAACCCTAACCCTAACCGCAATACTTACCCAAAACCCTCACCTTAACTGTAAACGTAACTCTAACTCTTACCCTAACCCTAATCTTAACCCTAAATATAACCCTACCTTAAACCTAACCAAAACACTAACCCCTAACCCTTACTCTAAACCTAATCCTTAGCCTAAACCTAACCTTAACCCTAAACCGAACCCTAACCACTAACCCTAACTCTAAGCCTAACCCAAAATCGAACCCTCACCTAGAACCCAAATTTCACCCTAACCATAACCCTAAACCTACCCTAACTTCATTCAAACCCAAACTAAAACTAACCCTAAACCTAACCCTAACCCTAAACCTAAACTTAACCCTCACCCTGACAGTAATACGAGCCCTAACCCTCACCCTTACCCTCATGCTTAACATAAACGTCACCCTCACCCTAACCCTAAAACTAAACATAACACTAAATCTTCCCCTAATCCTGACCCTAACCCTAATCCTAACCATAAACCTAACCCTCACCCTAAACTTAACCCTAACCCTGACCCTAACACTAACTCTAACCCTAAAACTTACCCTACACACTCAGCTTAAATGGAAACCTAGCACTAACACTCACGCTAACATCTAAACCTAAACCCAACCCTTAACCTAACCCTATCTCTAACCTTAACCTAGCACTAAACCTGACCATGACTTAACCCTGACCCTAACCCTAAGCCGAACCTTAACTCTAAACCTAACCCTATCCTTAACCCTAAACCTAACCCCTAACCACTAACCCTAAGCTCAACCCTCCCCCTTATGTTAAACTTCACCCTAACCCTAACCCTAACAATAACTCTAAACCTGACCCTAAACCTAACCCTAAAGCATAGCACTAACTCTAACTCTAAACCTAACCCTAACCCTAACACTTTACCTTAAACCTAGCCTTAACCCTAACCTTACCCCTATCCTAAACCTAACCCTAACACTAACCTTAACCCTAAATCTAACCTTAACACTAACCCTTACCGTAACCCTCACTATTAACTGAAACTTCACCCTAACCCTAACTCTAACTCTAACCCTAACCATAACAATTACCCTAAACCCTCAACTTAACTCGAAACCTAACGCTAACCCCAAACCTCGCCGTAACACCTAACCGTATCCCCAACCCTAAACCTAACGCTACACCTAACCTTATCCCTAACCCTAACCCTAACACGAAGAGTAACCCCAATCTAACCCTAACATTAACCCTAAACTTAACCCTACCCGAACCATAAACCTAACCCTAACACCCTAAACTTAGCCTCTAAAACTAACTATGATCCTAACCCTAACCCTTATCCTAACCTGACTATAATCCTCACTATAATCCTAACCCTAATCCTAACCCTTAACCTAAACTTCACACGAACCCTAAACATAAACCTAACCCTAAACCTAAACATAACCCCTAACTCTAACCCAAACCCTAAACCTAAGCATAACACTAACCTGAACACAAACCCAAACTCTACCCTAACCCTAAAAATAACCCTCTCCCTATCCTAAACTCCATCCAAAGCCTACACCTAAACTTAACCCTAAACCTAACCCAAACCCTAACCTTAAACCTAACTCTAATCATAACGCTAGTCCACCTGTAACCCTAAACCTAAGCCTTACCATAGCCCTGAATCTAACCCTAAACCTAATCCTAATCCTAACCCTAGACCTAATCCTAACCCTAACCCTAACGCTAACCCTAACCATGAATCTAAATAGAACACTAACTCTAACCCTAAACCTGAACCTAAACCTAAATCTTACCGTACACCTAACCCTAACCCTAACCCTAACTCTATCTCTATCCTTATCCAGAACACTTACCCTAAACCCTTACCTGAACTGGAAAACTAACCGTAACCCTCACCGTAAACCCTAATTGTATGCCCAACCCTAACGCTAATGCTATCCCTAACCCGAACCCTAACCCTAACACTAACCTGAACCCTTAAGCCCTAATGATAACCCTAACCCTAACCCAAAGCCTAACCCCTAACACCAAAGCCTAATACAAACCTTAACCCTAACTCTCACCCTAACTCTAACACTAACCCTAAACCTAATCATAAACCTAACCCTAAACCAAACCTAACCATGACCAGAACCACAATCCCTAACTAGAACCCTCACCCAAACCCTAACCCTAAACTACACCTGTAACCCCTAACACCTTACAATAACCATATTCCTAACCCTACCCAACCCTCACCCTAAACCTAACCCTCACCCCAACCACAACGCCTAACACAAACCATAACCCTAACACTAACTGTTACACGAAACTTAACCCTGACCTAAAACCTAAGCCTAACACTAAACCTAAACAGAACCCGTAAACTTAACAATAACCCTAAACATAACCTTAACACTAACCTGAAAATTAACCCAAACCTTAGCCATAACCCTAACCCTAACCCTCACCGTATCCTAAACTTCACCCTATCCCTAAACTAAAGCTAACCCTAACTTTAACCCTAACCCTTCCCCGGAACCTAACCCTAACCTTAACCTTGGCCCACCTGTAACCCTAAACCTAACCCTTACAATAACTCTGATGCTAACCCTCACCCTAAACCTAATCCTAATCCTAACCCTGACCCTAACCCTAACCTAATGTTAACCCTAACTTAAAACCTACCATAAACTTAAAACTAACCCTAACCCCTAACCCTAACTCTAACCCTAACATTAGGCATAACCCGAAACCTAACCGTAGCACTTACCCAAAACCCTCACCTTAACTGTAAACTTAACTCTAACTCTTACCCTAACCCTAAACTTAACCCTAAATATAACCGCACCCTAAACCTAACCGAAACTCTAAGCCCTAACCCTAACTCTAACCCTAATCCTTGGCCTAAACCAAACCTTAACCCTAAACCTAACCCTAACCTCACCTAACCTCAACCCTAATCCTAACCCAAACCCTAAACCGAACCCTTACCCTTAACCAAACTTTCACCCTATCCATAACCCTAAACCTACCCTAACTTCATTCAAACCCTAACCCTAACCAAAACTAAAACTAACCCTAAACCTAACCCTAACCCTAAAGCTAAACCTAACCCTAATCCTGACCCTAACCTGAATCATAACAGCTAACCCTAACCCTCGTGCTTAACATAAACTTCACCCTAACCCTAACCCTAAAACTAAACCTAACCCTAAACTAACCTCGAATTCTAGCCCTAACCCTAAACCTAACCCTAACCCTAACTCTAACCCTGATTCTAACCGGAACACCCTAACTGTAAACCTAACACTAACACTCACACGAACTCCTAACCCATTCGCTAACCCTAACCCTACCCCTAATCCTAACCCTAACCCTAACCCTGAACTAAAAACCTAACCCTTAAAATAACTCTAAACTTAAGCCTCGCCTTAACTCTACCCTAACCCTAACCCTAACCCTAACCTAACAATAACAATGAACTTGACCCTAACCCTAACCCTAAACCCTAACACTAACTCTAACTGCAAACCTAACCCTAACCCTAACCTAGCCCTACTCTTTACCGTAAACCTAGCCTTAACGCTACTAACCTTACCCCGACCCTAACCCTAACACTAACCTTAACCCTAACTCGAACCTTAGCCCTAACCCTGACCCTAACCCGAACTCTAACTCTAACCATCACCATAACACTTACCCTAAACCCTCACCTTAACTGTAAACCTAACCCTAACCCTCACTCTAACCCCTAATCGTATCCCCAACCCTAAACCTAATGCTATCCCTAACATTACCCCGACCCTAACCCTAACACAAACAGTAACCCTAATCTAACACGAACCCTAACATTAACCCTAAACTTAACCCTACCCTAACCATAAACCTAAACTAACACCCTAAACCTAACCTCTAACGCTAACTACAATCCTAACCCGAATCCTAACTCTTATCCTAACCTCACCCTTAACCTAAACTTCACACTAACCCGAAACCAAACCCTAAAGATAACCCCTAACCCGAACCTGAACCCAAAACCTAACCTCAACCCTAACTTTAACCCTACCATAAACCTAAACCTAACCCTAACCCCTAAGCATAACTCTAACCCTAACCCTAGCCCTAACCCGAACCCGAACCCTAACCCTAACCGCAATACTTACCCAAAACCCTCACCTTAACTGTAAACGTAACTCTAACTCTTACCCTAACCCTAATCTTAACCCTAAATATAACCCTACCTTAAACCTAACCAAAACACTAACCCCTAACCCTTACTCTAAACCTAATCCTTAGCCTAAACCTAACCTTAACCCTAAACCGAACCCTAACCACTAACCCTAACTCTAAGCCTAACCCAAAATCGAACCCTCACCTAGAACCCAAATTTCACCCTAACCATAACCCTAAACCTACCCTAACTTCATTCAAACCCAAACTAAAACTAACCCTAAACCTAACCCTAACCCTAAACCTAAACTTAACCCTCACCCTGACACTAATACGAACCCTAGCCCTCACCCTAACCCTCATGCTTAACATAAACGTCACCCTCACCCTAAACCTAAAACTAAACATAACACTAAATCTTCCCCTAATCCTGACCCTAACCCTAATCCTAACCATAAACCTAACCCTCACCCTAAACTTAACCCTAACCCTGACCCTAACACTAACTCTAACCCTAAAACTTACCCTACACACTCAGCTTAAATGGAAACCTAGCACTAACACTCACGCTAACATCTAAACCTAAACCCAACCCTTAACCTAACCCTATCTCTAACCTTAACCTAGCACTAAACCTGACCATGACTTAACCCTGACCCTAACCCTAAGCCGAACCTTAACTCTAAACCTAACCCTATCCTTAACCCTAACCCTAACCCCTAACCCCTAACCCTAAGCTCAACCCTCCCCCTTATGTTAAACTTCACCCTAACCCTAACCCTAACAATAACTCTAAACCTGACCCTAAACCTGACCCTAAAGCATAGCACTAACTCTAACTCTAAACCTAACCCTAACCCTAACACTATACCTTAAACCTGGCCTTAACCCTAACCTTACCCCTATCCTAAACCTAACCCTAACACTAACCTTAACCCTAAATCTAACCTTAACACTAACCCTTACCCTAACCCTCACTATTAACTGAAACTTCACCCTAACCCTAACTCTAACTCTAACCCTAACCATAACACTTACCCTAAACCCTCAACTTAACTCGAAACCTAACCCTAACCCCAAACCTCGCCGTAACACCTAACCGTATCCCCAACCCTAAACCTAACGCTACACCTAACCTTATCCCTAACCCTAACCCTAACACGAAGAGTAACCCCAATCTAACCCTAACATTAACCCTAAACTTAACCCTACCCGAACCATAAACCTAACCCTAACACCCTAAACTTAGCCTCTAAAACTAACTATAATCCTAACCCTAACCCTTATCCTAACCTGACTATAATCCTCACTATAATCCTAACCCTAATCCTAACCCTTAACCTAAACTTCACACGAACCCTAAACATAAACCTAACCCTAACCCTAAACATAACCCCTAACTCTAACCCAAACCCTAAACCTAAGCATAACACTAACCTGAACACAAACCCAAACTCTACCCTAACCCTAAAAATAACCCTCTCCCTATCCTAAACTCCATCCAAAGCCTACACCTAAACTTAACCCTAAACCTAACCCAAACCCTAACCTTAAACCTAACTCTAATCATAACGCTAGTCCACCTGTAGCCCTAAACCAAAGCCTTACCATAGCCCTGAATCTAACCCTAAACCTTATCCTAATCCTAACCCTAGACCTAATCCTAACCCTAACCCTAACGCTAACCCTAACCATGAATCTAAATAGAACACTAACTCTAACCCTAAACCTGAAACTAAACCTAAATCTTACCGTACACCTAACCCTAACTCTAACTCTAACCTTATCCAGAACACTTACCCTAAACCCTTACCTGAACTGGAAAACTAACCGTAACCCTCACCGTAAACCCTAATTGTATGCCCAACCCTAACGCTAATGCTATCCCTAACCCGAACCCTAACCCTAGCACTAACCTGAACCCTTAAGCCCTAATGATAACCCTAACCCTAACCCAAAGCCTAACCCCTAACACCAAAGCCTAATACAAACCTTAACCCTAACTCTCACCCTAACTCTGACACTAACCCTAAACCTAATCATAAACCTAACCCTAAACCAAACCTAACCATGACCAGAACCACAATCCCTAACTAGAACCCTCACCCAAACCCTAACCCTAAACTACACCTGTAACCCCTAACACCTTACAATAACCATATTCCTAACCCTACCCAACCCTCACCCTAAACCTAACCCTCACCCCAACCACAACGCCTAACACAAACCATAAACCTAACACTAACTGTAACACGAAACTTAACCCTGACCTAAAACCTAAGCCTAACACTAAACCTAAACAGAACCCGTAAACTTAACAATAACCCTAAACATAACCTTAACACTAACCTGAAAATTAACCCAAACCTTAGCCATAACCCTAACCCTAACCCTCACCGTATCCTAAACTTCACCCTATCCCTAAACTAAAGCTAACCCTAACTTTAACCCTAACCCTTCCCCGGAACCTAACCCTAACCTTAACCTTGGCCCACCTGTAACCCTAAACCTAACCCTTACAATAACTCTGATGCTAACCCTCACCCTAAACCTAATCCTAATCCTAACCCTGACCCTAACCCTAACCTAATGTTAACCCTAACTTAAAACCTACCATAAACTTAAAACTAACCCTAACCCCTAACCCTAACTCTAACCCTAACATTAGGCATAACCCGAAACCTAACCGTAGCACTTACCCAAAACCCTCACCTTAACTGTAAACTTAACTCTAACTCTTACCCTAACCCTAAACTTAACCCTAAATATAACCGCACCCTAAACCTAACCGAAACTCTAAGCCCTAACCCTAACTCTAACCCTAATCCTTGGCCTAAACCAAACCTTAACCCTAAACCTAACCCTAACCTCACCTAACCTCAACCCTAATCCTAACCCAAACCCTAAACCGAACCCTTACCCTTAACCAAACTTTCACCCTAACCATAACCCTAAACCTACCCTAACTTCATTCAAACCCTAACCCTAACCCAAACTAAAACTAACCCTAAACCTAACCCTAATCCTAAAGCTAAACCTAACCCTAACCCTAAAGCTAAACCTAACCCTAATCCTGACCCTAACCTGAATCATAACAGCTAACCCTAACCCTCATGCTTAACATAAACTTCACCCTAACCCTAACCCTAAAACTAAACCTAACCCTAAACTAACCTCGAATTCTAGCCCTAACCCTAAACCTAACCCTAACCCTAACTCTAACCCTGATTCTACCTGGAACACCCTAACTGTAAACCTAACACTAACACTCACATGAACTCCTAACCCATTCGCTAACCCTAACCCTACCCCTAATCCTAACCCTAACCCTAACCCTGAACTAAAAACCTAACCCTTAAAATAACTCTAAACTTAAGCCTCGCCTTAACTCTACCCTAACCCTAACCCTAACCTTAACCTAACAATAACAATGAACTTGACCCTAACCCTAACCCTAAACCCTAACACTAACTCTAACTGCAAACCTAACCCTAACCCTAACCTAGCCCTACTCTTTACCGTAAACCTAGCCTTAACGCTACTAACCTTACCCCGACCCTAACCCTAACACTAACCTTAACCCTAACTCGAACCTTAGCCCTAACCCTGACCCTAACCCGAACTCTAACTCTAACCATCACCATAACACTTACCCTAAACCCTCACCTTAACTGTAAACCTAACCCTAACCCTCACTCTAACCCCTAATCGTATCCCCAACCCTAAACCTAATGCTATCCCTAACATTACCCCGACCCTAACCCTAACACAAACAGTAACCCTAATCTAACACGAACCCTAACATTAACCCTAAACTTAACCCTACCCTAACCATAAACCTAAACTAACACCCTAAACCTAAACTCTAACGCTAACTATAATCCTAACCCGAATCCTAACTCTTATCCTAACCTCACCCTTAACCTAAACTTCACACTAACCCGAAACCAAACCCTAAAGATAACCCCTAACCCGAACCTGAACCCAAAACCTAACCTCAACCCTAACTTTAACCCTACCATAAACCTAAACCTAACCCTAACCCCTAAGCATAACTCTAACCCTAACCCTAGCCCTAACCCGAACCCGAACCCTAACCCTAACCGCAATACTTACCCAAAACCCTCACCTTAACTGTAAACGTAACTCTAACTCTTACCCTAACCCTAATCTTAACCCTAAATATAACCCTACCTTAAACCTAACCAAAACACTAACCCCTAACCCTTACTCTAAACCTAATCCTTAGCCTAAACCTAACCTTAACCCTAAACCGAACCCTAACCACTAACCCTAACTCTAAGCCTAACCCAAAATCGAACCCTCACCTAGAACCCAAATTTCACCCTAACCATAACCCTAAACCTACCCTAACTTCATTCAAACCCAAACTAAAACTAACCCTAAACCTAACCCTAACCCTAAACCTAAACTTAACCCTCACCCTGACACTAATACGAACCCTAACCCTCACCCTAACCCTCATGCTTAACATAAACGTCACCCTCACCCTAACCCTAAAACTAAACATAACACTAAATCTTCCCCTAATCCTGACCCTAACCCTAATCCTAACCATAAACCTAACCCTCACCCTAAACTTAACCCTAACCCTGACCCTAACACTAACTCTAACCCTAAAACTTACCCTACACACTCAGCTTAAATGGCAACCTAGCACTAACACTCACGCTAACATCTAAACCTAAACCCAACCCTTAACCTAACCCTATCTCTAACCTTAACCTAGCACTAAACCTGACCATGACTTAACCCTGACCCTAACCCTAAGCCGAACCTTAACTCTAAACCTAACCCTATCCTTAACCCTAACCCTAACCCCTAACCCCTAACCCTAAGCTCAACCCTCCCCCTTATGTTAAACTTCACCCTAACCCTAACCCTAACAATAACTCTAAACCTGACCCTAAACCTGACCCTAAAGCATAGCACTAACTCTAACTCTAAACCTAACCCTAACCCTAACACTTTACCTTAAACCTGGCCTTAACCCTAACCTTACCCCTATCCTAAACCTAACCCTAACACTAACCTTAACCCTAAATCTAACCTTAACACTAACCCTTACCCTAACCCTCACTATTAACTGAAACTTCACCGTAACCCTAACTCTAACTCTAACCCTAACCATAACACTTACCCTAAACCCTCAACTTAACTCGAAACCTAACCCTAACCCCAAACCTCGCCGTAACACCTAACCGTATCCCCAACCCTAAACCTAACGCTACACCTAACCTTATCCGTAACCCTAACCCTAACACGAAGAGTAACCCCAATCTAACCCTAACATTAACCCTAAACTTAACCCTACCCGAACCATAAACCTAACCCTAACACCCTAAACTTAGCCTCTAAAACTAACTATAATCCTAACCCTAACCCTTATCCTAACCTGACTATAATCCTCACTATAATCCTAACCCTAATCCTAACCCTTAACCTAAACTTCACACGAACCCTAAACATAAACCTAACCCTAACCCTAAACATAACCCCTAACTCTAACCCAAACCCTAAACCTAAGCATAACACTAACCTGAACACAAACCCAAACTCTACCCTAACCCTAAAAATAACCCTCTCCCTATCCTAAACTCCATCCAAAGCCTACACCTAAACTTAACCCTAAACCTAACCCAAACCCTAACCTTAAACCTAACTCTAATCATAACGCTAGTCCACCTGTAACCCTAAACCTAAGCCTTACCATAGCCCTGAATCTAACCCTAAACCTAATCCTAATCCTAACCCTAGACCTAATCCTAACCCTAACCCTAACGCTAACCCTAACCATGAATCTAAATAGAACACTAACTCTAACCCTAAACCTGAACCTAAACCTAAATCTTACCGTACACCTAACCCTAACCCTAACCCTAACTCTATCTCTAACCTTATCCAGAACACTTACCCTAAACCCTTACCTGAACTGGAAAACTAACCGTAACCCTCACCGTAAACCCTAATTGTATGCCCAACCCTAACGCTAATGCTATCCCTAACCCGAACCCTAACCCTAACACTAACCTGAACCCTTAAGCCCTAATGATAACCCTAACCCTAACCCAAAGCCTAACCCCTAACACCAAAGCCTAATACAAACCTTAACCCTAACTCTCACCCTAACTCTAACACTAACCCTAAACCTAATCATAAACCTAACCCTAAACCAAACCTAACCATGACCAGAACCACAATCCCTAACTAGAACCCTCACCCAAACCCTAACCCTAAACTACACCTGTAACCCCTAACACCTTACAATAACCATATTCCTAACCCTACCCAACCCTCACCCTAAACCTAACCCTCACCCCAACCACAATGCCTAACACAAACCATAACCCTAACACTAACTGTTACACGAAACTTAACCCTGACCTAAAACCTAAGCCTAACACTAAACCTAAACAGAACCCGTAAACTTAACAATAACCCTAAACATAACCTTAACACTAACCTGAAAATTAACCCAAACCTTAGCCATAACCCTAACCCTAACCCTCACCGTATCCTAAACTTCACCCTATCCCTAAACTAAAGCTAACCCTAACTTTAACCCTAACCCTTCCCCGGAACCTAACCCTAACCTTAACCTTGGCCCACCTGTAACCCTAAACCTAACCCTTACAATAACTCTGATGCTAACCCTCACCCTAAACCTAATCCTAATCCTAACCCTGACCCTAACCCTAACCTAATGTTAACCCTAACTTAAAACCTACCATAAACTTAAAACTAACCCTAACCCCTAACCCTAACTCTAACCCTAACATTAGGCATAACCCGAAACCTAACCGTAGCACTTACCCAAAACCCTCACCTTAACTGTAAACTTAACTCTAACTCTTACCCTAACCCTAAACTTAACCCTAAATATAACCGCACCCTAAACCTAACCGAAACTCTAAGCCCTAACCCTAACTCTAACCCTAATCCTTGGCCTAAACCAAACCTTAACCCTAAACCTAACCCTAACCTCACCTAACCTCAACCCTAATCCTAACCCAAACCCTAAACCGAACCCTTACCCTTAACCAAACTTTCACCCTAACCATAACCCTAAACCTACCCTAACTTCATTCAAACCCTAACCCTAACCCAAACTAAAACTAACCCTAAACCTAACCCTAATCCTAAAGCTAAACCTAACCCTAACCCTAAAGCTAAACCTAACCCTAATCCTGACCCTAACCTGAATCATAACAGCTAACCCTAACCCTCATGCTTAACATAAACTTCACCCTAACCCTAACCCTAAAACTAAACCTAACCCTAAACTAACCTCGAATTCTAGCCCTAACCCTAAACCTAACCCTAACCCTAATTCTAACCCTGATTCTAACCGGAACACCCTAACTGTAAACCTAACACTAACACTCACAGGAACTCCTAACCCATTCGCTAACCCTAACCCTACCCCTAATCCTAACCCTAACCCTAACCCTGAACTAAAAACCTAACCCTTAAAATAACTCTAAACTTAAGCCTCGCCTTAACTCTACCCTAACCCTAACCTAACAATAACAATGAACTTGACCCTAACCCTAACCCTAAACCCTAACACTAACTCTAACTGCAAACCTAACCCTAACCCTAACCTAGCCCTACTCTTTACCGTAAACCTAGCCTTAACGCTACTAACCTTACCCCGACCCTAACCCTAACACTAACCTTAACCCTAACTCGAACCTTAGCCCTAACCCTGACCCTAACCCGAACTCTAACTCTAACCATCACCATAACACTTACCCTAAACCCTCACCTTAACTGTAAACCTAACCCTAACCCTCACTCTAACCCCTAATCGTATCCCCAACCCTAAACCTAATGCTATCCCTAACATTACCCCGACCCTAACCCTAACACAAACAGTAACCCTAATCTAACACGAACCCTAACATTAACCCTAAACTTAACCCTACCCTAACCATAAACCTAAACTAACACCCTAAACCTAAACTCTAACGCTAACTATAATCCTAACCCGAATCCTAACTCTTATCCTAACCTCACCCTTAACCTAAACTTCACACTAACCCGAAACCAAACCCTAAAGATAACCCCTAACCCGAACCTGAACCCAAAACCTAACCTCAACCCTAACTTTAACCCTACCATAAACCTAAACCTAACCCTAACCCCTAAGCATAACTCTAACCCTAACCCTAGCCCTAACCCGAACCCGAACCCTAACCCTAACCGCAATACTTACCCAAAACCCTCACCTTAACTGTAAACGTAACTCTAACTCTTACCCTAACCCTAATCTTAACCCTAAATATAACCCTACCTTAAACCTAACCAAAACACTAACCCCTAACCCTTACTCTAAACCTAATCCTTAGCCTAAACCTAACCTTAACCCTAAACCGAACCCTAACCACTAACCCTAACTCTAAGCCTAACCCAAAATCGAACCCTCACCTAGAACCCAAATTTCACCCTAACCATAACCCTAAACCTACCCTAACTTCATTCAAACCCAAACTAAAACTAACCCTAAACCTAACCCTAACCCTAAACCTAAACTTAACCCTCACCCTGACACTAATACGAACCCTAACCCTCACCCTAACTCTCATGCTTAACATAAACGTCACCCTCACCCTAACCCTAAAACTAAACATAACACTAAATCTTCCCCTAATCCTGACCCTAACCCTAATCCTAACCATAAACCTAACCCTCACCCTAAACTTAACCCTAACCCTGACCCTAACACTAACTCTAACCCTAAAACTTACCCTACACACTCAGCTTAAATGGAAACCTAGCACTAACACTCACGCTAACATCTAAACCTAAACCCAACCCTTAACCTAACCCTATCTCTAACCTTAACCTAGCACTAAACCTGACCATGACTTAACCCTGACCCTAACCCTAAGCCGAACCTTAACTCTAAACCTAACCCTATCCTTAACCCTAACCCTAACCCCTAACCCCTAACCCTAAGCTCAACCCTCCCCCTTATGTTAAACTTCACCCTAACCCTAACCCTAACAATAACTCTAAACCTGACCCTAAACCTGACCCTAAAGCATAGCACTAACTCTAACTCTAAACCTAACCCTAACCCTAACACTATACCTTAAACCTGGCCTTAACCCTAACCTTACCCCTATCCTAAACCTAACCCTAACACTAACCTTAACCCTAAATCTAACCTTAACACTAACCCTTACCCTAACCCTCACTATTAACTGAAACTTCACCCTAACCCTAACTCTAACTCTAACCCTAACCATAACACTTACCCTAAACCCTCAACTTAACTCGAAACCTAACCCTAACCCCAAACCTCGCCGTAACACCTAACCGTATCCCCAACCCTAAACCTAACGCTACACCTTACCTTATCCCTAACCCTAACCCTAACACGAAGAGTAACCCCAATCTAACCCTAACATTAACCCTAAACTTAACCCTACCCGAACCATAAACCTAACCCTAACACCCTAAACTTAGCCTCTAAAACTAACTATAATCCTAACCCTAACCCTTATCCTAACCTGACTATAATCCTCACTATAATCCTAACCCTAATCCTAACCCTTAACCTAAACTTCACACGAACCCTAAACATAAACCTAACCCTAACCCTAAACATAACCCCTAACTCTAACCCAAACCCTAAACCTAAGCATAACACTAACCTGAACACAAACCCAAACTCTACCCTAACCCTAAAAATAACCCTCTCCCTATCCTAAACTCCATCCAAAGCCTACACCTAAACTTAACCCTAAACCTAACCCAAACCCTAACCTTAAACCTAACTCTAATCATAACGCTAGTCCACCTGTAGCCCTAAACCTAAGCCTTACCATAGCCCTGAATCTAACCCTAAACCTAATCCTAATCCTAACCCTAGACCTAATCCTAACCCTAACCCTAACGCTAACCCTAACCATGAATCTAAATAGAACACTAACTCTAACCCTAAACCTGAACCTAAACCTAAATCTTACCGTACACCTAACCCTAACTCTAACTCTAACCTTATCCAGAACACTTACCCTAAACCCTTACCTGAACTGGAAAACTAACCGTAACCCTCACCGTAAACCCTAATTGTATGCCCAACCCTAACGCTAATGCTATCCCTAACCCGAACCCTAACCCTAGCACTAACCTGAACCCTTAAGCCCTAATGATAACCCTAACCCTAACCCAAAGCCTAACCCCTAACACCAAAGCCTAATACAAACCTTAACCCTAACTCTCACCCTAACTCTAACACTAACCCTAAACCTAATCATAAACCTAACCCTAAACCAAACCTAACCATGACCAGAACCACAATCCCTAACTAGAACCCTCACCCAAACCCTAACCCTAAACTACACCTGTAACCCCTAACACCTTACAATAACCATATTCCTAACCCTACCCAACCCTCACCCTAAACCTAACCCCCACCCCAACCACAACGCCTAACACAAACCATAACCCTAACACTAACTGTAACACGAAACTTAACCCTGACCTAAAACCTAAGCCTAACCCTAAACCTAAACAGAACCCGTAAACTTAACAATAACCCTAAACATAACCTTAACACTAACCTGAAAATTAACCCAAACCTTAGCCATAACCCTAACCCTAACCCTCACCGTACCCTAAACTTCACCCTATCCCTAAACTAAAGCTAACCCTAACTTTAACCCTAACCCTTCCCCGGAACCTAACCCTAACCTTAACCTTGGCCCACCTGTAACCCTAAACCTAACCCTTACAATAACTCTGATGCTAACCCTCACCCTAAACCTAAGCCTAATCCTAACCCTGACCCTAACCCTAACCTAATGTTAACCCTAACTTAAAACCTACCATAAACTTAAAACTAACCCTAACCCCTAACCCTAACTCTAACCCTAACATTAGGCATAACCCGAAACCTAACCGTAGCACTTACCCAAAACCCTCACCTTAACTGTAAACTTAACTCTAACTCTTACCCTAACCCTAAACTTAACCCTAAATATAACCGCACCCTAAACCTGACCGAAACTCTAAGCCCTAACCCTAACTCTAACCCTAATCCTTGGCCTAAACCAAACCTTAACCCTAAACCTAACCCTAACCTCACCTAACCTCAACCCTAATCCTAACCCAAACCCTAAACCGAACCCTTACCCTTAACCAAACTTTCACCCTAACCATAACCCTAAACCTACCCTAACTTCATTCAAACCCTAACCCTAACCCAAACTAAAACTAACCCTAAACCTAACCCTAATCCTAAAGCTAAACCTAACCCTAACCCTAAAGCTAAACCTAACCCTAATCCTGACCCTAACCTGAATCATAACAGCTAACCCTAACCCTCATGCTTAACATAAACTTCACCCTAACCCTAACCCTAAAACTAAACCTAACCCTAAACTAACCTCGAATTCTAGCCCTAACCCTAAACCTAACCCTAACCCTAACTCTAACCCTGATTCTAACCGGAACACCCTAACTGTAAACCTAACACTAACACTCACACGAACTCCTAACCCATTCGCTAACCCTAACCCTACCCCTAATCCTAACCCTAACCCTAACCCTGAACTAAAAACCTAACCCTTAAAATAACTCTAAACTTAAGCCTCGCCTTAACTCTACCCTAACCCTAACCCTAACCTAACAATAACAATGAACTTGACCCTAACCCTAACCCTAAACCCTAACACTAACTCTAACTGCAAACCTAACCCTAACCCTAACCTAGCCCTACTCTTTACCGTAAACCTAGCCTTAACGCTACTAACCTTACCCCGACCCTAACCCTAACACTAACCTTAACCCTAACTCGAACCTTAGCCCTAACCCTGACCCTAACCCGAACTCTAACTCTAACCATCACCATAACACTTACCCTAAACCCTCACCTTAACTGTAAACCTAACCCTAACCCTCACTCTAACCCCTAATCGTATCCCCAACCCTAAACCTAATGCTATCCCTAACATTACCCCGACCCTAACCCTAACACAAACAGTAACCCTAATCTAACACGAACCCTAACATTAACCCTAAACTTAACCCTACCCTAACCATAAACCTAAACTAACACCCTAAACCTAACCTCTAACGCTAACTACAATCCTAACCCGAATCCTAACTCTTATCCTAACCTCACCCTTAACCTAAACTTCACACTAACCCGAAACCAAACCCTAAAGATAACCCCTAACCCGAACCTGAACCCAAAACCTAACCTCAACCCTAACTTTAACCCTACCATAAACCTAAACCTAACCCTAACCCCTAAGCATAACTCTAACCCTAACCCTAGCCCTAACCCGAACCCGAACCCTAACCCTAACCGCAATACTTACCCAAAACCCTCACCTTAACTGTAAACGTAACTCTAACTCTTACCCTAACCCTAATCTTAACCCTAAATATAACCCTACCTTAAACCTAACCAAAACACTAACCCCTAACCCTTACTCTAAACCTAATCCTTAGCCTAAACCTAACCTTAACCCTAAACCGAACCCTAACCACTAACCCTAACTCTAAGCCTAACCCAAAATCGAACCCTCACCTAGAACCCAAATTTCACCCTAACCATAACCCTAAACCTACCCTAACTTCATTCAAACCCAAACTAAAACTAACCCTAAACCTAACCCTAACCCTAAACCTAAACTTAACCCTCACCCTGACACTAATACGAACCCTAACCCTCACCCTAACCCTCATGCTTAACATAAACGTCACCCTCACCCTAACCCTAAAACTAAACATAACACTAAATCTTCCCCTAATCCTGACCCTAACCCTAATCCTAACCATAAACCTAACCCTCACCCTAAACTTAACCCTAACCCTGACCCTAACACTAACTCTAACCCTAAAACTTACCCTACACACTCAGCTTAAATGGAAACCTAGCACTAACACTCACGCTAACATCTAAACCTAAACCCAACCCTTAACCTAACCCTATCTCTAACCTTAACCTAGCACTAAACCTGACCATGACTTAACCCTGACCCTAACCCTAAGCCGAACCTTAACTCTAAACCTAACCCTATCCTTAACCCTAAACCTAACCCCTAACCCCTAACCCTAAGCTCAACCCTCCCCCTTATGTTAAACTTCACCCTAACCCTAACCCTAACAATAACTCTAAACCTGACCCTAAAGCATAGCACTAACTCTAACTCTAAACCTAACCCTAACCCTAACACTTTACCTTAAACCTGGCCTTAACCCTAACCTTACCCCTATCCTAAACCTAACCCTAACACTAACCTTAACCCTAAATCTAACCTTAACACTAACCCTTACCCTAACCCTCACTATTAACTGAAACTTCACCCTAACCCTAACTCTAACTCTAACCCTAACCATAACACTTACCCTAAACCCTCAACTTAACTCGAAACCTAACCCTAACCCCAAACCTCGCCGTAACACCTAACCGTATCCCCAACCCTAAACCTAACGCTACACCTAACCTTATCCGTAACCCTAACCCTAACACGAAGAGTAACCCCAATCTAACCCTAACATTAACCCTAAACTTAACCCTACCCGAACCATAAACCTAACCCTAACACCCTAAACTTAGCCTCTAAAACTAACTATAATCCTAACCCTAACCCTTATCCTAACCTGACTATAATCCTCACTATAATCCTAACCCTAATCCTAACCCTTAACCTAAACTTCACACGAACCCTAAACATAAACCTAACCCTAACCCTAAACATAACCCCTAACTCTAACCCAAACCCTAAACCTAAGCATAACACTAACCTGAACACAAACCCAAACTCTACCCTAACCCTAAAAATAACCCTCTCCCTATCCTAAACTCCATCCAAAGCCTACACCTAAACTTAACCCTAAACCTAACCCAAACCCTAACCTTAAACCTAACTCTAATCATAACGCTAGTCCACCTGTAACCCTAAACCTAAGCCTTACCATAGCCCTGAATCTAACCCTAAACCTAATCCTAATCCTAACCCTAGACCTAATCCTAACCCTAACCCTAACGCTAACCCTAACCATGAATCTAAATAGAACACTAACTCTAACCCTAAACCTGAACCTAAACCTAAATCTTACCGTACACCTAACCCTAACTCTAACTCTAACCTTATCCAGAACACTTACCCTAAACCCTTACCTGAACTGGAAAACTAACCGTAACCCTCACCGTAAACCCTAATTGTATGCCCAACCCTAACGCTAATGCTATCCCTAACCCGAACCCTAACCCTAGCACTAACCTGAACCCTTAAGCCCTAATGATAACCCTAACCCTAACCCAAAGCCTAACCCCTAACACCAAAGCCTAATACAAACCTTAACCCTAACTCTCACCCTAACTCTAACACTAACCCTAAACCTAATCATAAACCTAACCCTAAACCAAACCTAACCATGACCAGAACCACAATCCCTAACTAGAACCCTCACCCAAACCCTAACCCTAAACTACACCTGTAACCCCTAACACCTTACAATAACCATATTCCTAACCCTACCCAACCCTCACCCTAAACCTAACCCTCACCCCAACCACAACGCCTAACACAAACCATAACCCTAACACTAACTGTAACACGAAACTTAACCCTGACCTAAAACCTAAGCCTAACCCTAAACCTAAACAGAACCCGTAAACTTAACAATAACCCTAAACATAACCTTAACACTAACCTGAAAATTAACCCAAACCTTAGCCATAACCCTAACCCTAACCCTCACCGTATCCTAAACTTCACCCTATCCCTAAACTAAAGCTAACCCTAACTTTAACCCTAACCCTTCCCCGGAACCTAACCCTAACCTTAACCTTGGCCCACCTGTAACCCTAAACCTAACCCTTACAATAACTCTGATGCTAACCCTCACCCTAAACCTAAGCCTAATCCTAACCCTGACCCTAACCCTAACCTAATGTTAACCCTAACTTAAAACCTACCATAAACTTAAAACTAACCCTAACCCCTAACCCTAACTCTAACCCTAACATTAGGCATAACCCGAAACCTAACCGTAGCACTTACCCAAAACCCTCACCTTAACTGTAAACTTAACTCTAACTCTTACCCTAACCCTAAACTTAACCCTAAATATAACCGCACCCTAAACCTGACCGAAACTCTAAGCCCTAACCCTAACTCTAACCCTAATCCTTGGCCTAAACCAAACCTTAACCCTAAACCTAACCCTAACCTCACCTAACCTCAACCCTAATCCTAACCCAAACCCTAAACCGAACCCTTACCCTTAACCAAACTTTCACCCTAACCATAACCCTAAACCTACCCTAACTTCATTCAAACCCTAACCCTAACCCAAACTAAAACTAACCCTAAACCTAACCCTAATCCTAAAGCTAAACCTAACCCTAACCCTAAAGCTAAACCTAACCCTAATCCTGACCCTAACCTGAATCATAACAGCTAACCCTAACCCTCATGCTTAACATAAACTTCACCCTAACCCTAACCCTAAAACTCAACCTAACCCTAAACTAACCTCGAATTCTAGCCCTAACCCTAAACCTAACCCTAACCCTAACTCTAACCCTGATTCTAACCGGAACACCCTAACTGTAAACCTAACACTAACACTCACACGAACTCCTAACCCATTCGCTAACCCTAACCCTACCCCTAATCCTAACCCTAACCCTAACCCTGAACTAAAAACCTAACCCTTAAAATAACTCTAAACTTAAGCCTCGCCTTAACTCTACCCTAACCCTAACCCTAACCTAACAATAACAATGAACTTGACCCTAACCCTAACCCTAAACCCTAACACTAACTCTAACTGCAAACCTAACCCTAACCCTAACCTAGCCCTACTCTTTACCGTAAACCTAGCCTTAACGCTACTAACCTTACCCCGACCCTAACCCTAACACTAACCTTAACCCTAACTCGAACCTTAGCCCTAACCCTGACCCTAACCCGAACTCTAACTCTAACCATCACCATAACACTTACCCTAAACCCTCACCTTAACTGTAAACCTAACCCTAACCCTCACTCTAACCCCTAATCGTATCCCCAACCCTAAACCTAATGCTATCCCTAACATTACCCCGACCCTAACCCTAACACAAACAGTAACCCTAATCTAACACGAACCCTAACATTAACCCTAAACTTAACCCTACCCTAACCATAAACCTAAACTAACACCCTAAACCTAACCTCTAACGCTAACTACAATCCTAACCCGAATCCTAACTCTTATCCTAACCTCACCCTTAACCTAAACTTCACACTAACCCGAAACCAAACCCTAAAGATAACCCCTAACCCGAACCTGAACCCAAAACCTAACCTCAACCCTAACTTTAACCCTACCATAAACCTAAACCTAACCCTAACCCCTAAGCATAACTCTAACCCTAACCCTAGCCCTAACCCGAACCCGAACCCTAACCCTAACCGCAATACTTACCCAAAACCCTCACCTTAACTGTAAACGTAACTCTAACTCTTACCCTAACCCTAATCTTAACCCTAAATATAACCCTACCTTAAACCTAACCAAAACACTAACCCCTAACCCTTACTCTAAACCTAATCCTTAGCCTAAACCTAACCTTAACCCTAAACCGAACCCTAACCACTAACCCTAACTCTAAGCCTAACCCAAAATCGAACCCTCACCTAGAACCCAAATTTCACCCTAACCATAACCCTAAACCTACCCTAACTTCATTCAAACCCAAACTAAAACTAACCCTAAACCTAACCCTAACCCTAAACCTAAACTTAACCCTCACCCTGACACTAATACGAACCCTAACCCTCACCCTAACCCTCATGCTTAACATAAACGTCACCCTCACCCTAACCCTAAAACTAAACATAACACTAAATCTTCCCCTAATCCTGACCCTAACCCTAATCCTAACCATAAACCTAACCCTCACCCTAAACTTAACCCTAACCCTGACCCTAACACTAACTCTAACCCTAAAACTTACCCTACACACTCAGCTTAAATGGAAACCTAGCACTAACACTCACGCTAACATCTAAACCTAAACCCAACCCTTAACCTAACCCTATCTCTAACCTTAACCTAGCACTAAACCTGACCATGACTTAACCCTGACCCTAACCCTAAGCCGAACCTTAACTCTAAACCTAACCCTATCCTTAACCCTAACCCTAACCCCTAACCCCTAACCCTAAGCTCAACCCTCCCCCTTATGTTAAACTTCACCCTAACCCTAACCCTAACAATAACTCTAAACCTGACCCTAAAGCATAGCACTAACTCTAACTCTAAACCTAACCCTAACCCTAACACTTTACCTTAAACCTGGCCTTAACCCTAACCTTACCCCTATCCTAAACCTAACCCTAACACTAACCTTAACCCTAAATCTAACCTTAACACTAACCCTTACCCTAACCCTCACTATTAACTGAAACTTCACCCTAACCCTAACTCTAACTCTAACCCTAACCATAACACTTACCCTAAACCCTCAACTTAACTCGAAACCTAACCCTAACCCCAAACCTCGCCGTAACACCTAACCGTATCCCCAACCCTAAACCTAACGCTACACCTAACCTTATCCGTAACCCTAACCCTAACACGAAGAGTAACCCCAATCTAACCCTAACATTAACCCTAAACTTAACCCTACCCGAACCATAAACCTAACCCTAACACCCTAAACTTAGCCTCTAAAACTAACTATAATCCTAACCCTAACCCTTATCCTAACCTGACTATAATCCTCACTATAATCCTAACCCTAATCCTAACCCTTAACCTAAACTTCACACGAACCCTAAACATAAACCTAACCCTAACCCTAAACATAACCCCTAACTCAAACCCAAACCCTAAACCTAAGCATAACACTAACCTGAACACAAACCCAAACTCTACCCTAACCCTAAAAATAACCCTCTCCCTATCCTAAACTCCATCCAAAGCCTACACCTAAACTTAACCCTAAACCTAACCCAAACCCTAACCTTAAACCTAACTCTAATCATAACGCTAGTCCACCTGTAGCCCTAAACCTAAGCCTTACCATAGCCCTGAATCTAACCCTAAACCTAATCCTAATCCTAACCCTAGACCTAATCCTAACCCTAACCCTAACGCTAACCCTAACCATGAATCTAAATAGAACACTAACTCTAACCCTAAACCTGAACCTAAACCTAAATCTTACCGTACACCTAACCCTAACTCTAACTCTAACCTTATCCAGAACACTTACCCTAAACCCTTACCTGAACTGGAAAACTAACCGTAACCCTCACCGTAAACCCTAATTGTATGCCCAACCCTAACGCTAATGCTATCCCTAACCCGAACCCTAACCCTAGCACTAACCTGAACCCTTAAGCCCTAATGATAACCCTAACCCTAACCCAAAGCCTAACCCCTAACACCAAAGCCTAATACAAACCTTAACCCTAACTCTCACCCTAACTCTAACACTAACCCTAAACCTAATCATAAACCTAACCCTAAACCAAACCTAACCATGACCAGAACCACAATCCCTAACTAGAACCCTCACCCAAACCCTAACCCTAAACTACACCTGTAACCCCTAACACCTTACAATAACCATATTCCTAACCCTACCCAACCCTCACCCTAAACCTAACCCTCACCCCAACCACAACGCCTAACACAAACCATAACCCTAACACTAACTGTAACACGAAACTTAACCCTGACCTAAAACCTAAGCCTAACCCTAAACCTAAACAGAACCCGTAAACTTAACAATAACCCTAAACATAACCTTAACACTAACCTGAAAATTAACCCAAACCTTAGCCATAACCCTAACCCTAACCCTCACCGTATCCTAAACTTCACCCTATCCCTAAACTAAAGCTAACCCTAACTTTAACCCTAACCCTTCCCCGGAACCTAACCCTAACCTTAACCTTGGCCCACCTGTAACCCTAAACCTAACCCTTACAATAACTCTGATGCTAACCCTCACCCTAAACCTAATCCTAATCCTAACCCTGACCCTAACCCTAACCTAATGTTAACCCTAACTTAAAACCTACCATAAACTTAAAACGAACCCTAACCCCTAACCCTAACTCTAACCCTAACATTAGGCATAACCCGAAACCTAACCGTAGCACTTACCCAAAACCCTCACCTTAACTGTAAACTTAACTCTAACTCTTACCCTAACCCTAAACTTAACCCTAAATATAACCGCACCCTAAACCTAACCGAAACTCTAAGCCCTAACCCTAACTCTAACCCTAATCCTTGGCCTAAACCAAACCTTAACCCTAAACCTAACCCTAACCTCACCTAACCTCAACCCTAATCCTAACCCAAACCCTAAACCGAACCCTTACCCTTAACCAAACTTTCACCCTAACCATAACCCTAAACCTACCCTAACTTCATTCAAACCCTAACCCTAACCCAAACTAAAACTAACCCTAAACCTAACCCTAATCCTAAAGCTAAACCTAACCCTAACCCTAAAGCTAAACCTAACCCTAATCCTGACCCTAACCTGAATCATAACAGCTAACCCTAACCCTCATGCTTAACATAAACTTCACCCTAACCCTAACCCTAAAACTAAACCTAACCCTAAACTAACCTCGAATTCTAGCCCTAACCCTAAACCTAACCCTAACCCTAACTCTAACCCTGATTCTAACCGGAACACCCTAACTGTAAACCTAACACTAACACTCACACGAACTCCTAACCCATTCGCTAACCCTAACCCTACCCCTAATCCTAACCCTAACCCTAACCCTAACCCTGAACTAAAAACCTAACCCTTAAAATAACTCTAAACTTAAGCCTCGCCTTAACTCTACCCTAACCCTAACCCTAACCTAACAATAACAATGAACTTGACCCTAACCCTAACCCTAAACCCTAACACTAACTCTAACTGCAAACCTAACCCTAACCCTAACCTAGCCCTACTCTTTACCGTAAACCTAGCCTTAACGCTACTAACCTTACCCCGACCCTAACCCTAACACTAACCTTAACCCTAACTCGAACCTTAGCCCTAACCCTGACCCTAACCCGAACTCTAACTCTAACCATCACCATAACACTTACCCTAAACCCTCACCTTAACTGTAAACCTAACCCTAACCCTCACTCTAACCCCTAATCGTATCCCCAACCCTAAACCTAATGCTATCCCTAACATTACCCCGACCCTAACCCTAACACAAACAGTAACCCTAATCTAACACGAACCCTAACATTAACCCTAAACTTAACCCTACCCTAACCATAAACCTAAACTAACACCCTAAACCTAAACTCTAACGCTAACTACAATCCTAACCCGAATCCTAACTCTTATCCTAACCTCACCCTTAACCTAAACTTCACACTAACCCGAAACCAAACCCTAAAGATAACCCCTAACCCGAACCTGAACCCAAAACCTAACCTCAACCCTAACTTTAACCCTACCATAAACCTAAACCTAACCCTAACCCCTAAGCATAACTCTAACCCTAACCCTAGCCCTAACCCGAACCCGAACCCTAACCCTAACCGCAATACTTACCCAAAACCCTCACCTTAACTGTAAACGTAACTCTAACTCTTACCCTAACCCTAATCTTAACCCTAAATATAACCCTACCTTAAACCTAACCAAAACACTAACCCCTAACCCTTACTCTAAACCTAATCCTTAGCCTAAACCTAACCTTAACCCTAAACCGAACGCTAACCACTAACCCTAACTCTAAGCCTAACCCAAAATCGAACCCTCACCTAGAACCCAAATTTCACCCTAACCATAACCCTAAACCTACCCTAACTTCATTCAAACCCAAACTAAAACTAACCCTAAACCTAACCCTAACCCTAAACCTAAACTTAACCCTCACCCTGACACTAATACGAACCCTAACCCTCACCCTAACCCTCATGCTTAACATAAACGTCACCCTCACCCTAACCCTAAAACTAAACATAACACTAAATCTTCCCCTAATCCTGACCCTAACCCTAATCCTAACCATAAACCTAACCCTCACCCTAAACTTAACCCTAACCCTGACCCTAACACTAACTCTAACCCTAAAACTTACCCTACACACTCAGCTTAAATGGAAACCTAGCACTAACACTCACGCTAACATCTAAACCTAAACCCAACCCTTAACCTAACCCTATCTCTAACCTTAACCTAGCACTAAACCTGACCATGACTTAACCCTGACCCTAACCCTAAGCCGAACCTTAACTCTAAACCTAACCCTATTCTTAACCCTAACCCTAACCCCTAACCCCTAACCCTAAGCTCAACCCTCCCCCTTAAATTAAACTTCACCCTAACCCTAACCCTAACAATAACTCTAAACCTGACCCTAAACCTGACCCTAAAGCATAGCACTAACTCTAACTCTAAACCTAACCCTAACCCTAACACTATACCTTAAACCTGGCCTTAACCCTAACCTTACCCCTATCCTAAACCTAACCCTAACACTAACCTTAACCCTAAATCTAACCTTAACACTAACCCTTACCCTAACCCTCACTATTAACTGAAACTTCACCCTAACCCTAACTCTAACTCTAACCCTAACCATAACACTTACCCTAAACCCTCAACTTAACTCGAAACCTAACCCTAACCCCAAACCTCGCCGTAACACCTAACCGTATCCCCAACCCTAAACCTAACGCTACACCTAACCTTATCCCTAACCCTAACCCTAACACGAAGAGTAACCCCAATCTAACCCTAACATTAACCCTAAACTTAACCCTACCCGAACCATAAACCTAACCCTAACACCCTAAACTTAGCCTCTAAAACTAACTATAATCCTAACCCTAACCCTTATCCTAACCTGACTATAATCCTCACTATAATCCTAACCCTAATCCTAACCCTTAACCTAAACTTCACACGAACCCTAAACATAAACCTAACCCTAACCCTAAACATAACCCCTAACTCTAACCCAAACCCTAAACCTAAGCATAACACTAACCTGAACACAAACCCAAACTCTACCCTAACCCTAAAAATAACCCTCTCCCTATCCTAAACTCCATCCAAAGCCTACACCTAAACTTAACCCTAAACCTAACCCAAACCCTAACCTTAAACCTAACTCTAATCATAACGCTAGTCCACCTGTAGCCCTAAACCTAAGCCTTACCATAGCCCTGAATCTAACCCTAAACCTAATCCTAATCCTAACCCTAGACCTAATCCTAACCCTAACCCTAACGCTAACCCTAACCATGAATCTAAATAGAACACTAACTCTAACCCTAAACCTGAACCTAAACCTAAATCTTACCGTACACCTAACCCTAACTCTAACTCTAACCTTATCCAGAACACTTACCCTAAACCCTTACCTGAACTGGAAAACTAACCGTAACCCTCACCGTAAACCCTAATTGTATGCCCAACCCTAACGCTAATGCTATCCCTAACCCGAACCCTAACCCTAGCACTAACCTGAACCCTTAAGCCCTAATGATAACCCTAACCCTAACCCAAAGCCTAACCCCTAACACCAAAGCCTAATACAAACCTTAACCCTAACTCTCACCCTAACTCTAACACTAACCCTAAACCTAATCATAAACCTAACCCTAAACCAAACCTAACCATGACCAGAACCACAATCCCTAACTAGAACCCTCACCCAAACCCTAACCCTAAACTACACCTGTAACCCCTAACACCTTACAATAACCATATTCCTAACCCTACCCAATCCTCACCCTAAACCTAACCCTCACCCCAACCACAACGCCTAACACAAACCATAACCCTAACACTAACTGTAACACGAAACTTAACCCTGACCTAAAACCTAAGCCTAACCCTAAACCTAAACAGAACCCGTAAACTTAACAATAACCCTAAACATAACCTTAACACTAACCTGAAAATTAACCCAAACCTTAGCCATAACCCTAACCCTAACCCTCACCGTATCCTAAACTTCACCCTATCCCTAAACTAAAGCTAACCCTAACTTTAACCCTAACCCTTCCCCGGAACCTAACCCTAACCTTAACCTTGGCCCACCTGTAACCCTAAACCTAACCCTTACAATAACTCTGATGCTAACCCTCACCCTAAACCTAATCCTAATCCTAACCCTGACCCTAACCCTAACCTAATGTTAACCCTAACTTAAAACCTACCATAAACTTAAAACTAACCCTAGCCCCTAACCCTAACTCTAACCCTAACATTAGGCATAACCCGAAACCTAACCGTAGCACTTACCCAAAACCCTCACCTTAACTGTAAACTTAACTCTAACTCTTACCCTAACCCTAAACTTAACCCTAAATATAACCGCACCCTAAACCTAACCGAAACTCTAAGCCCTAACCCTAACTCTAACCCTAATCCTTGGCCTAAACCAAACCTTAACCCTAAACCTAACCCTAACCTCACCTAACCTCAACCCTAATCCCAACCCAAACCCTAAACCGAACCCTTACCCTTAACCAAACTTTCACCCTAACCATAACCCTAAACCTACCCTAACTTCATTCAAACCCTAACCCTAACCCAAACTAAAACTAACCCTAAACCTAACCCTAATCCTAAAGCTAAACCTAACCCTAACCCTAAAGCTAAACCTAACCCTAATCCTGACCCTAACCTGAATCATAACAGCTAACCCTAACCCTCATGCTTGACATAAACTTCACCCTAACCCTAACCCTAAAACTAAACCTAACCCTAAACTAACCTCGAATTCTAGCCCTAACCCTAAACCTAACCCTAACCCTAACTCTAACCCTGATTCTAACCATAACACCCTAACTGTAAACCTAACACTAACACTCACACGAACTCCTAACCCATTCGCTAACCCTAACCCTACCCCTAATCCTAACCCTAACCCTAACCCTGAACTAAAAACCTAACCCTTAAAATAACTCTAAACTTAAGCCTCGCCTTAACTCTACCCTAACCCTAACCCTAACCTAACAATAACAATGAACTTGACCCTAACCCTAACCCTAAACCCTAACACTAACTCTAACTGCAAACCTAACCCTAACCCTAACCTAGCCCTACTCTTTACCGTAAACCTAGCCTTAACGCTACTAACCTTACCCCGACCCTAACCCTAACACTAACCTTAACCCTAACTCGAACCTTAGCCCTAACCCTGACCCTAACCCGAACTCTAACTCTAACCATCACCATAACACTTACCCTAAACCCTCACCTTAACTGTAAACCTAACCCTAACCCTCACTCTAACCCCTAATCGTATCCCCAACCCTAAACCTAATGCTATCCCTAACATTACCCCGACCCTAACCCTAACACAAACAGTAACCCTAATCTAACACGAACCCTAACATTAACCCTAAACTTAACCCTACCCTAACCATAAACCTAAACTAACACCCTAAACCTAAACTCTAACGCTAACTACAATCCTAACCCGAATCCTAACTCTTATCCTAACCTCACCCTTAACCTAAACTTCACACTAACCCGAAACCAAACCCTAAAGATAACCCCTAACCCGAACCTGAACCCAAAACCTAACCTCAACCCTAACTTTAACCCTACCATAAACCTAAACCTAACCCTAACCCCTAAGCATAACTCTAACCCTAACCCTAGCCCTAACCCGAACCCGAACCCTAACCCTAACCGCAATACTTACCCAAAACCCTCACCTTAACTGTAAATGTAACTCTAACTCTTACCCTAACCCTAATCTTAACCCTAAATATAACCCTACCTTAAACCTAACCAAAACACTAACCCCTAACCCTTACTCTAAACCTAATCCTTAGCCTAAACCTAACCTTAACCCTAAACCGAACCCTAACCACTAACCCTAACTCTAAGCCTAACCCAAAATCGAACCCTCACCTAGAACCCAAATTTCACCCTAACCATAACCCTAAACCTACCCTAACTTCATTCAAACCCAAACTAAAACTAACCCTAAACCTAACCCTAACCCTAAACCTAAACTTAACCCTCACCCTGACACTAATACGAACGCTAACCACTAACCCTCACCCTAACCCTCATGCTTAACATAAACGTCACCCTCACCCTAACCCTAAAACTAAACATAACACTAAATCTTCCCCTAATCCTGACCCTAACCCTAATCCTAACCATAAACCTAACCCTCACCCTAAACTTAACCCTAACCCTGACCCTAACACTAACTCTAACCCTAAAACTTACCCTACACACTCAGCTTAAATGGAAACCTAGCACTAACACTCACGCTAACATCTAAACCTAAACCCAACCCTTAACCTAACCCTATCTCTAACCTTAACCTAGCACTAAACCTGACCATGACTTAACCCTGACCCTAACCCTAAGCCGAACCTTAACTCTAAACCTAACCCTATCCTTAACCCTAACCCTAACCCCTAACCCCTAACCCTAAGCTCAACCCTCCCCCTTATGTTAAACTTCACCCTAACCCTAACCCTAACAATAACTCTAAACCTGACCCTAAACCTGACCCTAAAGCATAGCACTAACTCTAACTCTAAACCTAACCCTAACCCTAACACTTTACCTTAAACCTGGCCTTAACCCTAACCTTACCCCTATCCTAAACCTAACCCTAACACTAACCTTAACCCTAAATCTAACCTTAACACTAACCCTTACCCTAACCCTCACTATTAACTGAAACTTCACCCTAACCCTAACTCTAACTCTAACCCTAACCATAACACTTACCCTAAACCCTCAACTTAACTCGAAACCTAACCCTAACCCCAAACCTCGCCGTAACACCTAATCGTATCCCCAACCCTAAACCTAACGCTACACCTAACCTTATCCCTAACCCTAACCCTAACACGAAGAGTAACCCCAATCTAACCCTAACATTAACCCTAAACTTAACCCTACCCGAACCATAAACCTAACCCTAACACCCTAAACTTAGCCTCTAAAACTAACTATAATCCTAACCCTAACCCTTATCCTAACCTGACTATAATCCTCACTATAATCCTAACCCTAATCCTAACCCTTAACCTAAACTTCACACGAACCCTAAACATAAACCTAACCCTAACCCTAACCGTAACCCTCACCGTAAACCCTAATTGTATGCCCAACCCTAACGCTAATGCTATCCCTAACCCGAACCCTAACCCTAGCACTAACCTGAACCCTTAAGCCCTAATGATAACCCTAACCCTAACCCAAAGCCTAACCCCTAACACCAAAGCCTAATACAAACCTTAACCCTAACTCTCACCCTAACTCTAACCCTAACCCTAAACCTAATCATAAACCTAACCCTAAACCAAACCTAACCATGACCAGAACCACAATCCCTAACTAGAACCCTCACCCAAACCCTAACCCTAAACTACACCTGTAACCCCTAACACCTTACAATAACCATATTCCTAACCCTACCCAACCCTCACCCTAAACCTAACCCTCACCCCAACCACAACGCCTAACACAAACCATAACCCTAACACTAACTGTAACACGAAACTTAACCCTGACCTAAAACCTAAGCCTAACCCTAAACCTAAACAGAACCCGTAAACTTAACAATAACCCTAAACATAACCTTAACACTAACCTGAAAATTAACCCAAACCTTAGCCATAACCCTAACCCTAACCCTCACCGTATCCTAAACTTCACCCTATCCCTAAACTAAAGCTAACCCTAACTTTAACCCTAACCCTTCCCCGGAACCTAACCCTAACCTTAACCTTGGCCCACCTGTAACCCTAAACCTAACCCTTACAATAACTCTGATGCTAACCCTCACCCTAAACCTAATCCTAATCCTAACCCTGACCCTAACCCTAACCTAATGTTAACCCTAACTTAAAACCTACCATAAACTTAAAACTAACCCTAGCCCCTAACCCTAACTCTAACCCTAACATTAGGCATAACCCGAAACCTAACCGTAGCACTTACCCAAAACCCTCACCTTAACTGTAAACTTAACTCTAACTCTTACCCTAACCCTAAACTTAACCCTAAATATAACCGCACCCTAAACCTAACCGAAACTCTAAGCCCTAACCCTAACTCTAACCCTAATCCTTGGCCTAAACCAAACCTTAACCCTAAACCTAACCCTAACCTCACCTAACCTCAACCCTAATCCTAACCCAAACCCTAAACCGAACCCTTACCCTTAACCAAACTTTCACCCTAACCATAACCCTAAACCTACCCTAACTTCATTCAAACCCTAACCCTAACCCAAACTAAAACTAACCCTAAACCTAACCCTAATCCTAAAGCTAAACCTAACCCTAACCCTAAAGCTAAACCTAACCCTAATCCTGACCCTAACCTGAATCATAACAGCTAACCCTAACCCTCATGCTTAACATAAACTTCACCCTAACCCTAACCCTAAAACTAAACCTAACCCTAAACTAACCTCGAATTCTAGCCCTAACCCTAAACCTAACCCTAACCCTAACTCTAACCCTGATTCTAACCATAACACCCTAACTGTAAACCTAACACTAACACTCACACGAACTCCTAACCCATTCGCTAACCCTAACCCTACCCCTAATCCTAACCCTAACCCTAACCCTGAACTAAAAACCTAACCCTTAAAATAACTCTAAACTTAAGCCTCGCCTTAACTCTACCCTAACCCTAACCCTAACCTAACAATAACAATGAACTTGACCCTAACCCTAACCCTAAACCCTAACACTAACTCTAACTGCAAACCTAACCCTAACCCTAACCTAGCCCTACTCTTTACCGTAAACCTAGCCTTAACGCTACTAACCTTACCCCGACCCTAACCCTAACACTAACCTTAACCCTAACTCGAACCTTAGCCCTAACCCTGACCCTAACCCGAACTCTAACTCTAACCATCACCATAACACTTACCCTAAACCCTCACCTTAACTGTAAACCTAACCCTAACCCTCACTCTAACCCCTAATCGTATCCCCAACCCTAAACCTAATGCTATCCCTAACATTACCCCGACCCTAACCCTAACACAAACAGTAACCCTAATCTAACACGAACCCTAACATTAACCCTAAACTTAACCCTACCCTAACCATAAACCTAAACTAACACCCTAAACCTAAACTCTAACGCTAACTACAATCCTAACCCGAATCCTAACTCTTATCCTAACCTCACCCTTAACCTAAACTTCACACTAACCCGAAACCAAACCCTAAAGATAACCCCTAACCCGAACCTGAACCCAAAACCTAACCTCAACCCTAACTTTAACCCTACCATAAACCTAAACCTAACCCTAACCCCTAAGCATAACTCTAACCCTAACCCTAGCCCTAACCCGAACCCGAACCCTAACCCTAACCGCAATACTTACCCAAAACCCTCACCTTAACTGTAAACGTAACTCTAACTCTTACCCTAACCCTAATCTTAACCCTAAATATAACCCTACCTTAAACCTAACCAAAACACTAACCCCTAACCCTTACTCTAAACCTAATCCTTAGCCTAAACCTAACCTTAACCCTAAACCGAACCCTAACCACTAACCCTAACTCTAAGCCTAACCCAAAATCGAACCCTCACCTAGAACCCAAATTTCACCCTAACCATAACCCTAAACCTACCCTAACTTCATTCAAACCCAAACTAAAACTAACCCTAAACCTAACCCTAACCCTAAACCTAAACTTAACCCTCACCCTGACACTAATACGAACCCTAACCCTCACCCTAACCCTCATGCTTAACATAAACGTCACCCTCACCCTAACCCTAAAACTAAACATAACACTAAATCTTCCCCTAATCCTGACCCTAACCCTAATCCTAACCATAAACCTAACCCTCACCCTAAACTTAACCCTAACCCTGACCCTAACACTAACTCTAACCCTAAAACTTACCCTACACACTCAGCTTAAATGGAAACCTAGCACTAACACTCACGCTAACATCTAAACCTAAACCCAACCCTTAACCTAACCCTATCTCTAACCTTAACCTAGCACTAAACCTGACCATGACTTAACCCTGACCCTAACCCTAAGCCGAACCTTAACTCTAAACCTAACCCTATCCTTAACCCTAACCCCTAACCCCTAACCCCTAACCCTAAGCTCAACCCTCCCCCTTATGTTAAACTTCACCCTAACCCTAACCCTAACAATAACTCTAAACCTGACCCTAAAGCATAGCACTAACTCTAACTCTAAACCTAACCCTAACCCTAACACTTTACCTTAAACCTGGCCTTAACCCTAACCTTACCCCTATCCTAAACCTAACCCTAACACTAACCTTAACCCTAAATCTAACCTTAACACTAACCCTTACCCTAACCCTCACTATTAACTGAAACTTCACCCTAACCCTAACTCTAACTCTAACCCTAACCATAACACTTACCCTAAACCCTCAACTTAACTCGAAACCTAACCCTAACCCCAAACCTCGCCGTAACACCTAATCGTATCCCCAACCCTAAACCTAACGCTACACCTAACCTTATCCCTAACCCTAACCCTAACACGAAGAGTAACCCCAATCTAACCCTAACATTAACCCTAAACTTAACCCTACCCGAACCATAAACCTAACCCTAACACCCTAAACTTAGCCTCTAAAACTAACTATAATCCTAACCCTAACCCTTATCCTAACCTGACTATAATCCTCACTATAATCCTAACCCTAATCCTAACCCTTAACCTAAACTTCACACGAACCCTAAACATAAACCTAACCCTAACCCTAACCGTAACCCTCACCGTAAACCCTAATTGTATGCCCAACCCTAACGCTAATGCTATCCCTAACCCGAACCCTAACCCTAGCACTAACCTGAACCCTTAAGCCCTAATGATAACCCTAACCCTAACCCAAAGCCTAACCCCTAACACCAAAGCCTAATACAAACCTTAACCCTAACTCTCACCCTAACTCTAACACTAACCCTAAACCTAATCATAAACCTAACCCTAAACCAAACCTAACCATGACCAGAACCACAATCCCTAACTAGAACCCTCACCCAAACCCTAACCCTAAACTACACCTGTAACCCCTAACACCTTACAATAACCATATTCCTAACCCTACCCAACCCTCACCCTAAACCTAACCCTCACCCCAACCACAACGCCTAACACAAACCATAACCCTAACACTAACTGTAACACGAAACTTAACCCTGACCTAAAACCTAAGCCTAACCCTAAACCTAAACAGAACCCGTAAACTTAACAATAACCCTAAACATAACCTTAACACTAACCTGAAAATTAACCCAAACCTTAGCCATAACCCTAACCCTAACCCTCACCGTATCCTAAACTTCACCCTATCCCTAAACTAAAGCTAACCCTAACTTTAACCCTAACCCTTCCCCGGAACCTAACCCTAACCTTAACCTTGGCCCACCTGTAACCCTAAACCTAACCCTTACAATAACTCTGATGCTAACCCTCACCCTAAACCTAATCCTAATCCTAACCCTGACCCTAACCCTAACCTAATGTTAACCCTAACTTAAAACCTACCATAAACTTAAAACTAACCCTAGCCCCTAACCCTAACTCTAACCCTAACATTAGGCATAACCCGAAACCTAACCGTAGCACTTACCCAAAACCCTCACCTTAACTGTAAACTTAACTCTAACTCTTACCCTAACCCTAAACTTAACCCTAAATATAACCGCACCCTAAACCTAACCGAAACTCTAAGCCCTAACCCTAACTCTAACCCTAATCCTTGGCCTAAACCAAACCTTAACCCTAAACCTAACCCTAACCTCACCTAACCTCAACCCTAATCCTAACCCAAACCCTAAACCGAACCCTTACCCTTAACCAAACTTTCACCCTAACCATAACCCTAAACCTACCCTAACTTCATTCAAACCCTAACCCTAACCCAAACTAAAACTAACCCTAAACCTAACCCTAATCCTAAAGCTAAACCTAACCCTAACCCTAAAGCTAAACCTAACCCTAATCCTGACCCTAACCTGAATCATAACAGCTAACCCTAACCCTCATGCTTGACATAAACTTCACCCTAACCCTAACCCTAAAACTAAACCTAACCCTAAACTAACCTCGAATTCTAGCCCTAACCCTAAACCTAACCCTAACCCTAACTCTAACCCTGATTCTAACCGGAACACCCTAACTGTAAACCTAACACTAACACTCACATGAACTCCTAACCCATTCGCTAACCCTAACCCTACCCCTAATCCTAACCCTAACCCTAACCCTGAACTAAAAACCTAACCCTTAAAATAACTCTAAACTTAAGCCTCGCCTTAACTCTACCCTAACCCTAACCCTAACCTAACAATAACAATGAACTTGACCCTAACCCTAACCCTAAACCCTAACACTAACTCTAACTGCAAACCTAACCCTAACCCTAACCTAGCCCTACTCTTTACCGTAAACCTAGCCTTAACGCTACTAACCTTACCCCGACCCTAACCCTAACACTAACCTTAACCCTAACTCGAACCTTAGCCCTAACCCTGACCCTAACCCGAACTCTAACTCTAACCATCACCATAACACTTACCCTAAACCCTCACCTTAACTGTAAACCTAACCCTAACCCTCACTCTAACCCCTAATCGTATCCCCAACCCTAAACCTAATGCTATCCCTAACATTACCCCGACCCTAACCCTAACACAAACAGTAACCCTAATCTAACACGAACCCTAACATTAACCCTAAACTTAACCCTACCCTAACCATAAACCTAAACTAACACCCTAAACCTAACCTCTAACGCTAACTACAATCCTAACCCGAATCCTAACTCTTATCCTAACCTCACCCTTAACCTAAACTTCACACTAACCCGAAACCAAACCCTAAAGATAACCCCTAACCCGAACCTGAACCCAAAACCTAACCTCAACCCTAACTTTAACCCTACCATAAACCTAAACCTAACCCTAACCCCTAAGCATAACTCTAACCCTAACCCTAGCCCTAACCCGAACCCGAACCCTAACCCTAACCGCAATACTTACCCAAAACCCTCACCTTAACTGTAAACGTAACTCTAACTCTTACCCTAACCCTAATCTTAACCCTAAATATAACCCTACCTTAAACCTAACCAAAACACTAACCCCTAACCCTTACTCTAAACCTAATCCTTAGCCTAAACCTAACCTTAACCCTAAACCGAACCCTAACCACTAACCCTAACTCTAAGCCTAACCCAAAATCGAACCCTCACCTAGAACCCAAATTTCACCCTAACCATAACCCTAAACCTACCCTAACTTCATTCAAACCCAAACTAAAACTAACCCTAAACCTAACCCTAACCCTAAACCTAAACTTAACCCTCACCCTGACACTAATACGAACCCTAACCCTCACCCTAACCCTCATGCTTAACATAAACGTCACCCTCACCCTAACCCTAAAACTAAACATAACACTAAATCTTCCCCTAATCCTGACCCTAACCCTAATCCTAACCATAAACCTAACCCTCACCCTAAACTTAACCCTAACCCTGACCCTAACACTAACTCTAACCCTAAAACTTACCCTACACACTCAGCTTAAATGGAAACCTAGCACTAACACTCACGCTAACATCTAAACCTAAACCCAACCCTTAACCTAACCCTATCTCTAACCTTAACCTAGCACTAAACCTGACCATGACTTAACCCTGACCCTAACCCTAAGCCGAACCTTAACTCTAAACCTAACCCTATCCTTAACCCTAACCCTAACCCCTAACCCCTAACCCTAAGCTCAACCCTCCCCCTTATGTTAAACTTCACCCTAACCCTAACCCTAACAATAACTCTAAACCTGACCCTAAAGCATAGCACTAACTCTAACTCTAAACCTAACCCTAACCCTAACACTTTACCTTAAACCTGGCCTTAACCCTAACCTTACCCCTATCCTAAACCTAACCCTAACACTAACCTTAACCCTAAATCTAACCTTAACACTAACCCTTACCCTAACCCTCACTATTAACTGAAACTTCACCCTAACCCTAACTCTAACTCTAACCCTAACCATAACACTTACCCTAAACCCTCAACTTAACTCGAAACCTAACCCTAACCCCAAACCTCGCCGTAACACCTAATCGTATCCCCAACCCTAAACCTAACGCTACACCTAACCTTATCCCTAACCCTAACCCTAACACGAAGAGTAACCCCAATCTAACCCTAACATTAACCCTAAACTTAACCCTACCCGAACCATAAACCTAACCCTAACACCCTAAACTTAGCCTCTAAAACTAACTATAATCCTAACCCTAACCCTTATCCTAACCTGACTATAATCCTCACTATAATCCTAACCCTAATCCTAACCCTTAACCTAAACTTCACACGAACCCTAAACATAAACCTAACCCTAACCCTAACCGTAACCCTCACCGTAAACCCTAATTGTATGCCCAACCCTAACGCTAATGCTATCCCTAACCCGAACCCTAACCCTAGCACTAACCTGAACCCTTAAGCCCTAATGATAACCCTAACCCTAACCCAAAGCCTAACCCCTAACACCAAAGCCTAATACAAACCTTAACCCTAACTCTCACCCTAACTCTAACACTAACCCTAAACCTAATCATAAACCTAACCCTAAACCAAACCTAACCATGACCAGAACCACAATCCCTAACTAGAACCCTCACCCAAACCCTAACCCTAAACTACACCTGTAACCCCTAACACCTTACAATAACCATATTCCTAACCCTACCCAACCCTCACCCTAAACCTAACCCTCACCCCAACCACAACGCCTAACACAAACCATAACCCTAACACTAACTGTAACACGAAACTTAACCCTGACCTAAAACCTAAGCCTAACCCTAAACCTAAACAGAACCCGTAAACTTAACAATAACCCTAAACATAACCTTAACACTAACCTGAAAATTAACCCAAACCTTAGCCATAACCCTAACCCTAACCCTCACCGTATCCTAAACTTCACCCTATCCCTAAACTAAAGCTAACCCTAACTTTAACCCTAACCCTTCCCCGGAACCTAACCCTAACCTTAACCTTGGCCCACCTGTAACCCTAAACCTAACCCTTACAATAACTCTGATGCTAACCCTCACCCTAAACCTAATCCTAATCCTAACCCTGACCCTAACCCTAACCTAATGTTAACCCTAACTTAAAACCTACCATAAACTTAAAACTAACCCTAGCCCCTAACCCTAACTCTAACCCTAACATTAGGCATAACCCGAAACCTAACCGTAGCACTTACCCAAAACCCTCACCTTAACTGTAAACTTAACTCTAACTCTTACCCTAACCCTAAACTTAACCCTAAATATAACCGCACCCTAAACCTAACCGAAACTCTAAGCCCTAACCCTAACTCTAACCCTAATCCTTGGCCTAAACCAAACCTTAACCCTAAACCTAACCCTAACCTCACCTAACCTCAACCCTAATCCTAACCCAAACCCTAAACCGAACCCTTACCCTTAACCAAACTTTCACCCTAACCATAACCCTAAACCTACCCTAACTTCATTCAAACCCTAACCCTAACCCAAACTAAAACTAACCCTAAACCTAACCCTAATCCTAAAGCTAAACCTAACCCTAACCCTAAAGCTAAACCTAACCCTAATCCTGACCCTAACCTGAATCATAACAGCTAACCCTAACCCTCATGCTTAACATAAACTTCACCCTAACCCTAACCCTAAAACTAAACCTAACCCTAAACTAACCTCGAATTCTAGCCCTAACCCTAAACCTAACCCTAACCCTAACTCTAACCCTGATTCTAACCATAACACCCTAACTGTCAACCTAACACTAACACTCACACGAACTCCTAACCCATTCGCTAACCCTAACCCTACCCCTAATCCTAACCCTAACCCTAACCCTGAACTAAAAACCTAACCCTTAAAATAACTCTAAACTTAAGCCTCGCCTTAACTCTACCCTAACCCTAACCCTAACCTAACAATAACAATGAACTTGACCCTAACCCTAACCCTAAACCCTAACACTAACTCTAACTGCAAACCTAACCCTAACCCTAACCTAGCCCTACTCTTTACCGTAAACCTAGCCTTAACGCTACTAACCTTACCCCGACCCTAACCCTAACACTAACCTTAACCCTAACTCGAACCTTAGCCCTAACCCTGACCCTAACCCGAACTCTAACTCTAACCATCACCATAACACTTACCCTAAACCCTCACCTTAACTGTAAACCTAACCCTAACCCTCACTCTAACCCCTAATCGTATCCCCAACCCTAAACCTAATGCTATCCCTAACATTACCCCGACCCTAACCCTAACACAAACAGTAACCCTAATCTAACACGAACCCTAACATTAACCCTAAACTTAACCCTACCCTAACCATAAACCTAAACTAACACCCTAAACCTAACCTCTAACGCTAACTACAATCCTAACCCGAATCCTAACTCTTATCCTAACCTCACCCTTAACCTAAACTTCACACTAACCCGAAACCAAACCCTAAAGATAACCCCTAACCCGAACCTGAACCCAAAACCTAACCTCAACCCTAACTTTAACCCTACCATAAACCTAAACCTAACCCTAACCCCTAAGCATAACTCTAACCCTAACCCTAGCCCTAACCCGAACCCGAACCCTAACCCTAACCGCAATACTTACCCAAAACCCTCACCTTAACTGTAAACGTAACTCTAACTCTTACCCTAACCCTAATCTTAACCCTAAATATAACCCTACCTTAAACCTAACCAAAACACTAACCCCTAACCCTTACTCTAAACCTAATCCTTAGCCTAAACCTAACCTTAACCCTAAACCGAACCCTAACCACTAACCCTAACTCTAAGCCTAACCCAAAATCGAACCCTCACCTAGAACCCAAATTTCACCCTAACCATAACCCTAAACCTACCCTAACTTCATTCAAACCCAAACTAAAACTAACCCTAAACCTAACCCTAACCCTAAACCTAAACTTAACCCTCACCCTGACACTAATACGAACCCTAACCCTCACCCTAACCCTCATGCTTAACATAAACGTCACCCTCACCCTAACCCTAAAACTAAACATAACACTAAATCTTCCCCTAATCCTGACCCTAACCCTAATCCTAACCATAAACCTAACCCTCACCCTGAACTTCACCCTAACCCTGACCCTAACACTAACTCTAACCCTAAAACTTACCCTACACACTCAGCTTAAATGGAAACCTAGCACTAACACTCACGCTAACATCTAAACCTAAACCCAACCCTTAACCTAACCCTATCTCTAACCTTAACCTAGCACTAAACCTGACCATGACTTAACCCTGACCCTAACCCTAAGCCGAACCTTAACTCTAAACCTAACCCTATCCTTAACCCTAACCCTAACCCCTAACCCCTAACCCTAAGCTCAACCCTCCCCCTTATGTTAAACTTCACCCTAACCCTAACCCTAACAATAACTCTAAACCTGACCCTAAAGCATAGCACTAACTCTAACTCTAAACCTAACCCTAACCCTAACACTTTACCTTAAACCTGGCCTTAACCCTAACCTTACCCCTATCCTAAACCTAACCCTAACACTAACCTTAACCCTAAATCTAACCTTAACACTAACCCTTACCCTAACCCTCACTATTAACTGAAACTTCACCCTAACCCTAACTCTAACTCTAACCCTAACCATAACACTTACCCTAAACCCTCAACTTAACTCGAAACCTAACCCTAACCCCAAACCTCGCCGTAACACCTAACCGTATCCCCAACCCTAAACCTAACGCTACACCTAACCTTATCCCTAACCCTAACCCTAACACGAAGAGTAACCCCAATCTAACCCTAACATTAACCCTAAACTTAACCCTACCCGAACCATAAACCTAACCCTAACACCCTAAACTTAGCCTCTAAAACTAACTATAATCCTAACCCTAACCCTTATCCTAACCTGACTATAATCCTCACTATAATCCTAACCCTAATCCTAACCCTTAACCTAAACTTCACACGAACCCTAAACATAAACCTAACCCTAACCCTAACCGTAACCCTCACCGTAAACCCTAATTGTATGCCCAACCCTAACGCTAATGCTATCCCTAACCCGAACCCTAACCCTAGCACTAACCTGAACCCTTAAGCCCTAATGATAACCCTAACCCTAACCCAAAGCCTAACCCCTAACACCAAAGCCTAATACAAACCTTAACCCTAACTCTCACCCTAACTCTAACACTAACCCTAAACCTAATCATAAACCTAACCCTAAACCAAACCTAACCATGACCAGAACCACAATCCCTAACTAGAACCCTCACCCAAACCCTAACCCTAAACTACACCTGTAACCCCTAACACCTTACAATAACCGTATTCCTAACCCTACCCAACCCTCACCCTAAACCTAAGCCTCACCCCAACCACAACGCCTAACACAAACCATAAACCTAACACTAACTGTAACACGAAACTTAACCCTGACCTAAAACCTAAGCCTAACCCTAAACCTAAACAGAACCCGTAAACTTAACAATAACCCTAAACATAACCTTAACACTAACCTGAAAATTAACCCAAACCTTAGCCATAACCCTAACCCTAACCCTCACCGTATCCTAAACTTCACCCTATCCCTAAACTAAAGCTAACCCTAACTTTAACCCTAACCCTTCCCCGGAACCTAACCCTAACCTTAACCTTGGCCCACCTGTAACCCTAAACCTAACCCTTACAATAACTCTGATGCTAACCCTCACCCTAAACCTAATCCTAATCCTAACCCTGACCCTAACCCTAACCTAATGTTAACCCTAACTTAAAACCTACCATAAACTTAAAACTAACCCTAGCCCCTAACCCTAACTCTAACCCTAACATTAGGCATAACCCGAAACCTAACCGTAGCACTTACCCAAAACCCTCACCTTAACTGTAAACTTAACTCTAACTCTTACCCTAACCCTAAACTTAACCCTAAATATAACCGCACCCTAAACCTAACCGAAACTCTAAGCCCTAACCCTAACTCTAACCCTAATCCTTGGCCTAAACCAAACCTTAACCCTAAACCTAACCCTAACCTCACCTAACCTCAACCCTAATCCTAACCCAAACCCTAAACCGAACCCTTACCCTTAACCAAACTTTCACCCTAACCATAACCCTAAACCTACCCTAACTTCATTCAAACCCTAACCCTAACCCAAACTAAAACTAACCCTAAACCTAACCCTAATCCTAAAGCTAAACCTAACCCTAACCCTAAAGCTAAACCTAACCCTAATCCTGACCCTAACCTGAATCATAACAGCTAACCCTAACCCTCATGCTTAACATAAACTTCACCCTAACCCTAACCCTAAAACTAAACCTAACCCTAAACTAACCTCGAATTCTAGCCCTAACCCTAAACCTAACCCTAACCCTAACTCTAACCCTGATTCTAACCATAACACCCTAACTGTCAACCTAACACTAACACTCACACGAACTCCTAACCCATTCGCTAACCCTAACCCTACCCCTAATCCTAACCCTAACCCTAACCCTGAACTAAAAACCTAACCCTTAAAATAACTCTAAACTTAAGCCTCGCCTTAACTCTACCCTAACCCTAACCCTAACCTAACAATAACAATGAACTTGACCCTAACCCTAACCCTAAACCCTAACACTAACTCTAACTGCAAACCTAACCCTAACCCTAACCTAGCCCTACTCTTTACCGTAAACCTAGCCTTAACGCTACTAACCTTACCCCGACCCTAACCCTAACACTAACCTTAACCCTAACTCGAACCTTAGCCCTAACCCTGACCCTAACCCGAACTCTAACTCTAACCATCACCATAACACTTACCCTAAACCCTCACCTTAACTGTAAACCTAACCCTAACCCTCACTCTAACCCCTAATCGTATCCCCAACCCTAAACCTAATGCTATCCCTAACATTACCCCGACCCTAACCCTAACACAAACAGTAACCCTAATCTAACACGAACCCTAACATTAACCCTAAACTTAACCCTACCCTAACCATAAACCTAAACTAACACCCTAAACCTAACCTCTAACGCTAACTACAATCCTAACCCGAATCCTAACTCTTATCCTAACCTCACCCTTAACCTAAACTTCACACTAACCCGAAACCAAACCCTAAAGATAACCCCTAACCCGAACCTGAACCCAAAACCTAACCTCAACCCTAACTTTAACCCTACCATAAACCTAAACCTAACCCTAACCCCTAAGCATAACTCTAACCCTAACCCTAGCCCTAACCCGAACCCGAACCCTAACCCTAACCGCAATACTTACCCAAAACCCTCACCTTAACTGTAAACGTAACTCTAACTCTTACCCTAACCCTAATCTTAACCCTAAATATAACCCTACCTTAAACCTAACCAAAACACTAACCCCTAACCCTTACTCTAAACCTAATCCTTAGCCTAAACCTAACCTTAACCCTAAACCGAACCCTAACCACTAACCCTAACTCTAAGCCTAACCCAAAATCGAACCCTCACCTAGAACCCAAATTTCACCCTAACCATAACCCTAAACCTACCCTAACTTCATTCAAACCCAAACTAAAACTAACCCTAAACCTAACCCTAACCCTAAACCTAAACTTAACCCTCACCCTGACACTAATACGAACCCTAACCCTCACCCTAACCCTCATGCTTAACATAAACGTCACCCTCACCCTAACCCTAAAACTAAACATAACACTAAATCTTCCCCTAATCCTGACCCTAACCCTAATCCTAACCATAAACCTAACCCTCACCCTAAACTTAACCCTAACCCTGACCCTAACACTAACTCTAACCCTAAAACTTACCCTACACACTCAGCTTAAATGGAAACCTAGCACTAACACTCACGCTAACATCTAAACCTAAACCCAACCCTTAACCTAACCCTATCTCTAACCTTAACCTAGCACTAAACCTGACCATGACTTAACCCTGACCCTAACCCTAAGCCGAACCTTAACTCTAAACCTAACCCTATCCTTAACCCTAACCCTAACCCCTAACCCCTAACCCTAAGCTCAACCCTCCCCCTTATGTTAAACTTCACCCTAACCCTAACCCTAACAATAACTCTAAACCTGACCCTAAAGCATAGCACTAACTCTAACTCTAAACCTAACCCTAACCCTAACACTTTACCTTAAACCTGGCCTTAACCCTAACCTTACCCCTATCCTAAACCTAACCCTAACACTAACCTTAACCCTAAATCTAACCTTAACACTAACCCTTACCCTAACCCTCACTATTAACTGAAACTTCACCCTAACCCTAACTCTAACTCTAACCCTAACCATAACACTTACCCTAAACCCTCAACTTAACTCGAAACCTAACCCTAACCCCAAACCTCGCCGTAACACCTAATCGTATCCCCAACCCTAAACCTAACGCTACACCTAACCTTATCCCTAACCCTAACCCTAACACGAAGAGTAACCCCAATCTAACCCTAACATTAACCCTAAACTTAACCCTACCCGAACCATAAACCTAACCCTAACACCCTAAACTTAGCCTCTAAAACTAACTATAATCCTAACCCTAACCCTTATCCTAACCTGACTATAATCCTCACTATAATCCTAACCCTAATCCTAACCCTTAACCTAAACTTCACACGAACCCTAAACATAAACCTAACCCTAACCCTAACCGTAACCCTCACCGTAAACCCTAATTGTATGCCCAACCCTAACGCTAATGCTATCCCTAACCCGAACCCTAACCCTAGCACTAACCTGAACCCTTAAGCCCTAATGATAACCCTAACCCTAACCCAAAGCCTAACCCCTAACACCAAAGCCTAATACAAACCTTAACCCTAACTCTCACCCTAACTCTAACACTAACCCTAAACCTAATCATAAACCTAACCCTAAACCAAACCTAACCATGACCAGAACCACAATCCCTAACTAGAACCCTCACCCAAACCCTAACCCTAAACTACACCTGTAACCCCTAACACCTTACAATAACCATATTCCTAACCCTACCCAACCCTCACCCTAAACCTAAGCCTCACCCCAACCACAACGCCTAACACAAACCATAAACCTAACACTAACTGTAACACGAAACTTAACCCTGACCTAAAACCTAAGCCTAACCCTAAACCTAAACAGAACCCGTAAACTTAACAATAACCCTAAACATAACCTTAACACTAACCTGAAAATTAACCCAAACCTTAGCCATAACCCTAACCCTAACCCTCACCGTATCCTAAACTTCACCCTATCCCTAAACTAAAGCTAACCCTAACTTTAACCCTAACCCTTCCCCGGAACCTAACCCTAACCTTAACCTTGGCCCACCTGTAACCCTAAACCTAACCCTTACAATAACTCTGATGCTAACCCTCACCCTAAACCTAATCCTAATCCTAACCCTGACCCTAACCCTAACCTAATGTTAACCCTAACTTAAAACCTACCATAAACTTAAAACTAACCCTAGCCCCTAACCCTAACTCTAACCCTAACATTAGGCATAACCCGAAACCTAACCGTAGCACTTACCCAAAACCCTCACCTTAACTGTAAACTTAACTCTAACTCTTACCCTAACCCTAAACTTAACCCTAAATATAACCGCACCCTAAACCTAACCGAAACTCTAAGCCCTAACCCTAACTCTAACCCTAATCCTTGGCCTAAACCAAACCTTAACCCTAAACCTAACCCTAACCTCACCTAACCTCAACCCTAATCCTAACCCAAACCCTAAACCGAACCCTTACCCTTAACCAAACTTTCACCCTAACCATAACCCTAAACCTACCCTAACTTCATTCAAACCCTAACCCTAACCCAAACTAAAACTAACCCTAAACCTAACCCTAATCCTAAAGCTAAACCTAACCCTAACCCTAAAGCTAAACCTAACCCTAATCCTGACCCTAACCTGAATCATAACAGCTAACCCTAACCCTCATGCTTGACATAAACTTCACCCTAACCCTAACCCTAAAACTAAACCTAACCCTAAACTAACCTCGAATTCTAGCCCTAACCCTAAACCTAACCGTAACCCTAACTCTAACCCTGATTCTAACCGGAACACCCTAACTGTAAACCTAACACTAACACTCACATGAACTCCTAACCCATTCGCTAACCCTAACCCTACCCCTAATCCTAACCCTAACCCTAACCCTGAACTAAAAACCTAACCCTTAAAATAACTCTAAACTTAAGCCTCGCCTTAACTCTACCCTAACCCTAACCCTAACCTAACAATAACAATGAACTTGACCCTAACCCTAACCCTAAACCCTAACACTAACTCTAACTGCAAACCTAACCCTAACCCTAACCTAGCCCTACTCTTTACCGTAAACCTAGCCTTAACGCTACTAACCTTACCCCGACCCTAACCCTAACACTAACCTTAACCCTAACTCGAACCTTAGCCCTAACCCTGACCCTAACCCGAACTCTAACTCTAACCATCACCATAACACTTACCCTAAACCCTCACCTTAACTGTAAACCTAACCCTAACCCTCACTCTAACCCCTAATCGTATCCCCAACCCTAAACCTAATGCTATCCCTAACATTACCCCGACCCTAACCCTAACACAAACAGTAACCCTAATCTAACACGAACCCTAACATTAACCCTAAACTTAACCCTACCCTAACCATAAACCTAAACTAACACCCTAAACCTAACCTCTAACGCTAACTACAATCCTAACCCGAATCCTAACTCTTATCCTAACCTCACCCTTAACCTAAACTTCACACTAACCCGAAACCAAACCCTAAAGATAACCCCTAACCCGAACCTGAACCCAAAACCTAACCTCAACCCTAACTTTAACCCTACCATAAACCTAAACCTAACCCTAACCCCTAAGCATAACTCTAACCCTAACCCTAGCCCTAACCCGAACCCGAACCCTAACCCTAACCGCAATACTTACCCAAAACCCTCACCTTAACTGTAAACGTAACTCTAACTCTTACCCTAACCCTAATCTTAACCCTAAATATAACCCTACCTTAAACCTAACCAAAACACTAACCCCTAACCCTTACTCTAAACCTAATCCTTAGCCTAAACCTAACCTTAACCCTAAACCGAACCCTAACCACTAACCCTAACTCTAAGCCTAACCCAAAATCGAACCCTCACCTAGAACCCAAATTTCACCCTAACCATAACCCTAAACCTACCCTAACTTCATTCAAACCCAAACTAAAACTAACCCTAAACCTAACCCTAACCCTAAACCTAAACTTAACCCTCACCCTGACACTAATACGAACCCTAACCCTCACCCTAACCCTCATGCTTAACATAAACGTCACCCTCACCCTAACCCTAAAACTAAACATAACACTAAATCTTCCCCTAATCCTGACCCTAACCCTAATCCTAACCATAAACCTAACCCTCACCCTAAACTTCACCCTAACCCTGACCCTAACACTAACTCTAACCCTAAAACTTACCCTACACACTCAGCTTAAATGGAAACCTAGCACTAACACTCACGCTAACATCTAAACCTAAACCCAACCCTTAACCTAACCCTATCTCTAACCTTAACCTAGCACTAAACCTGACCATGACTTAACCCTGACCCTAACCCTAAGCCGAACCTTAACTCTAAACCTAACCCTATCCTTAACCCTAACCCTAACCCCTAACCCCTAACCCTAAGCTCAACCCTCCCCCTTATGTTAAACTTCACCCTAACCCTAACCCTAACAATAACTCTAAACCTGACCCTAAACCTGACCCTAAAGCATAGCACTAACTCTAACTCTAAACCTAACCCTAACCCTTACACTTTACCTTAAACCTGGCCTTAACCCTAACCTTACCCCTATCCTAAACCTAACCCTAACACTAACCTTAACCCTAAATCTAACCTTAACACTAACCCTTACCCTAACCCTCACTATTAACTGAAACTTCACCCTAACCCTAACTCTAACTCTAACCCTAACCATAACACTTACCCTAAACCCTCAACTTAACTCGAAACCTAACCCTAACCCCAAACCTCGCCGTAACACCTAATCGTATCCCCAACCCTAAACCTAACGCTACACCTAACCTTATCCCTAACCCTAACCCTAACACGAAGAGTAACCCCAATCTAACCCTAACATTAACCCTAAACTTAACCCTACCCGAACCATAAACCTAACCCTAACACCCTAAACTTAGCCTCTAAAACTAACTATAATCCTAACCCTAACCCTTATCCTAACCTGACTATAATCCTCACTATAATCCTAACCCTAATCCTAACCCTTAACCTAAACTTCACACGAACCCTAAACATAAACCTAACCCTAACCCTAACCGTAACCCTCACCGTAAACCCTAATTGTATGCCCAACCCTAACGCTAATGCTATCCCTAACCCGAACCCTAACCCTAGCACTAACCTGAACCCTTAAGCCCTAATGATAACCCTAACCCTAACCCAAAGCCTAACCCCTAACACCAAAGCCTAATACAAACCTTAACCCTAACTCTCACCCTAACTCTAACACTAACCCTAAACCTAATCATAAACCTAACCCTAAACCAAACCTAACCATGACCAGAACCACAATCCCTAACTAGAACCCTCACCCAAACCCTAACCCTAAACTACACCTGTAACCCCTAACACCTTACAATAACCATATTCCTAACCCTACCCAACCCTCACCCTAAACCTAACCCTCACCCCAACCACAACGCCTAACACAAACCATAACCCTAACACTAACTGTTACACGAAACTTAACCCTGACCTAAAACCTAAGCCTAACACTAAACCTAAACAGAACCCGTAAACTTAACAATAACCCTAAACATAACCTTAACACTAACCTGAAAATTAACCCAAACCTTAGCCATAACCCTAACCCTAACCCTCACCGTATCCTAAACTTCACCCTATCCCTAAACTAAAGCTAACCCTAACTTTAACCCTAACCCTTCCCCGGAACCTAACCCTAACCTTAACCTTGGCCCACCTGTAACCCTAAACCTAACCCTTACAATAACTCTGATGCTAACCCTCACCCTAAACCTAATCCTAATCCTAACCCTGACCCTAACCCTAACCTAATGTTAACCCTAACTTAAAACCTACCATAAACTTAAAACTAACCCTAACCCCTAACCCTAACTCTAACCCTAACATTAGGCATAACCCGAAACCTAACCGTAGCACTTACCCAAAACCCTCACCTTAACTGTAAACTTAACTCTAACTCTTACCCTAACCCTAAACTTAACCCTAAATATAACCGCACCCTAAACCTAACCGAAACTCTAAGCCCTAACCCTAACTCTAACCCTAATCCTTGGCCTAAACCAAACCTTAACCCTAAACCTAACCCTAACCTCACCTAACCTCAACCCTAATCCTAACCCAAACCCTAAACCGAACCCTTACCCTTAACCAAACTTTCACCCTAACCATAACCCTAAACCTACCCTAACTTCATTCAAACCCTAACCCTAACCCAAACTAAAACTAACCCTAAACCTAACCCTAATCCTAAAGCTAAACCTAACCCTAACCCTAAAGCTAAACCTAACCCTAATCCTGACCCTAACCTGAATCATAACAGCTAACCCTAACCCTCATGCTTAACATAAACTTCACCCTAACCCTAACCCTAAAACTAAACCTAACCCTAAACTAACCTCGAATTCTAGCCCTAACCCTAAACCTAACCCTAACCCTAACTCTAACCCTGATTCTAACCATAACACCCTAACTGTCAACCTAACACTAACACTCACACGAACTCCTAACCCATTCGCTAACCCTAACCCTACCCCTAATCCTAACCCTAACCCTAACCCTGAACTAAAAACCTAACCCTTAAAATAACTCTAAACTTAAGCCTCGCCTTAACTCTACCCTAACCCTAACCCTAACCTAACAATAACAATGAACTTGACCCTAACCCTAACCCTAAACCCTAACACTATCTCTAACTGCAAACCTAACCCTAACCCTAACCTAGCCCTACTCTTTACCGTAAACCTAGCCTTAACGCTACTAACCTTACCCCGACCCTAACCCTAACACTAACCTTAACCCTAACTCGAACCTTAGCCCTAACCCTGACCCTAACCCGAACTCTAACTCTAACCATCACCATAACACTTACCCTAAACCCTCACCTTAACTGTAAACCTAACCCTAACCCTCACTCTAACCCCTAATCGTATCCCCAACCCTAAACCTAATGCTATCCCTAACATTACCCCGACCCTAACCCTAACACAAACAGTAACCCTAATCTAACACGAACCCTAACATTAACCCTAAACTTAACCCTACCCTAACCATAAACCTAAACTAACACCCTAAACCTAACCTCTAACGCTAACTACAATCCTAACCCGAATCCTAACTCTTATCCTAACCTCACCCTTAACCTAAACTTCACACTAACCCGAAACCAAACCCTAAAGATAACCCCTAACCCGAACCTGAACCCAAAACCTAACCTCAACCCTAACTTTAACCCTACCATAAACCTAAACCTAACCCTAACCCCTAAGCATAACTCTAACCCTAACCCTAGCCCTAACCCGAACCCGAACCCTAACCCTAACCGCAATACTTACCCAAAACCCTCACCTTAACTGTAAACGTAACTCTAACTCTTACCCTAACCCTAATCTTAACCCTAAATATAACCCTACCTTAAACCTAACCAAAACACTAACCCCTAACCCTTACTCTAAACCTAATCCTTAGCCTAAACCTAACCTTAACCCTAAACCGAACCCTAACCACTAACCCTAACTCTAAGCCTAACCCAAAATCGAACCCTCACCTAGAACCCAAATTTCACCCTAACCATAACCCTAAACCTACCCTAACTTCATTCAAACCCAAACTAAAACTAACCCTAAACCTAACCCTAACCCTAAACCTAAACTTAACCCTCACCCTGACACTAATACGAACCCTAACCCTCACCCTAACCCTCATGCTTAACATAAACGTCACCCTCACCCTAACCCTAAAACTAAACATAACACTAAATCTTCCCCTAATCCTGACCCTAACCCTAATCCTAACCATAAACCTAACCCTCACCCTAAACTTAACCCTAACCCTGACCCTAACACTAACTCTAACCCTAAAACTTACCCTACACACTCAGCTTAAATGGAAACCTAGCACTAACACTCACGCTAACATCTAAACCTAAACCCAACCCTTAACCTAACCCTATCTCTAACCTTAACCTAGCACTAAACCTGACCATGACTTAACCCTGACCCTAACCCTAAGCCGAACCTTAACTCTAAACCTAACCCTATCCTTAACCCTAACCCTAACCCCTAACCCCTAACCCTAAGCTCAACCCTCCCCCTTATGTTAAACTTCACCCTAACCCTAACCCTAACAATAACTCTAAACCTGACCCTAAAGCATAGCACTAACTCTAACTCTAAACCTAACCCTAACCCTAACACTTTACCTTAAACCTGGCCTTAACCCTAACCTTACCCCTATCCTAAACCTAACCCTAACACTAACCTTAACCCTAAATCTAACCTTAACACTAACCCTTACCCTAACCCTCACTATTAACTGAAACTTCACCCTAACCCTAACTCTAACTCTAACCCTAACCATAACACTTACCCTAAACCCTCAACTTAACTCGAAACCTAACCCTAACCCCAAACCTCGCCGTAACACCTAATCGTATCCCCAACCCTAAACCTAACGCTACACCTAACCTTATCCCTAACCCTAACCCTAACACGAAGAGTAACCCCAATCTAACCCTAACATTAACCCTAAACTTAACCCTACCCGAACCATAAACCTAACCCTAACACCCTAAACTTAGCCTCTAAAACTAACTATAATCCTAACCCTAACCCTTATCCTAACCTGACTATAATCCTCACTATAATCCTAACCCTAATCCTAACCCTTAACCTAAACTTCACACGAACCCTAAACATAAACCTAACCCTAACCCTAACCGTAACCCTCACCGTAAACCCTAATTGTATGCCCAACCCTAACGCTAATGCTATCCCTAACCCGAACCCTAACCCTAGCACTAACCTGAACCCTTAAGCCCTAATGATAACCCTAACCCTAACCCAAAGCCTAACCCCTAACACCAAAGCCTAATACAAACCTTAACCCTAACTCTCACCCTAACTCTAACACTAACCCTAAACCTAATCATAAACCTAACCCTAAACCAAACCTAACCATGACCAGAACCACAATCCCTAACTAGAACCCTCACCCAAACCCTAACCCTAAACTACACCTGTAACCCCTAACACCTTACAATAACCATATTCCTAACCCTACCCAACCCTCACCCTAAACCTAACCCTCACCCCAACCACAACGCCTAACACAAACCATAACCCTAACACTAACTGTAACACGAAACTTAACCCTGACCTAAAACCTAAGCCTAACCCTAAACCTAAACAGAACCCGTAAACTTAACAATAACCCTAAACATAACCTTAACACTAACCTGAAAATTAACCCAAACCTTAGCCATAACCCTAACCCTAACCCTCACCGTATCCTAAACTTCACCCTATCCCTAAACTAAAGCTAACCCTAACTTTAACCCTAACCCTTCCCCGGAACCTAACCCTAACCTTAACCTTGGCCCACCTGTAACCCTAAACCTAACCCTTACAATAACTCTGATGCTAACCCTCACCCTAAACCTAATCCTAATCCTAACCCTGACCCTAACCCTAACCTAATGTTAACCCTAACTTAAAACCTACCATAAACTTAAAACTAACCCTAGCCCCTAACCCTAACTCTAACCCTAACATTAGGCATAACCCGAAACCTAACCGTAGCACTTACCCAAAACCCTCACCTTAACTGTAAACTTAACTCTAACTCTTACCCTAACCCTAAACTTAACCCTAAATATAACCGCACCCTAAACCTAACCGAAACTCTAAGCCCTAACCCTAACTCTAACCCTAATCCTTGGCCTAAACCAAACCTTAACCCTAAACCTAACCCTAACCTCACCTAACCTCAACCCTAATCCTAACCCAAACCCTAAACCGAACCCTTACCCTTAACCAAACTTTCACCCTAACCATAACCCTAAACCTACCCTAACTTCATTCAAACCCTAACCCTAACCCAAACTAAAACTAACCCTAAACCTAACCCTAATCCTAAAGCTAAACCTAACCCTAACCCTAAAGCTAAACCTAACCCTAATCCTGACCCTAACCTGAATCATAACAGCTAACCCTAACCCTCATGCTTAACATAAACTTCACCCTAACCCTAACCCTAAAACTAAACCTAACCCTAAACTAACCTCGAATTCTAGCCCTAACCCTAAACCTAACCCTAACCCTAACTCTAACCCTGATTCTAACCATAACACCCTAACTGTCAACCTAACACTAACACTCACACGAACTCCTAACCCATTCGCTAACCCTAACCCTACCCCTAATCCTAACCCTAACCCTAACCCTGAACTAAAAACCTAACCCTTAAAATAACTCTAAACTTAAGCCTCGCCTTAACTCTACCCTAACCCTAACCCTAACCTAACAATAACAATGAACTTGACCCTAACCCTAACCCTAAACCCTAACACTAACTCTAACTGCAAACCTAACCCTAACCCTAACCTAGCCCTACTCTTTACCGTAAACCTAGCCTTAACGCTACTAACCTTACCCCGACCCTAACCCTAACACTAACCTTAACCCTAACTCGAACCTTAGCCCTAACCCTGACCCTAACCCGAACTCTAACTCTAACCATCACCATAACACTTACCCTAAACCCTCACCTTAACTGTAAACCTAACCCTAACCCTCACTCTAACCCCTAATCGTATCCCCAACCCTAAACCTAATGCTATCCCTAACATTACCCCGACCCTAACCCTAACACAAACAGTAACCCTAATCTAACACGAACCCTAACATTAACCCTAAACTTAACCCTACCCTAACCATAAACCTAAACTAACACCCTAAACCTAACCTCTAACGCTAACTACAATCCTAACCCGAATCCTAACTCTTATCCTAACCTCACCCTTAACCTAAACTTCACACTAACCCGAAACCAAACCCTAAAGATAACCCCTAACCCGAACCTGAACCCAAAACCTAACCTCAACCCTAACTTTAACCCTACCATAAACCTAAACCTAACCCTAACCCCTAAGCATAACTCTAACCCTAACCCTAGCCCTAACCCGAACCCGAACCCTAACCCTAACCGCAATACTTACCCAAAACCCTCACCTTAACTGTAAACGTAACTCTAACTCTTACCCTAACCCTAATCTTAACCCTAAATATAACCCTACCTTAAACCTAACCAAAACACTAACCCCTAACCCTTACTCTAAACCTAATCCTTAGCCTAAACCTAACCTTAACCCTAAACCGAACCCTAACCACTAACCCTAACTCTAAGCCTAACCCAAAATCGAACCCTCACCTAGAACCCAAATTTCACCCTAACCATAACCCTAAACCTACCCTAACTTCATTCAAACCCAAACTAAAACTAACCCTAAACCTAACCCTAACCCTAAACCTAAACTTAACCCTCACCCTGACACTAATACGAACCCTAACCCTCACCCTAACCCTCATGCTTAACATAAACGTCACCCTCACCCTAACCCTAAAACTAAACATAACACTAAATCTTCCCCTAATCCTGACCCTAACCCTAATCCTAACCATAAACCTAACCCTCACCCTAAACTTAACCCTAACCCTGACCCTAACACTAACTCTAACCCTAAAACTTACCCTACACACTCAGCTTAAATGGAAACCTAGCACTAACACTCACGCTAACATCTAAACCTAAACCCAACCCTTAACCTAACCCTATCTCTAACCTTAACCTAGCACTAAACCTGACCATGACTTAACCCTGACCCTAACCCTAAGCCGAACCTTAACTCTAAACCTAACCCTATCCTTAACCCTAACCCTAACCCCTAACCCCTAACCCTAAGCTCAACCCTCCCCCTTATGTTAAACTTCACCCTAACCCTAACCCTAACAATAACTCTAAACCTGACCCTAAAGCATAGCACTAACTCTAACTCTAAACCTAACCCTAACCCTAACACTTTACCTTAAACCTGGCCTTAACCCTAACCTTACCCCTATCCTAAACCTAACCCTAACACTAACCTTAACCCTAAATCTAACCTTAACACTAACCCTTACCCTAACCCTCACTATTAACTGAAACTTCACCCTAACCCTAACTCTAACTCTAACCCTAACCATAACACTTACCCTAAACCCTCAACTTAACTCGAAACCTAACCCTAACCCCAAACCTCGCCGTAACACCTAATCGTATCCCCAACCCTAAACCTAACGCTACACCTAACCTTATCCCTAACCCTAACCCTAACACGAAGAGTAACCCCAATCTAACCCTAACATTAACCCTAAACTTAACCCTACCCGAACCATAAACCTAACCCTAACACCCTAAACTTAGCCTCTAAAACTAACTATAATCCTAACCCTAACCCTTATCCTAACCTGACTATAATCCTCACTATAATCCTAACCCTAATCCTAACCCTTAACCTAAACTTCACACGAACCCTAAACATAAACCTAACCCTAACCCTAACCGTAACCCTCACCGTAAACCCTAATTGTATGCCCAACCCTAACGCTAATGCTATCCCTAACCCGAACCCTAACCCTAGCACTAACCTGAACCCTTAAGCCCTAATGATAACCCTAACCCTAACCCAAAGCCTAACCCCTAACACCAAAGCCTAATACAAACCTTAACCCTAACTCTCACCCTAACTCTAACACTAACCCTAAACCTAATCATAAACCTAACCCTAAACCAAACCTAACCATGACCAGAACCACAATCCCTAACTAGAACCCTCACCCAAACCCTAACCCTAAACTACACCTGTAACCCCTAACACCTTACAATAACCATATTCCTAACCCTACCCAACCCTCACCCTAAACCTAAGCCTCACCCCAACCACAACGCCTAACACAAACCATAAACCTAACACTAACTGTAACACGAAACTTAACCCTGACCTAAAACCTAAGCCTAACCCTAAACCTAAACAGAACCCGTAAACTTAACAATAACCCTAAACATAACCTTAACACTAACCTGAAAATTAACCCAAACCTTAGCCATAACCCTAACCCTAACCCTCACCGTATCCTAAACTTCACCCTATCCCTAAACTAAAGCTAACCCTAACTTTAACCCTAACCCTTCCCCGGAACCTAACCCTAACCTTAACCTTGGCCCACCTGTAACCCTAAACCTAACCCTTACAATAACTCTGATGCTAACCCTCACCCTAAACCTAATCCTAATCCTAACCCTGACCCTAACCCTAACCTAATGTTAACCCTAACTTAAAACCTACCATAAACTTAAAACTAACCCTAGCCCCTAACCCTAACTCTAACCCTAACATTAGGCATAACCCGAAACCTAACCGTAGCACTTACCCAAAACCCTCACCTTAACTGTAAACTTAACTCTAACTCTTACCCTAACCCTAAACTTAACCCTAAATATAACCGCACCCTAAACCTAACCGAAACTCTAAGCCCTAACCCTAACTCTAACCCTAATCCTTGGCCTAAACCAAACCTTAACCCTAAACCTAACCCTAACCTCACCTAACCTCAACCCTAATCCTAACCCAAACCCTAAACCGAACCCTTACCCTTAACCAAACTTTCACCCTAACCATAACCCTAAACCTACCCTAACTTCATTCAAACCCTAACCCTAACCCAAACTAAAACTAACCCTAAACCTAACCCTAATCCTAAAGCTAAACCTAACCCTAACCCTAAAGCTAAACCTAACCCTAATCCTGACCCTAACCTGAATCATAACAGCTAACCCTAACCCTCATGCTTGACATAAACTTCACCCTAACCCTAACCCTAAAACTAAACCTAACCCTAAACTAACCTCGAATTCTAGCCCTAACCCTAAACCTAACCGTAACCCTAACTCTAACCCTGATTCTAACCGGAACACCCTAACTGTAAACCTAACACTAACACTCACATGAACTCCTAACCCATTCGCTAACCCTAACCCTACCCCTAATCCTAACCCTAACCCTAACCCTGAACTAAAAACCTAACCCTTAAAATAACTCTAAACTTAAGCCTCGCCTTAACTCTACCCTAACCCTAACCCTAACCTAACAATAACAATGAACTTGACCCTAACCCTAACCCTAAACCCTAACACTAACTCTAACTGCAAACCTAACCCTAACCCTAACCTAGCCCTACTCTTTACCGTAAACCTAGCCTTAACGCTACTAACCTTACCCCGACCCTAACCCTAACACTAACCTTAACCCTAACTCGAACCTTAGCCCTAACCCTGACCCTAACCCGAACTCTAACTCTAACCATCACCATAACACTTACCCTAAACCCTCACCTTAACTGTAAACCTAACCCTAACCCTCACTCTAACCCCTAATCGTATCCCCAACCCTAAACCTAATGCTATCCCTAACATTACCCCGACCCTAACCCTAACACAAACAGTAACCCTAATCTAACACGAACCCTAACATTAACCCTAAACTTAACCCTACCCTAACCATAAACCTAAACTAACACCCTAAACCTAACCTCTAACGCTAACTACAATCCTAACCCGAATCCTAACTCTTATCCTAACCTCACCCTTAACCTAAACTTCACACTAACCCGAAACCAAACCCTAAAGATAACCCCTAACCCGAACCTGAACCCAAAACCTAACCTCAACCCTAACTTTAACCCTACCATAAACCTAAACCTAACCCTAACCCCTAAGCATAACTCTAACCCTAACCCTAGCCCTAACCCGAACCCGAACCCTAACCCTAACCGCAATACTTACCCAAAACCCTCACCTTAACTGTAAACGTAACTCTAACTCTTACCCTAACCCTAATCTTAACCCTAAATATAACCCTACCTTAAACCTAACCAAAACACTAACCCCTAACCCTTACTCTAAACCTAATCCTTAGCCTAAACCTAACCTTAACCCTAAACCGAACCCTAACCACTAACCCTAACTCTAAGCCTAACCCAAAATCGAACCCTCACCTAGAACCCAAATTTCACCCTAACCATAACCCTAAACCTACCCTAACTTCATTCAAACCCAAACTAAAACTAACCCTAAACCTAACCCTAACCCTAAACCTAAACTTAACCCTCACCCTGACACTAATACGAACCCTAACCCTCACCCTAACCCTCATGCTTAACATAAACGTCACCCTCACCCTAACCCTAAAACTAAACATAACACTAAATCTTCCCCTAATCCTGACCCTAACCCTAATCCTAACCATAAACCTAACCCTCACCCTAAACTTCACCCTAACCCTGACCCTAACACTAACTCTAACCCTAAAACTTACCCTACACACTCAGCTTAAATGGAAACCTAGCACTAACACTCACGCTAACATCTAAACCTAAACCCAACCCTTAACCTAACCCTATCTCTAACCTTAACCTAGCACTAAACCTGACCATGACTTAACCCTGACCCTAACCCTAAGCCGAACCTTAACTCTAAACCTAACCCTATCCTTAACCCTAACCCTAACCCCTAACCCCTAACCCTAAGCTCAACCCTCCCCCTTATGTTAAACTTCACCCTAACCCTAACCCTAACAATAACTCTAAACCTGACCCTAAACCTGACCCTAAAGCATAGCACTAACTCTAACTCTAAACCTAACCCTAACCCTTACACTTTACCTTAAACCTGGCCTTAACCCTAACCTTACCCCTATCCTAAACCTAACCCTAACACTAACCTTAACCCTAAATCTAACCTTAACACTAACCCTTACCCTAACCCTCACTATTAACTGAAACTTCACCCTAACCCTAACTCTAACTCTAACCCTAACCATAACACTTACCCTAAACCCTCAACTTAACTCGAAACCTAACCCTAACCCCAAACCTCGCCGTAACACCTAATCGTATCCCCAACCCTAAACCTAACGCTACACCTAACCTTATCCCTAACCCTAACCCTAACACGAAGAGTAACCCCAATCTAACCCTAACATTAACCCTAAACTTAACCCTACCCGAACCATAAACCTAACCCTAACACCCTAAACTTAGCCTCTAAAACTAACTATAATCCTAACCCTAACCCTTATCCTAACCTGACTATAATCCTCACTATAATCCTAACCCTAATCCTAACCCTTAACCTAAACTTCACACGAACCCTAAACATAAACCTAACCCTAACCCTAACCGTAACCCTCACCGTAAACCCTAATTGTATGCCCAACCCTAACGCTAATGCTATCCCTAACCCGAACCCTAACCCTAGCACTAACCTGAACCCTTAAGCCCTAATGATAACCCTAACCCTAACCCAAAGCCTAACCCCTAACACCAAAGCCTAATACAAACCTTAACCCTAACTCTCACCCTAACTCTAACACTAACCCTAAACCTAATCATAAACCTAACCCTAAACCAAACCTAACCATGACCAGAACCACAATCCCTAACTAGAACCCTCACCCAAACCCTAACCCTAAACTACACCTGTAACCCCTAACACCTTACAATAACCATATTCCTAACCCTACCCAACCCTCACCCTAAACCTAACCCTCACCCCAACCACAACGCCTAACACAAACCATAACCCTAACACTAACTGTTACACGAAACTTAACCCTGACCTAAAACCTAAGCCTAACACTAAACCTAAACAGAACCCGTAAACTTAACAATAACCCTAAACATAACCTTAACACTAACCTGAAAATTAACCCAAACCTTAGCCATAACCCTAACCCTAACCCTCACCGTATCCTAAACTTCACCCTATCCCTAAACTAAAGCTAACCCTAACTTTAACCCTAACCCTTCCCCGGAACCTAACCCTAACCTTAACCTTGGCCCACCTGTAACCCTAAACCTAACCCTTACAATAACTCTGATGCTAACCCTCACCCTAAACCTAATCCTAATCCTAACCCTGACCCTAACCCTAACCTAATGTTAACCCTAACTTAAAACCTACCATAAACTTAAAACTAACCCTAACCCCTAACCCTAACTCTAACCCTAACATTAGGCATAACCCGAAACCTAACCGTAGCACTTACCCAAAACCCTCACCTTAACTGTAAACTTAACTCTAACTCTTACCCTAACCCTAAACTTAACCCTAAATATAACCGCACCCTAAACCTAACCGAAACTCTAAGCCCTAACCCTAACTCTAACCCTAATCCTTGGCCTAAACCAAACCTTAACCCTAAACCTAACCCTAACCTCACCTAACCTCAACCCTAATCCTAACCCAAACCCTAAACCGAACCCTTACCCTTAACCAAACTTTCACCCTAACCATAACCCTAAACCTACCCTAACTTCATTCAAACCCTAACCCTAACCCAAACTAAAACTAACCCTAAACCTAACCCTAATCCTAAAGCTAAACCTAACCCTAACCCTAAAGCTAAACCTAACCCTAATCCTGACCCTAACCTGAATCATAACAGCTAACCCTAACCCTCATGCTTAACATAAACTTCACCCTAACCCTAACCCTAAAACTAAACCTAACCCTAAACTAACCTCGAATTCTAGCCCTAACCCTAAACCTAACCGTAACCCTAACTCTAACCCTGATTCTAACCATAACACCCTAACTGTCAACCTAACACTAACACTCACACGAACTCCTAACCCATTCGCTAACCCTAACCCTACCCCTAATCCTAACCCTAACCCTAACCCTGAACTAAAAACCTAACCCTTAAAATAACTCTAAACTTAAGCCTCGCCTTAACTCTACCCTAACCCTAACCCTAACCTAACAATAACAATGAACTTGACCCTAACCCTAACCCTAAACCCTAACACTATCTCTAACTGCAAACCTAACCCTAACCCTAACCTAGCCCTACTCTTTACCGTAAACCTAGCCTTAACGCTACTAACCTTACCCCGACCCTAACCCTAACACTAACCTTAACCCTAACTCGAACCTTAGCCCTAACCCTGACCCTAACCCGAACTCTAACTCTAACCATCACCATAACACTTACCCTAAACCCTCACCTTAACTGTAAACCTAACCCTAACCCTCACTCTAACCCCTAATCGTATCCCCAACCCTAAACCTAATGCTATCCCTAACATTACCCCGACCCTAACCCTAACACAAACAGTAACCCTAATCTAACACGAACCCTAACATTAACCCTAAACTTAACCCTACCCTAACCATAAACCTAAACTAACACCCTAAACCTAACCTCTAACGCTAACTACAATCCTAACCCGAATCCTAACTCTTATCCTAACCTCACCCTTAACCTAAACTTCACACTAACCCGAAACCAAACCCTAAAGATAACCCCTAACCCGAACCTGAACCCAAAACCTAACCTCAACCCTAACTTTAACCCTACCATAAACCTAAACCTAACCCTAACCCCTAAGCATAACTCTAACCCTAACCCTAGCCCTAACCCGAACCCGAACCCTAACCCTAACCGCAATACTTACCCAAAACCCTCACCTTAACTGTAAACGTAACTCTAACTCTTACCCTAACCCTAATCTTAACCCTAAATATAACCCTACCTTAAACCTAACCAAAACACTAACCCCTAACCCTTACTCTAAACCTAATCCTTAGCCTAAACCTAACCTTAACCCTAAACCGAACCCTAACCACTAACCCTAACTCTAAGCCTAACCCAAAATCGAACCCTCACCTAGAACCCAAATTTCACCCTAACCATAACCCTAAACCTACCCTAACTTCATTCAAACCCAAACTAAAACTAACCCTAAACCTAACCCTAACCCTAAACCTAAACTTAACCCTCACCCTGACACTAATACGAACCCTAACCCTCACCCTAACCCTCATGCTTAACATAAACGTCACCCTCACCCTAACCCTAAAACTAAACATAACACTAAATCTTCCCCTAATCCTGACCCTAACCCTAATCCTAACCATAAACCTAACCCTCACCCTAAACTTCACCCTAACCCTGACCCTAACACTAACTCTAACCCTAAAACTTACCCTACACACTCAGCTTAAATGGAAACCTAGCACTAACACTCACGCTAACATCTAAACCTAAACCCAACCCTTAACCTAACCCTATCTCTAACCTTAACCTAGCACTAAACCTGACCATGACTTAACCCTGACCCTAACCCTAAGCCGAACCTTAACTCTAAACCTAACCCTATCCTTAACCCTAACCCTAACCCCTAACCCCTAACCCTAAGCTCAACCCTCCCCCTTATGTTAAACTTCACCCTAACCCTAACCCTAACAATAACTCTAAACCTGACCCTAAACCTGACCCTAAAGCATAGCACTAACTCTAACTCTAAACCTAACCCTAACCCTTACACTTTACCTTAAACCTGGCCTTAACCCTAACCTTACCCCTATCCTAAACCTAACCCTAACACTAACCTTAACCCTAAATCTAACCTTAACACTAACCCTTACCCTAACCCTCACTATTAACTGAAACTTCACCCTAACCCTAACTCTAACTCTAACCCTAACCATAACACTTACCCTAAACCCTCAACTTAACTCGAAACCTAACCCTAACCCCAAACCTCGCCGTAACACCTAATCGTATCCCCAACCCTAAACCTAACGCTACACCTAACCTTATCCCTAACCCTAACCCTAACACGAAGAGTAACCCCAATCTAACCCTAACATTAACCCTAAACTTAACCCTACCCGAACCATAAACCTAACCCTAACACCCTAAACTTAGCCTCTAAAACTAACTATAATCCTAACCCTAACCCTTATCCTAACCTGACTATAATCCTCACTATAATCCTAACCCTAATCCTAACCCTTAACCTAAACTTCACACGAACCCTAAACATAAACCTAACCCTAACCCTAACCGTAACCCTCACCGTAAACCCTAATTGTATGCCCAACCCTAACGCTAATGCTATCCCTAACCCGAACCCTAACCCTAGCACTAACCTGAACCCTTAAGCCCTAATGATAACCCTAACCCTAACCCAAAGCCTAACCCCTAACACCAAAGCCTAATACAAACCTTAACCCTAACTCTCACCCTAACTCTAACACTAACCCTAAACCTAATCATAAACCTAACCCTAAACCAAACCTAACCATGACCAGAACCACAATCCCTAACTAGAACCCTCACCCAAACCCTAACCCTAAACTACACCTGTAACCCCTAACACCTTACAATAACCATATTCCTAACCCTACCCAACCCTCACCCTAAACCTAACCCTCACCCCAACCACAACGCCTAACACAAACCATAACCCTAACACTAACTGTTACACGAAACTTAACCCTGACCTAAAACCTAAGCCTAACACTAAACCTAAACAGAACCCGTAAACTTAACAATAACCCTAAACATAACCTTAACACTAACCTGAAAATTAACCCAAACCTTAGCCATAACCCTAACCCTAACCCTCACCGTATCCTAAACTTCACCCTATCCCTAAACTAAAGCTAACCCTAACTTTAACCCTAACCCTTCCCCGGAACCTAACCCTAACCTTAACCTTGGCCCACCTGTAACCCTAAACCTAACCCTTACAATAACTCTGATGCTAACCCTCACCCTAAACCTAATCCTAATCCTAACCCTGACCCTAACCCTAACCTAATGTTAACCCTAACTTAAAACCTACCATAAACTTAAAACTAACCCTAACCCCTAACCCTAACTCTAACCCTAACATTAGGCATAACCCGAAACCTAACCGTAGCACTTACCCAAAACCCTCACCTTAACTGTAAACTTAACTCTAACTCTTACCCTAACCCTAAACTTAACCCTAAATATAACCGCACCCTAAACCTAACCGAAACTCTAAGCCCTAACCCTAACTCTAACCCTAATCCTTGGCCTAAACCAAACCTTAACCCTAAACCTAACCCTAACCTCACCTAACCTCAACCCTAATCCTAACCCAAACCCTAAACCGAACCCTTACCCTTAACCAAACTTTCACCCTAACCATAACCCTAAACCTACCCTAACTTCATTCAAACCCTAACCCTAACCCAAACTAAAACTAACCCTAAACCTAACCCTAATCCTAAAGCTAAACCTAACCCTAACCCTAAAGCTAAACCTAACCCTAATCCTGACCCTAACCTGAATCATAACAGCTAACCCTAACCCTCATGCTTAACATAAACTTCACCCTAACCCTAACCCTAAAACTAAACCTAACCCTAAACTAACCTCGAATTCTAGCCCTAACCCTAAACCTAACCCTAACCCTAACTCTAACCCTGATTCTAACCATAACACCCTAACTGTCAACCTAACACTAACACTCACACGAACTCCTAACCCATTCGCTAACCCTAACCCTACCCCTAATCCTAACCCTAACCCTAACCCTGAACTAAAAACCTAACCCTTAAAATAACTCTAAACTTAAGCCTCGCCTTAACTCTACCCTAACCCTAACCCTAACCTAACAATAACAATGAACTTGACCCTAACCCTAACCCTAAACCCTAACACTATCTCTAACTGCAAACCTAACCCTAACCCTAACCTAGCCCTACTCTTTACCGTAAACCTAGCCTTAACGCTACTAACCTTACCCCGACCCTAACCCTAACACTAACCTTAACCCTAACTCGAACCTTAGCCCTAACCCTGACCCTAACCCGAACTCTAACTCTAACCATCACCATAACACTTACCCTAAACCCTCACCTTAACTGTAAACCTAACCCTAACCCTCACTCTAACCCCTAATCGTATCCCCAACCCTAAACCTAATGCTATCCCTAACATTACCCCGACCCTAACCCTAACACAAACAGTAACCCTAATCTAACACGAACCCTAACATTAACCCTAAACTTAACCCTACCCTAACCATAAACCTAAACTAACACCCTAAACCTAACCTCTAACGCTAACTACAATCCTAACCCGAATCCTAACTCTTATCCTAACCTCACCCTTAACCTAAACTTCACACTAACCCGAAACCAAACCCTAAAGATAACCCCTAACCCGAACCTGAACCCAAAACCTAACCTCAACCCTAACTTTAACCCTACCATAAACCTAAACCTAACCCTAACCCCTAAGCATAACTCTAACCCTAACCCTAGCCCTAACCCGAACCCGAACCCTAACCCTAACCGCAATACTTACCCAAAACCCTCACCTTAACTGTAAACGTAACTCTAACTCTTACCCTAACCCTAATCTTAACCCTAAATATAACCCTACCTTAAACCTAACCAAAACACTAACCCCTAACCCTTACTCTAAACCTAATCCTTAGCCTAAACCTAACCTTAACCCTAAACCGAACCCTAACCACTAACCCTAACTCTAAGCCTAACCCAAAATCGAACCCTCACCTAGAACCCAAATTTCACCCTAACCATAACCCTAAACCTACCCTAACTTCATTCAAACCCAAACTAAAACTAACCCTAAACCTAACCCTAACCCTAAACCTAAACTTAACCCTCACCCTGACACTAATACGAACCCTAACCCTCACCCTAACCCTCATGCTTAACATAAACGTCACCCTCACCCTAACCCTAAAACTAAACATAACACTAAATCTTCCCCTAATCCTGACCCTAACCCTAATCCTAACCATAAACCTAACCCTCACCCTAAACTTCACCCTAACCCTGACCCTAACACTAACTCTAACCCTAAAACTTACCCTACACACTCAGCTTAAATGGAAACCTAGCACTAACACTCACGCTAACATCTAAACCTAAACCCAACCCTTAACCTAACCCTATCTCTAACCTTAACCTAGCACTAAACCTGACCATGACTTAACCCTGACCCTAACCCTAAGCCGAACCTTAACTCTAAACCTAACCCTATCCTTAACCCTAACCCTAACCCCTAACCCCTAACCCTAAGCTCAACCCTCCCCCTTATGTTAAACTTCACCCTAACCCTAACCCTAACAATAACTCTAAACCTGACCCTAAACCTGACCCTAAAGCATAGCACTAACTCTAACTCTAAACCTAACCCTAACCCTAACACTTTACCTTAAACCTGGCCTTAACCCTAACCTTACCCCTATCCTAAACCTAACCCTAACACTAACCTTAACCCTAAATCTAACCTTAACACTAACCCTTACCCTAACCCTCACTATTAACTGAAACTTCACCCTAACCCTAACTCTAACTCTAACCCTAACCATAACACTTACCCTAAACCCTCAACTTAACTCGAAACCTAACCCTAACCCCAAACCTCGCCGTAACACCTAATCGTATCCCCAACCCTAAACCTAACGCTACACCTAACCTTATCCCTAACCCTAACCCTAACACGAAGAGTAACCCCAATCTAACCCTAACATTAACCCTAAACTTAACCCTACCCGAACCATAAACCTAACCCTAACACCCTAAACTTAGCCTCTAAAACTAACTATAATCCTAACCCTAACCCTTATCCTAACCTGACTATAATCCTCACTATAATCCTAACCCTAATCCTAACCCTTAACCTAAACTTCACACGAACCCTAAACATAAACCTAACCCTAACCCTAACCGTAACCCTCACCGTAAACCCTAATTGTATGCCCAACCCTAACGCTAATGCTATCCCTAACCCGAACCCTAACCCTAGCACTAACCTGAACCCTTAAGCCCTAATGATAACCCTAACCCTAACCCAAAGCCTAACCCCTAACACCAAAGCCTAATACAAACCTTAACCCTAACTCTCACCCTAACTCTAACACTAACCCTAAACCTAATCATAAACCTAACCCTAAACCAAACCTAACCATGACCAGAACCACAATCCCTAACTAGAACCCTCACCCAAACCCTAACCCTAAACTACACCTGTAACCCCTAACACCTTACAATAACCATATTCCTAACCCTACCCAACCCTCACCCTAAACCTAACCCTCACCCCAACCACAACGCCTAACACAAACCATAACCCTAACACTAACTGTTACACGAAACTTAACCCTGACCTAAAACCTAAGCCTAACACTAAACCTAAACAGAACCCGTAAACTTAACAATAACCCTAAACATAACCTTAACACTAACCTGAAAATTAACCCAAACCTTAGCCATAACCCTAACCCTAACCCTCACCGTATCCTAAACTTCACCCTATCCCTAAACTAAAGCTAACCCTAACTTTAACCCTAACCCTTCCCCGGAACCTAACCCTAACCTTAACCTTGGCCCACCTGTAACCCTAAACCTAACCCTTACAATAACTCTGATGCTAACCCTCACCCTAAACCTAATCCTAATCCTAACCCTGACCCTAACCCTAACCTAATGTTAACCCTAACTTAAAACCTACCATAAACTTAAAACTAACCCTAACCCCTAACCCTAACTCTAACCCTAACATTAGGCATAACCCGAAACCTAACCGTAGCACTTACCCAAAACCCTCACCTTAACTGTAAACTTAACTCTAACTCTTACCCTAACCCTAAACTTAACCCTAAATATAACCGCACCCTAAACCTAACCGAAACTCTAAGCCCTAACCCTAACTCTAACCCTAATCCTTGGCCTAAACCAAACCTTAACCCTAAACCTAACCCTAACCTCACCTAACCTCAACCCTAATCCTAACCCAAACCCTAAACCGAACCCTTACCCTTAACCAAACTTTCACCCTAACCATAACCCTAAACCTACCCTAACTTCATTCAAACCCTAACCCTAACCCAAACTAAAACTAACCCTAAACCTAACCCTAATCCTAAAGCTAAACCTAACCCTAACCCTAAAGCTAAACCTAACCCTAATCCTGACCCTAACCTGAATCATAACAGCTAACCCTAACCCTCATGCTTAACATAAACTTCACCCTAACCCTAACCCTAAAACTAAACCTAACCCTAAACTAACCTCGAATTCTAGCCCTAACCCTAAACCTAACCGTAACCCTAACTCTAACCCTGATTCTAACCATAACACCCTAACTGTCAACCTAACACTAACACTCACACGAACTCCTAACCCATTCGCTAACCCTAACCCTACCCCTAATCCTAACCCTAACCCTAACCCTGAACTAAAAACCTAACCCTTAAAATAACTCTAAACTTAAGCCTCGCCTTAACTCTACCCTAACCCTAACCCTAACCTAACAATAACAATGAACTTGACCCTAACCCTAACCCTAAACCCTAACACTATCTCTAACTGCAAACCTAACCCTAACCCTAACCTAGCCCTACTCTTTACCGTAAACCTAGCCTTAACGCTACTAACCTTACCCCGACCCTAACCCTAACACTAACCTTAACCCTAACTCGAACCTTAGCCCTAACCCTGACCCTAACCCGAACTCTAACTCTAACCATCACCATAACACTTACCCTAAACCCTCACCTTAACTGTAAACCTAACCCTAACCCTCACTCTAACCCCTAATCGTATCCCCAACCCTAAACCTAATGCTATCCCTAACATTACCCCGACCCTAACCCTAACACAAACAGTAACCCTAATCTAACACGAACCCTAACATTAACCCTAAACTTAACCCTACCCTAACCATAAACCTAAACTAACACCCTAAACCTAACCTCTAACGCTAACTACAATCCTAACCCGAATCCTAACTCTTATCCTAACCTCACCCTTAACCTAAACTTCACACTAACCCGAAACCAAACCCTAAAGATAACCCCTAACCCGAACCTGAACCCAAAACCTAACCTCAACCCTAACTTTAACCCTACCATAAACCTAAACCTAACCCTAACCCCTAAGCATAACTCTAACCCTAACCCTAGCCCTAACCCGAACCCGAACCCTAACCCTAACCGCAATACTTACCCAAAACCCTCACCTTAACTGTAAACGTAACTCTAACTCTTACCCTAACCCTAATCTTAACCCTAAATATAACCCTACCTTAAACCTAACCAAAACACTAACCCCTAACCCTTACTCTAAACCTAATCCTTAGCCTAAACCTAACCTTAACCCTAAACCGAACCCTAACCACTAACCCTAACTCTAAGCCTAACCCAAAATCGAACCCTCACCTAGAACCCAAATTTCACCCTAACCATAACCCTAAACCTACCCTAACTTCATTCAAACCCAAACTAAAACTAACCCTAAACCTAACCCTAACCCTAAACCTAAACTTAACCCTCACCCTGACACTAATACGAACCCTAACCCTCACCCTAACCCTCATGCTTAACATAAACGTCACCCTCACCCTAACCCTAAAACTAAACATAACACTAAATCTTCCCCTAATCCTGACCCTAACCCTAATCCTAACCATAAACCTAACCCTCACCCTAAACTTAACCCTAACCCTGACCCTAACACTAACTCTAACCCTAAAACTTACCCTACACACTCAGCTTAAATGGAAACCTAGCACTAACACTCACGCTAACATCTAAACCTAAACCCAACCCTTAACCTAACCCTATCTCTAACCTTAACCTAGCACTAAACCTGACCATGACTTAACCCTGACCCTAACCCTAAGCCGAACCTTAACTCTAAACCTAACCCTATCCTTAACCCTAACCCTAACCCCTAACCCCTAACCCTAAGCTCAACCCTCCCCCTTATGTTAAACTTCACCCTAACCCTAACCCTAACAATAACTCTAAACCTGACCCTAAAGCATAGCACTAACTCTAACTCTAAACCTAACCCTAACCCTAACACTTTACCTTAAACCTGGCCTTAACCCTAACCTTACCCCTATCCTAAACCTAACCCTAACACTAACCTTAACCCTAAATCTAACCTTAACACTAACCCTTACCCTAACCCTCACTATTAACTGAAACTTCACCCTAACCCTAACTCTAACTCTAACCCTAACCATAACACTTACCCTAAACCCTCAACTTAACTCGAAACCTAACCCTAACCCCAAACCTCGCCGTAACACCTAATCGTATCCCCAACCCTAAACCTAACGCTACACCTAACCTTATCCCTAACCCTAACCCTAACACGAAGAGTAACCCCAATCTAACCCTAACATTAACCCTAAACTTAACCCTACCCGAACCATAAACCTAACCCTAACACCCTAAACTTAGCCTCTAAAACTAACTATAATCCTAACCCTAACCCTTATCCTAACCTGACTATAATCCTCACTATAATCCTAACCCTAATCCTAACCCTTAACCTAAACTTCACACGAACCCTAAACATAAACCTAACCCTAACCCTAACCGTAACCCTCACCGTAAACCCTAATTGTATGCCCAACCCTAACGCTAATGCTATCCCTAACCCGAACCCTAACCCTAGCACTAACCTGAACCCTTAAGCCCTAATGATAACCCTAACCCTAACCCAAAGCCTAACCCCTAACACCAAAGCCTAATACAAACCTTAACCCTAACTCTCACCCTAACTCTAACACTAACCCTAAACCTAATCATAAACCTAACCCTAAACCAAACCTAACCATGACCAGAACCACAATCCCTAACTAGAACCCTCACCCAAACCCTAACCCTAAACTACACCTGTAACCCCTAACACCTTACAATAACCATATTCCTAACCCTACCCAACCCTCACCCTAAACCTAACCCTCACCCCAACCACAACGCCTAACACAAACCATAACCCTAACACTAACTGTAACACGAAACTTAACCCTGACCTAAAACCTAAGCCTAACCCTAAACCTAAACAGAACCCGTAAACTTAACAATAACCCTAAACATAACCTTAACACTAACCTGAAAATTAACCCAAACCTTAGCCATAACCCTAACCCTAACCCTCACCGTATCCTAAACTTCACCCTATCCCTAAACTAAAGCTAACCCTAACTTTAACCCTAACCCTTCCCCGGAACCTAACCCTAACCTTAACCTTGGCCCACCTGTAACCCTAAACCTAACCCTTACAATAACTCTGATGCTAACCCTCACCCTAAACCTAATCCTAATCCTAACCCTGACCCTAACCCTAACCTAATGTTAACCCTAACTTAAAACCTACCATAAACTTAAAACTAACCCTAGCCCCTAACCCTAACTCTAACCCTAACATTAGGCATAACCCGAAACCTAACCGTAGCACTTACCCAAAACCCTCACCTTAACTGTAAACTTAACTCTAACTCTTACCCTAACCCTAAACTTAACCCTAAATATAACCGCACCCTAAACCTAACCGAAACTCTAAGCCCTAACCCTAACTCTAACCCTAATCCTTGGCCTAAACCAAACCTTAACCCTAAACCTAACCCTAACCTCACCTAACCTCAACCCTAATCCTAACCCAAACCCTAAACCGAACCCTTACCCTTAACCAAACTTTCACCCTAACCATAACCCTAAACCTACCCTAACTTCATTCAAACCCTAACCCTAACCCAAACTAAAACTAACCCTAAACCTAACCCTAATCCTAAAGCTAAACCTAACCCTAACCCTAAAGCTAAACCTAACCCTAATCCTGACCCTAACCTGAATCATAACAGCTAACCCTAACCCTCATGCTTAACATAAACTTCACCCTAACCCTAACCCTAAAACTAAACCTAACCCTAAACTAACCTCGAATTCTAGCCCTAACCCTAAACCTAACCCTAACCCTAACTCTAACCCTGATTCTAACCATAACACCCTAACTGTCAACCTAACACTAACACTCACACGAACTCCTAACCCATTCGCTAACCCTAACCCTACCCCTAATCCTAACCCTAACCCTAACCCTGAACTAAAAACCTAACCCTTAAAATAACTCTAAACTTAAGCCTCGCCTTAACTCTACCCTAACCCTAACCCTAACCTAACAATAACAATGAACTTGACCCTAACCCTAACCCTAAACCCTAACACTAACTCTAACTGCAAACCTAACCCTAACCCTAACCTAGCCCTACTCTTTACCGTAAACCTAGCCTTAACGCTACTAACCTTACCCCGACCCTAACCCTAACACTAACCTTAACCCTAACTCGAACCTTAGCCCTAACCCTGACCCTAACCCGAACTCTAACTCTAACCATCACCATAACACTTACCCTAAACCCTCACCTTAACTGTAAACCTAACCCTAACCCTCACTCTAACCCCTAATCGTATCCCCAACCCTAAACCTAATGCTATCCCTAACATTACCCCGACCCTAACCCTAACACAAACAGTAACCCTAATCTAACACGAACCCTAACATTAACCCTAAACTTAACCCTACCCTAACCATAAACCTAAACTAACACCCTAAACCTAACCTCTAACGCTAACTACAATCCTAACCCGAATCCTAACTCTTATCCTAACCTCACCCTTAACCTAAACTTCACACTAACCCGAAACCAAACCCTAAAGATAACCCCTAACCCGAACCTGAACCGAAAACCTAACCTCAACCCTAACTTTAACCCTACCATAAACCTAAACCTAACCCTAACCCCTAAGCATAACTCTAACCCTAACCCTAGCCCTAACCCGAACCCGAACCCTAACCCTAACCGCAATACTTCCCCAAAACCCTCACCTTAACTGTAAACGTAACTCTAACTCTTACCCTAACCCTAATCTTAACCCTAAATATAACCCTACCTTAAACCTAACCAAAACACTAACCCCTAACCCTTACTCTAAACCTAATCCTTAGCCTAAACCTAACCTTAACCCTAAACCGAACCCTAACCACTAACCCTAACTCTAAGCCTAACCCAAAATCGAACCCTCACCTAGAACCCAAATTTCACCCTAACCATAACCCTAAACCTACCCTAACTTCATTCAAACCCAAACTAAAACTAACCCTAAACCTAACCCTAACCCTAAACCTAAACTTAACCCTCACCCTGACACTAATACGAACCCTAACCCTCACCCTAACCCTCATGCTTAACATAAACGTCACCCTCACCCTAACCCTAAAACTAAACATAACACTAAATCTTCCCCTAATCCTGACCCTAACCCTAATCCTAACCATAAACCTAACCCTCACCCTAAACTTCACCCTAACCCTGACCCTAACACTAACTCTAACCCTAAAACTTACCCTACACACTCAGCTTAAATGGAAACCTAGCACTAACACTCACGCTAACATCTAAACCTAAACCCAACCCTTAGCCTAACCCTATCTCTAACCTTAACCTAGCACTAAACCTGACCATGACTTAACCCTGACCCTAACCCTAAGCCGAACCTTAACTCTAAACCTAACCCTATCCTTAACCCTAACCCTAACCCCTAACCCCTAACCCTAAGCTCAACCCTCCCCCTTATGTTAAACTTCACCCTAACCCTAACCCTAACAATAACTCTAAACCTGACCCTAAAGCATAGCACTAACTCTAACTCTAAACCTAACCCTAACCCTAACACTTTACCTTAAACCTGGCCTTAACCCTAACCTTACCCCTATCCTAAACCTAACCCTAACACTAACCTTAACCCTAAATCTAACCTTAACACTAACCCTTACCCTAACCCTCACTATTAACTGAAACTTCACCCTAACCCTAACTCTAACTCTAACCCTAACCATAACACTTACCCTAAACCCTCAACTTAACTCGAAACCTAACCCTAACCCCAAACCTCGCCGTAACACCTAACCGTATCCCCAACCCTAAACCTAACGCTACACCTAACCTTATCCCTAACCCTAACCCTAACACGAAGAGTAACCCCAATCTAACCCTAACATTAACCCTAAACTTAACCCTACCCGAACCATAAACCTAACCCTAACACCCTAAACTTAGCCTCTAAAACTAACTATAATCCTAACCCTAACCCTTATCCTAACCTGACTATAATCCTCACTATAATCCTAACCCTAATCCTAACCCTTAACCTAAACTTCACACGAACCCTAAACATAAACCTAACCCTAACCCTAACCGTAACCCTCACCGTAAACCCTAATTGTATGCCCAACCCTAACGCTAATGCTATCCCTAACCCGAACCCTAACCCTAGCACTAACCTGAACCCTTAAGCCCTAATGAAAACCCTAACCCTAACCCAAAGCCTAACCCCTAACACCAAAGCCTAATACAAACCTTAACCCTAACTCTCACCCTAACTCTAACACTAACCCTAAACCTAATCATAAACCTAACCCTAAACCAAACCTAACCATGACCAGAACCACAATCCCTAACTAGAACCCTCACCCAAACCCTAACCCTAAACTACACCTGTAACCCCTAACACCTTACAATAACCATATTCCTAACCCTACCCAACCCTCACCCTAAACCTAAGCCTCACCCCAACCACAACGCCTAACACAAACCATAAACCTAACACTAACTGTAACACGAAACTTAACCCTGACCTAAAACCTAAGCCTAACCCTAAACCTAAACAGAACCCGTAAACTTAACAATAACCCTAAACATAACCTTAACACTAACCTGAAAATTAACCCAAACCTTAGCCATAACCCTAACCCTAACCCTCACCGTATCCTAAACTTCACCCTATCCCTAAACTAAAGCTAACCCTAACTTTAACCCTAACCCTTCCCCGGAACCTAACCCTAACCTTAACCTTGGCCCACCTGTAACCCTAAACCTAACCCTTACAATAACTCTGATGCTAACCCTCACCCTAAACCTAATCCTAATCCTAACCCTGACCCTAACCCTAACCTAATGTTAACCCTAACTTAAAACCTACCATAAACTTAAAACTAACCCTAGCCCCTAACCCTAACTCTAACCCTAACATTAGGCATAACCCGAAACCTAACCGTAGCACTTACCCAAAACCCTCACCTTAACTGTAAACTTAACTCTAACTCTTACCCTAACCCTAAACTTAACCCTAAATATAACCGCACCCTAAACCTAACCGAAACTCTAAGCCCTAACCCTAACTCTAACCCTAATCCTTGGCCTAAACCAAACCTTAACCCTAAACCTAACCCTAACCTCACCTAACCTCAACCCTAATCCTAACCCAAACCCTAAACCGAACCCTTACCCTTAACCAAACTTTCACCCTAACCATAACCCTAAACCTACCCTAACTTCATTCAAACCCTAACCCTAACCCAAACTAAAACTAACCCTAAACCTAACCCTAATCCTAAAGCTAAACCTAACCCTAACCCTAAAGCTAAACCTAACCCTAATCCTGACCCTAACCTGAATCATAACAGCTAACCCTAACCCTCATGCTTAACATAAACTTCACCCTAACCCTAACCCTAAAACTAAACCTAACCCTAAACTAACCTCGAATTCTAGCCCTAACCCTAAACCTAACCCTAACCCTAACTCTAACCCTGATTCTAACCATAACACCCTAACTGTCAACCTAACACTAACACTCACACGAACTCCTAACCCATTCGCTAACCCTAACCCTACCCCTAATCCTAACCCTAACCCTAACCCTGAACTAAAAACCTAACCCTTAAAATAACTCTAAACTTAAGCCTCGCCTTAACTCTACCCTAACCCTAACCCTAACCTAACAATAACAATGAACTTGACCCTAACCCTAACCCTAAACCCTAACACTAACTCTAACTGCAAACCTAACCCTAACCCTAACCTAGCCCTACTCTTTACCGTAAACCTAGCCTTAACGCTACTAACCTTACCCCGACCCTAACCCTAACACTAACCTTAACCCTAACTCGAACCTTAGCCCTAACCCTGACCCTAACCCGAACTCTAACTCTAACCATCACCATAACACTTACCCTAAACCCTCACCTTAACTGTAAACCTAACCCTAACCCTCACTCTAACCCCTAATCGTATCCCCAACCCTAAACCTAATGCTATCCCTAACATTACCCCGACCCTAACCCTAACACAAACAGTAACCCTAATCTAACACGAACCCTAACATTAACCCTAAACTTAACCCTACCCTAACCATAAACCTAAACTAACACCCTAAACCTAACCTCTAACGCTAACTACAATCCTAACCCGAATCCTAACTCTTATCCTAACCTCACCCTTAACCTAAACTTCACACTAACCCGAAACCAAACCCTAAAGATAACCCCTAACCCGAACCTGAACCCAAAACCTAACCTCAACCCTAACTTTAACCCTACCATAAACCTAAACCTAACCCTAACCCCTAAGCATAACTCTAACCCTAACCCTAGCCCTAACCCGAACCCGAACCCTAACCCTAACCGCAATACTTACCCAAAACCCTCACCTTAACTGTAAACGTAACTCTAACTCTTACCCTAACCCTAATCTTAACCCTAAATATAACCCTACCTTAAACCTAACCAAAACACTAACCCCTAACCCTTACTCTAAACCTAATCCTTAGCCTAAACCTAACCTTAACCCTAAACCGAACCCTAACCACTAACCCTAACTCTAAGCCTAACCCAAAATCGAACCCTCACCTAGAACCCAAATTTCACCCTAACCATAACCCTAAACCTACCCTAACTTCATTCAAACCCAAACTAAAACTAACCCTAAACCTAACCCTAACCCTAAACCTAAACTTAACCCTCACCCTGACACTAATACGAACCCTAACCCTCACCCTAACCCTCATGCTTAACATAAACGTCACCCTCACCCTAACCCTAAAACTAAACATAACACTAAATCTTCCCCTAATCCTGACCCTAACCCTAATCCTAACCATAAACCTAACCCTCACCCTAAACTTAACCGTAACCCTGACCCTAACACTAACTCTAACCCTAAAACTTACCCTACACACTCAGCTTAAATGGAAACCTAGCACTAACACTCACGCTAACATCTAAACCTAAACCCAACCCTTAACCTAACCCTATCTCTAACCTTAACCTAGCACTAAACCTGACCATGACTTAACCCTGACCCTAACCCTAAGCCGAACCTTAACTCTAAACCTAACCCTATCCTTAACCCTAACCCTAACCCCTAACCCCTAACCCTAAGCTCAACCCTCCCCCTTATGTTAAACTTCACCCTAACCCTAACCCTAACAATAACTCTAAACCTGACCCTAAAGCATAGCACTAACTCTAACTCTAAACCTAACCCTAACCCTAACACTTTACCTTAAACCTGGCCTTAACCCTAACCTTACCCCTATCCTAAACCTAACCCTAACACTAACCTTAACCCTAAATCTAACCTTAACACTAACCCTTACCCTAACCCTCACTATTAACTGAAACTTCACCCTAACCCTAACTCTAACTCTAACCCTAACCATAACACTTACCCTAAACCCTCAACTTAACTCGAAACCTAACCCTAACCCCAAACCTCGCCGTAACACCTAATCGTATCCCCAACCCTAAACCTAACGCTACACCTAACCTTATCCCTAACCCTAACCCTAACACGAAGAGTAACCCCAATCTAACCCTAACATTAACCCTAAACTTAACCCTACCCGAACCATAAACCTAACCCTAACACCCTAAACTTAGCCTCTAAAACTAACTATAATCCTAACCCTAACCCTTATCCTAACCTGACTATAATCCTCACTATAATCCTAACCCTAATCCTAACCCTTAACCTAAACTTCACACGAACCCTAAACATAAACCTAACCCTAACCCTAACCGTAACCCTCACCGTAAACCCTAATTGTATGCCCAACCCTAACGCTAATGCTATCCCTAACCCGAACCCTAACCCTAGCACTAACCTGAACCCTTAAGCCCTAATGATAACCCTAACCCTAACCCAAAGCCTAACCCCTAACACCAAAGCCTAATACAAACCTTAACCCTAACTCTCACCCTAACTCTAACACTAACCCTAAACCTAATCATAAACCTAACCCTAAACCAAACCTAACCATGACCAGAACCACAATCCCTAACTAGAACCCTCACCCAAACCCTAACCCTAAACTACACCTGTAACCCCTAACACCTTACAATAACCATATTCCTAACCCTACCCAACCCTCACCCTAAACCTAACCCTCACCCCAACCACAACGCCTAACACAAACCATAACCCTAACACTAACTGTAACACGAAACTTAACCCTGACCTAAAACCTAAGCCTAACCCTAAACCTAAACAGAACCCGTAAACTTAACAATAACCCTAAACATAACCTTAACACTAACCTGAAAATTAACCCAAACCTTAGCCATAACCCTAACCCTAACCCTCACCGTATCCTAAACTTCACCCTATCCCTAAACTAAAGCTAACCCTAACTTTAACCCTAACCCTTCCCCGGAACCTAACCCTAACCTTAACCTTGGCCCACCTGTAACCCTAAACCTAACCCTTACAATAACTCTGATGCTAACCCTCACCCTAAACCTAATCCTAATCCTAACCCTGACCCTAACCCTAACCTAATGTTAACCCTAACTTAAAACCTACCATAAACTTAAAACTAACCCTAACCCCTAACCCTAACTCTAACCCTAACATTAGGCATAACCCGAAACCTAACCGTAGCACTTACCCAAAACCCTCACCTTAACTGTAAACTTAACTCTAACTCTTACCCTAACCCTAAACTTAACCCTAAATATAACCGCACCCTAAACCTAACCGAAACTCTAAGCCCTAACCCTAACTCTAACCCTAATCCTTGGCCTAAACCAAACCTTAACCCTAAACCTAACCCTAACCTCACCTAACCTCAACCCTAATCCTAACCCAAACCCTAAACCGAACCCTTACCCTTAACCAAACTTTCACCCTAACCATAACCCTAAACCTACCCTAACTTCATTCAAACCCTAACCCTAACCCAAACTAAAACTAACCCTAAACCTAACCCTAATCCTAAAGCTAAACCTAACCCTAACCCTAAAGCTAAACCTAACCCTAATCCTGACCCTAACCTGAATCATAACAGCTAACCCTAACCCTCATGCTTGACATAAACTTCACCCTAACCCTAACCCTAAAACTAAACCTAACCCTAAACTAACCTCGAATTCTAGCCCTAACCCTAAACCTAACCGTAACCCTAACTCTAACCCTGATTCTAACCGGAACACCCTAACTGTAAACCTAACACTAACACTCACATGAACTCCTAACCCATTCGCTAACCCTAACCCTACCCCTAATCCTAACCCTAACCCTAACCCTGAACTAAAAACCTAACCCTTAAAATAACTCTAAACTTAAGCCTCGCCTTAACTCTACCCTAACCCTAACCCTAACCTAACAATAACAATGAACTTGACCCTAACCCTAACCCTAAACCCTAACACTAACTCTAACTGCAAACCTAACCCTAACCCTAACCTAGCCCTACTCTTTACCGTAAACCTAGCCTTAACGCTACTAACCTTACCCCGACCCTAACCCTAACACTAACCTTAACCCTAACTCGAACCTTAGCCCTAACCCTGACCCTAACCCGAACTCTAACTCTAACCATCACCATAACACTTACCCTAAACCCTCACCTTAACTGTAAACCTAACCCTAACCCTCACTCTAACCCCTAATCGTATCCCCAACCCTAAACCTAATGCTATCCCTAACATTACCCCGACCCTAACCCTAACACAAACAGTAACCCTAATCTAACACGAACCCTAACATTAACCCTAAACTTAACCCTACCCTAACCATAAACCTAAACTAACACCCTAAACCTAACCTCTAACGCTAACTACAATCCTAACCCGAATCCTAACTCTTATCCTAACCTCACCCTTAACCTAAACTTCACACTAACCCGAAACCAAACCCTAAAGATAACCCCTAACCCGAACCTGAACCCAAAACCTAACCTCAACCCTAACTTTAACCCTACCATAAACCTAAACCTAACCCTAACCCCTAAGCATAACTCTAACCCTAACCCTAGCCCTAACCCGAACCCGAACCCTAACCCTAACCCTAACCGCAATACTTACCCAAAACCCTCACCTTAACTGTAAACGTAACTCTAACTCTTACCCTAACCCTAATCTTAACCCTAAATATAACCCTACCTTAAACCTAACCAAAACACTAACCCCTAACCCTTACTCTAAACCTAATCCTTAGCCTAAACCTAACCTTAACCCTAAACCAAACCCTAACCACTAACCCTAACTCTAAGCCTAACCCAAAATCGAACCCTCACCTAGAACCCAAATTTCACCCTAACCATAACCCTAAACCTACCCTAACTTCATTCAAACCCAAACTAAAACTAACCCTAAACCTAACCCTAACCCTAAACCTAAACTTAACCCTCACCCTGACACTAATACGAACCCTAACCCTCACCCTAACCCTCATGCTTAACATAAACGTCACCCTCACCCTAACCCTAAAACTAAACATAACACTAAATCTTCCCCTAATCCTGACCCTAACCCTAATCCTAACCATAAACCTAACCCTCACCCTAAACTTAACCCTAACCCTGACCCTAACACTAACTCTAACCCTAAAACTTACCCTACACACTCAGCTTAAATGGCAACCTAGCACTAACACTCACGCTAACATCTAAACCTAAACCCAACCCTTAACCTAACCCTATCTCTAACCTTAACCTAGCACTAAACCTGACCATGACTTAACCCTGACCCTAACCCTAAGCCGAACCTTAACTCTAAACCTAACCCTATCCTTAACCCTAACCCTAACCCCTAACCCCTAACCCTAAGCTCAACCCTCCCCCTTATGTTAAACTTCACCCTAACCCTAACCCTAACAATAACTCTAAACCTGACCCTAAACCTGACCCTAAAGCATAGCACTAACTCTAACTCTAAACCTAACCCTAACCCTAACACTTTACCTTAAACCTGGCCTTAACCCTAACCTTACCCCTATCCTAAACCTAACCCTAACACTAACCTTAACCCTAAATCTAACCTTAACACTAACCCTTACCCTAACCCTCACTATTAACTGAAACTTCACCCTAACCCTAACTCTAACTCTAACCCTAACCATAACACTTACCCTAAACCCTCAACTTAACTCGAAACCTAACCCTAACCACAAACCTCGCCGTAACACCTAATCGTATCCCCAACCCTAAACCTAACGCTACAGCTAACCTTATCCCTAACCCTAACCCTAACACGAAGAGTAACCCCAATCTAACCCTAACATTAACCCTAAACTTAACCCTACCCGAACCATAAACCTAACCCTAACACCCTAAACTTAGCCTCTAAAACTAACTATAATCCTAACCCTAACCCTTATCCTAACCTGACTATAATCCTCACTATAATCCTAATCCTAACCCTAATCCTAACACTTAACCTAAACTTCACACGAACCCTAAACATAAACCTAACCCTAACCCTAACCGTAACCCTCACCGTAAACCCTAATTGTATGCCCAACCCTAACGCTAATGCTATCCCTAACCCGAACCCTAACCCTAGCACTAACCTGAACCCTTAAGCCCTAATGATAACCCTAACCCTAACCCAAAGCCTAACCCCTAACACCAAAGCCTAATACAAACCTTAACCCTAACTCTCACCCTAACTCTAACACTAACCCTAAACCTAATCATAAACCTAACCCTAAACCAAACCTAACCATGACCAGAACCACAATCCCTAACTAGAACCCTCACCCAAACCCTAACCCTAAACTACACCTGTAACCCCTAACACCTTACAATAACCATATTCCTAACCCTACCCAACCCTCACCCTAAACCTAACCCTCACCCCAACCACAACGCCTAACACAAACCATAACCCTAACACTAACTGTAACACGAAACTTAACCCTGACCTAAAACCTAAGCCTAACCCTAAACCTAAACAGAACCCGTAAACTTAACAATAACCCTAAACATAACCTTAACACTAACCTGAAAATTAACCCAAACCTTAGCCATAACCCTAACCCTAACCCTCACCGTATCCTAAACTTCACCCTATCCCTAAACTAAAGCTAACCCTAACTTTAACCCTAACCCTTCCCCGGAACCTAACCCTAACCTTAACCTTGGCCCACCTGTAACCCTAAACCTAACCCTTACAATAACTCTGATGCTAACCCTCACCCTAAACCTAATCCTAATCCTAACCCTGACCCTAACCCTAACCTAATGTTAACCCTAACTTAAAACCTACCATAAACTTAAAACTAACCCTAGCCCCTAACCCTAACTCTAACCCTAACATTAGGCATAACCCGAAACCTAACCGTAGCACTTACCCAAAACCCTCACCTTAACTGTAAACTTAACTCTAACTCTTACCCTAACCCTAAACTTAACCCTAAATATAACCGCACCCTAAACCTAACCGAAACTCTAAGCCCTAACCCTAACTCTAACCCTAATCCTTGGCCTAAACCAAACCTTAACCCTAAACCTAACCCTAACCTCACCTAACCTCAACCCTAATCCTAACCCAAACCCTAAACCGAACCCTTACCCTTAACCAAACTTTCACCCTAACCATAACCCTAAACCTACCCTAACTTCATTCAAACCCTAACCCTAACCCAAACTAAAACTAACCCTAAACCTAACCCTAATCCTAAAGCTAAACCTAACCCTAACCCTAAAGCTAAACCTAACCCTAATCCTGACCCTAACCTGAATCATAACAGCTAACCCTAACCCTCATGCTTGACATAAACTTCACCCTAACCCTAACCCTAAAACTAAACCTAACCCTAAACTAACCTCGAATTCTAGCCCTAACCCTAAACCTAACCGTAACCCTAACTCTAACCCTGATTCTAACCGGAACACCCTAACTGTAAACCTAACACTAACACTCACATGAACTCCTAACCCATTCGCTAACCCTAACCCTACCCCTAATCCTAACCCTAACCCTAACCCTGAACTAAAAACCTAACCCTTAAAATAACTCTAAACTTATGCCTCGCCTTAACTCTACCCTAACCCTAACTCTAACCTAACAATAACAATGAACTTGACCCTAACCCTAACCCTAAACCCTAACACTAACTCTAACTGCAAACCTAACCCTAACCCTAACCTAGCCCTACTCTTTACCGTAAACCTAGCCTTAACGCTACTAACCTTACCCCGACCCTAACCCTAACACTAACCTTAACCCTAACTCGAACCTTAGCCCTAACCCTGACCCTAACCCGAACTCTAACTCTAACCATCACCATAACACTTACCCTAAACCCTCACCTTAACTGTAAACCTAACCCTAACCCTCACTCTAACCCCTAATCGTATCCCCAACCCTAAACCTAATGCTATCCCTAACATTACCCCGACCCTAACCCTAACACAAACAGTAACCCTAATCTAACACGAACCCTAACATTAACCCTAAACTTAACCCTACCCTAACCATAAACCTAAACTAACACCCTAAACCTAACCTCTAACGCTAACTACAATCCTAACCCGAATCCTAACTCTTATCCTAACCTCACCCTTAACCTAAACTTCACACTAACCCGAAACCAAACCCTAAAGATAACCCCTAACCCGAACCTGAACCCAAAACCTAACCTCAACCCTAACTTTAACCCTACCATAAACCTAAACCTAACCCTAACCCCTAAGCATAACTCTAACCCTAACCCTAGCCCTAACCCGAACCCGAACCCTAACCCTAACCGCAATACTTACCCAAAACCCTCACCTTAACTGTAAACGTAACTCTAACTCTTACCCTAACCCTAATCTTAACCCTAAATATAACCCTACCTTAAACCTAACCAAAACACTAACCCCTAACCCTTACTCTAAACCTAATCCTTAGCCTAAACCTAACCTTAACCCTAAACCGAACCCTAACCACTAACCCTAACTCTAAGCCTAACCCAAAATCGAACCCTCACCTAGAACCCAAATTTCACCCTAACCATAACCCTAAACCTACCCTAACTTCATTCAAACCCAAACTAAAACTAACCCTAAACCTAACCCTAACCCTAAACCTAAACTTAACCCTCACCCTGACACTAATACGAACCCTAACCCTCACCCTAACCCTCATGCTTAACATAAACGTCACCCTCACCCTAACCCTAAAACTAAACATAACACTAAATCTTCCCCTAATCCTGACCCTAACCCTAATCCTAACCATAAACCTAACCCTCACCCTAAACTTCACCCTAACCCTGACCCTAACACTAACTCTAACCCTAAAACTTACCCTACACACTCAGCTTAAATGGAAACCTAGCACTAACACTCACGCTAACATCTAAACCTAAACCCAACCCTTAACCTAACCCTATCTCTAACCTTAACCTAGCACTAAACCTGACCATGACTTAACCCTGACCCTAACCCTAAGCCGAACCTTAACTCTAAACCTAACCCTATCCTTAACCCTAACCCTAACCCCTAACCCCTAACCCTAAGCTCAACCCTCCCCCTTATGTTAAACTTCACCCTAACCCTAACCCTAACAATAACTCTAAACCTGACCCTAAAGCATAGCACTAACTCTAACTCTAAACCTAACCCTAACCCTAACACTTTACCTTAAACCTGGCCTTAACCCTAACCTTACCCCTATCCTAAACCTAACCCTAACACTAACCTTAACCCTAAATCTAACCTTAACACTAACCCTTACCCTAACCCTCACTATTAACTGAAACTTCACCCTAACCCTAACTCTAACTCTAACCCTAACCATAACACTTACCCTAAACCCTCAACTTAACTCGAAACCTAACCCTAACCCCAAACCTCGCCGTAACACCTAATCGTATCCCCAACCCTAAACCTAACGCTACACCTAACCTTATCCCTAACCCTAACCCTAACACGAAGAGTAACCCCAATCTAACCCTAACATTAACCCTAAACTTAACCCTACCCGAACCATAAACCTAACCCTAACACCCTAAACTTAGCCTCTAAAACTAACTATAATCCTAACCCTAACCCTTATCCTAACCTGACTATAATCCTCACTATAATCCTAACCCTAATCCTAACCCTTAACCTAAACTTCACACGAACCCTAAACATAAACCTAACCCTAACCCTAACCGTAACCCTCACCGTAAACCCTAATTGTATGCCCAACCCTAACGCTAATGCTATCCCTAACCCGAACCCTAACCCTAGCACTAACCTGAACCCTTAAGCCCTAATGATAACCCTAACCCTAACCCAAAGCCTAACCCCTAACACCAAAGCCTAATACAAACCTTAACCCTAACTCTCACCCTAACTCTAACACTAACCCTAAACCTAATCATAAACCTAACCCTAAACCAAACCTAACCATGACCAGAACCACAATCCCTAACTAGAACCCTCACCCAAACCCTAACCCTAAACTACACCTGTAACCCCTAACACCTTACAATAACCATATTCCTAACCCTACCCAACCCTCACCCTAAACCTAACCCTCACCCCAACCACAACGCCTAACACAAACCATAACCCTAACACTAACTGTAACACGAAACTTAACCCTGACCTAAAACCTAAGCCTAACCCTAAACCTAAACAGAACCCGTAAACTTAACAATAACCCTAAACATAACCTTAACACTAACCTGAAAATTAACCCAAACCTTAGCCATAACCCTAACCCTAACCCTCACCGTATCCTAAACTTCACCCTATCCCTAAACTAAAGCTAACCCTAACTTTAACCCTAACCCTTCCCCGGAACCTAACCCTAACCTTAACCTTGGCCCACCTGTAACCCTAAACCTAACCCTTACAATAACTCTGATGCTAACCCTCACCCTAAACCTAATCCTAATCCTAACCCTGACCCTAACCCTAACCTAATGTTAACCCTAACTTAAAACCTACCATAAACTTAAAACTAACCCTAACCCCTAACCCTAACTCTAACCCTAACATTAGGCATAACCCGAAACCTAACCGTAGCACTTACCCAAAACCCTCACCTTAACTGTAAACTTAACTCTAACTCTTACCCTAACCCTAAACTTAACCCTAAATATAACCGCACCCTAAACCTAACCGAAACTCTAAGCCCTAACCCTAACTCTAACCCTAATCCTTGGCCTAAACCAAACCTTAACCCTAAACCTAACCCTAACCTCACCTAACCTCAACCCTAATCCTAACCCAAACCCTAAACCGAACCCTTACCCTTAACCAAACTTTCACCCTAACCATAACCCTAAACCTACCCTAACTTCATTCAAACCCTAACCCTAACCCAAACTAAAACTAACCCTAAACCTAACCCTAATCCTAAAGCTAAACCTAACCCTAACCCTAAAGCTAAACCTAACCCTAATCCTGACCCTAACCTGAATCATAACAGCTAACCCTAACCCTCATGCTTGACATAAACTTCACCCTAACCCTAACCCTAAAACTAAACCTAACCCTAAACTAACCTCGAATTCTAGCCCTAACCCTAAACCTAACCGTAACCCTAACTCTAACCCTGATTCTAACCGGAACACCCTAACTGTAAACCTAACACTAACACTCACATGAACTCCTAACCCATTCGCTAACCCTAACCCTACCCCTAATCCTAACCCTAACCCTAACCCTGAACTAAAAACCTAACCCTTAAAATAACTCTAAACTTAAGCCTCGCCTTAACTCTACCCTAACCCTAACCCTAACCTAACAATAACAATGAACTTGACCCTAACCCTAACCCTAAACCCTAACACTATCTCTAACTGCAAACCTAACCCTAACCCTAACCTAGCCCTACTCTTTACCGTAAACCTAGCCTTAACGCTACTAACCTTACCCCGACCCTAACCCTAACACTAACCTTAACCCTAACTCGAACCTTAGCCCTAACCCTGACCCTAACCCGAACTCTAACTCTAACCATCACCATAACACTTACCCTAAACCCTCACCTTAACTGTAAACCTAACCCTAACCCTCACTCTAACCCCTAATCGTATCCCCAACCCTAAACCTAATGCTATCCCTAACATTACCCCGACCCTAACCCTAACACAAACAGTAACCCTAATCTAACACGAACCCTAACATTAACCCTAAACTTAACCCTACCCTAACCATAAACCTAAACTAACACCCTAAACCTAACCTCTAACGCTAACTACAATCCTAACCCGAATCCTAACTCTTATCCTAACCTCACCCTTAACCTAAACTTCACACTAACCCGAAACCAAACCCTAAAGATAACCCCTAACCCGAACCTGAACCCAAAACCTAACCTCAACCCTAACTTTAACCCTACCATAAACCTAAACCTAACCCTAACCCCTAAGCATAACTCTAACCCTAACCCTAGCCCTAACCCGAACCCGAACCCTAACCCTAACCGCAATACTTACCCAAAACCCTCACCTTAACTGTAAACGTAACTCTAACTCTTACCCTAACCCTAATCTTAACCCTAAATATAACCCTACCTTAAACCTAACCAAAACACTAACCCCTAACCCTTACTCTAAACCTAATCCTTAGCCTAAACCTAACCTTAACCCTAAACCGAACCCTAACCACTAACCCTAACTCTAAGCCTAACCCAAAATCGAACCCTCACCTAGAACCCAAATTTCACCCTAACCATAACCCTAAACCTACCCTAACTTCATTCAAACCCAAACTAAAACTAACCCTAAACCTAACCCTAACCCTAAACCTAAACTTAACCCTCACCCTGACACTAATACGAACCCTAACCCTCACCCTAACCCTCATGCTTAACATAAACGTCACCCTCACCCTAACCCTAAAACTAAACATAACACTAAATCTTCCCCTAATCCTGACCCTAACCCTAATCCTAACCATAAACCTAACCCTCACCCTAAACTTCACCCTAACCCTGACCCTAACACTAACTCTAACCCTAAAACTTACCCTACACACTCAGCTTAAATGGAAACCTAGCACTAACACTCACGCTAACATCTAAACCTAAACCCAACCCTTAACCTAACCCTATCTCTAACCTTAACCTAGCACTAAACCTGACCATGACTTAACCCTGACCCTAACCCTAAGCCGAACCTTAACTCTAAACCTAACCCTATCCTTAACCCTAACCCTAACCCCTAACCCCTAACCCTAAGCTCAACCCTCCCCCTTATGTTAAACTTCACCCTAACCCTAACCCTAACAATAACTCTAAACCTGACCCTAAAGCATAGCACTAACTCTAACTCTAAACCTAACCCTAACCCTAACACTTTACCTTAAACCTGGCCTTAACCCTAACCTTACCCCTATCCTAAACCTAACCCTAACACTAACCTTAACCCTAAATCTAACCTTAACACTAACCCTTACCCTAACCCTCACTATTAACTGAAACTTCACCCTAACCCTAACTCTAACTCTAACCCTAACCATAACACTTACCCTAAACCCTCAACTTAACTCGAAACCTAACCCTAACCCCAAACCTCGCCGTAACACCTAATCGTATCCCCAACCCTAAACCTAACGCTACACCTAACCTTATCCCTAACCCTAACCCTAACACGAAGAGTAACCCCAATCTAACCCTAACATTAACCCTAAACTTAACCCTACCCGAACCATAAACCTAACCCTAACACCCTAAACTTAGCCTCTAAAACTAACTATAATCCTAACCCTAACCCTTATCCTAACCTGACTATAATCCTCACTATAATCCTAACCCTAATCCTAACCCTTAACCTAAACTTCACACGAACCCTAAACATAAACCTAACCCTAACCCTAACCGTAACCCTCACCGTAAACCCTAATTGTATGCCCAACCCTAACGCTAATGCTATCCCTAACCCGAACCCTAACCCTAGCACTAACCTGAACCCTTAAGCCCTAATGATAACCCTAACCCTAACCCAAAGCCTAACCCCTAACACCAAAGCCTAATACAAACCTTAACCCTAACTCTCACCCTAACTCTAACACTAACCCTAAACCTAATCATAAACCTAACCCTAAACCAAACCTAACCATGACCAGAACCACAATCCCTAACTAGAACCCTCACCCAAACCCTAACCCTAAACTACACCTGTAACCCCTAACACCTTACAATAACCATATTCCTAACCCTACCCAACCCTCACCCTAAACCTAACCCTCACCCCAACCACAACGCCTAACACAAACCATAACCCTAACACTAACTGTAACACGAAACTTAACCCTGACCTAAAACCTAAGCCTAACCCTAAACCTAAACAGAACCCGTAAACTTAACAATAACCCTAAACATAACCTTAACACTAACCTGAAAATTAACCCAAACCTTAGCCATAACCCTAACCCTAACCCTCACCGTATCCTAAACTTCACCCTATCCCTAAACTAAAGCTAACCCTAACTTTAACCCTAACCCTTCCCCGGAACCTAACCCTAACCTTAACCTTGGCCCACCTGTAACCCTAAACCTAACCCTTACAATAACTCTGATGCTAACCCTCACCCTAAACCTAATCCTAATCCTAACCCTGACCCTAACCCTAACCTAATGTTAACCCTAACTTAAAACCTACCATAAACTTAAAACTAACCCTAACCCCTAACCCTAACTCTAACCCTAACATTAGGCATAACCCGAAACCTAACCGTAGCACTTACCCAAAACCCTCACCTTAACTGTAAACTTAACTCTAACTCTTACCCTAACCCTAAACTTAACCCTAAATATAACCGCACCCTAAACCTAACCGAAACTCTAAGCCCTAACCCTAACTCTAACCCTAATCCTTGGCCTAAACCAAACCTTAACCCTAAACCTAACCCTAACCTCACCTAACCTCAACCCTAATCCTAACCCAAACCCTAAACCGAACCCTTACCCTTAACCAAACTTTCACCCTAACCATAACCCTAAACCTACCCTAACTTCATTCAAACCCTAACCCTAACCCAAACTAAAACTAACCCTAAACCTAACCCTAATCCTAAAGCTAAACCTAACCCTAACCCTAAAGCTAAACCTAACCCTAATCCTGACCCTAACCTGAATCATAACAGCTAACCCTAACCCTCATGCTTGACATAAACTTCACCCTAACCCTAACCCTAAAACTAAACCTAACCCTAAACTAACCTCGAATTCTAGCCCTAACCCTAAACCTAACCGTAACCCTAACTCTAACCCTGATTCTAACCGGAACACCCTAACTGTAAACCTAACACTAACACTCACATGAACTCCTAACCCATTCGCTAACCCTAACCCTACCCCTAATCCTAACCCTAACCCTAACCCTGAACTAAAAACCTAACCCTTAAAATAACTCTAAACTTAAGCCTCGCCTTAACTCTACCCTAACCCTAACCCTAACCTAACAATAACAATGAACTTGACCCTAACCCTAACCCTAAACCCTAACACTATCTCTAACTGCAAACCTAACCCTAACCCTAACCTAGCCCTACTCTTTACCGTAAACCTAGCCTTAACGCTACTAACCTTACCCCGACCCTAACCCTAACACTAACCTTAACCCTAACTCGAACCTTAGCCCTAACCCTGACCCTAACCCGAACTCTAACTCTAACCATCACCATAACACTTACCCTAAACCCTCACCTTAACTGTAAACCTAACCCTAACCCTCACTCTAACCCCTAATCGTATCCCCAACCCTAAACCTAATGCTATCCCTAACATTACCCCGACCCTAACCCTAACACAAACAGTAACCCTAATCTAACACGAACCCTAACATTAACCCTAAACTTAACCCTACCCTAACCATAAACCTAAACTAACACCCTAAACCTAACCTCTAACGCTAACTACAATCCTAACCCGAATCCTAACTCTTATCCTAACCTCACCCTTAACCTAAACTTCACACTAACCCGAAACCAAACCCTAAAGATAACCCCTAACCCGAACCTGAACCCAAAACCTAACCTCAACCCTAACTTTAACCCTACCATAAACCTAAACCTAACCCTAACCCCTAAGCATAACTCTAACCCTAACCCTAGCCCTAACCCGAACCCGAACCCTAACCCTAACCGCAATACTTACCCAAAACCCTCACCTTAACTGTAAACGTAACTCTAACTCTTACCCTAACCCTAATCTTAACCCTAAATATAACCCTACCTTAAACCTAACCAAAACACTAACCCCTAACCCTTACTCTAAACCTAATCCTTAGCCTAAACCTAACCTTAACCCTAAACCGAACCCTAACCACTAACCCTAACTCTAAGCCTAACCCAAAATCAAACCCTCACCTAGAACCCAAATTTCACCCTAACCATAACCCTAAACCTACCCTAACTTCATTCAAACCCAAACTAAAACTAACCCTAAACCTAACCCTAACCCTAAACCTAAACTTAACCCTCACCCTGACACTAATACGAACCCTAACCCTCACCCTAACCCTCATGCTTAACATAAACGTCACCCTCACCCTAACCCTAAAACTAAACATAACACTAAATCTTCCCCTAATCCTGACCCTAACCCTAATCCTAACCATAAACCTAACCCTCACCCTAAACTTAACCCTAACCCTGACCCTAACACTAACTCTAACCCTAAAACTTACCCTACACACTCAGCTTAAATGGAAACCTAGCACTAACACTCACGCTAACATCTAAACCTAAACCCAACCCTTAACCTAACCCTATCTCTAACCTTAACCTAGCACTAAACCTGACCATGACTTAACCCTGACCCTAACCCTAAGCCGAACCTTAACTCTAAACCTAACCCTATCCTTAACCCTAACCCTAACCCCTAACCCCTAACCCTAAGCTCAACCCTCCCCCTTATGTTAAACTTCACCCTAACCCTAACCCTAACAATAACTCTAAACCTGACCCTAAACCTGACCCTAAAGCATAGCACTAACTCTAACTCTAAACCTAACCCTAACCCTAACACTTTACCTTAAACCTGGCCTTAACCCTAACCTTACCCCTATCCTAAACCTAACCCTAACACTAACCTTAACCCTAAATCTAACCTTAACACTAACCCTTACCCTAACCCTCACTATTAACTGAAACTTCACCCTAACCCTAACTCTAACTCTAACCCTAACCATAACACTTACCCTAAACCCTCAACTTAACTCGAAACCTAACCCTAACCCCAAACCTCGCCGTAACACCTAATCGTATCCCCAACCCTAAACCTGACGCTACACCTAACCTTATCCCTAACCCTAACCCTAACACGAAGAGTAACCCCAATCTAACCCTAACATTAACCCTAAACTTAACCCTACCCGAACCATAAACCTAACCCTAACACCCTAAACTTAGCCTCTAAAACTAACTATAATCCTAACCCTAACCCTTATCCTAACCTGACTATAATCCTCACTATAATCCTAACCCTAATCCTAACACTTAACCTAAACTTCACACGAACCCTAAACATAAACCTAACCCTAACCCTAACCGTAACCCTCACCGTAAACCCTAATTGTATGCCCAACCCTAACGCTAATGCTATCCCTAACCCGAACCCTAACCCTAGCACTAACCTGAACCCTTAAGCCCTAATGATAACCCTAACCCTAACCCAAAGCCTAACCCCTAACACCAAAGCCTAATACAAACCTTAACCCTAACTCTCACCCTAACTCTAACACTAACCCTAAACCTAATCATAAACCTAACCCTAAACCAAACCTAACCATGACCAGAACCACAATCCCTAACTAGAACCCTCACCCAAACCCTAACCCTAAACTACACCTGTAACCCCTAACACCTTACAATAACCATATTCCTAACCCTACCCAACCCTCACCCTAAACCTAACCCTCACCCCAACCACAACGCCTAACACAAACCATAACCCTAACACTAACTGTAACACGAAACTTAACCCTGACCTAAAACCTAAGCCTAACCCTAAACCTAAACAGAACCCGTAAACTTAACAATAACCCTAAACATAACCTTAACACTAACCTGAAAATTAACCCAAACCTTAGCCATAACCCTAACCCTAACCCTCACCGTATCCTAAACTTCACCCTATCCCTAAACTAAAGCTAACCCTAACTTTAACCCTAACCCTTCCCCGGAACCTAACCCTAACCTTAACCTTGGCCCACCTGTAACCCTAAACCTAACCCTTACAATAACTCTGATGCTAACCCTCACCCTAAACCTAATCCTAATCCTAACCCTGACCCTAACCCTAACCTAATGTTAACCCTAACTTAAAACCTACCATAAACTTAAAACTAACCCTAGCCCCTAACCCTAACTCTAACCCTAACATTAGGCATAACCCGAAACCTAACCATAGCACTTACCCAAAACCCTCACCTTAACTGTAAACTTAACTCTAACTCTTACCCTAACCCTAAACTTAACCCTAAATATAACCGCACCCTAAACCTAACCGAAACTCTAAGCCCTAACCCTAACTCTAACCCTAATCCTTGGCCTAAACCAAACCTTAACCCTAAACCTAACCCTAACCTCACCTAACCTCAACCCTAATCCTAACCCAAACCCTAAACCGAACCCTTACCCTTAACCAAACTTTCACCCTAACCATAACCCTAAACCTACCCTAACTTCATTCAAACCCTAACCCTAACCCAAACTAAAACTAACCCTAAACCTAACCCTAATCCTAAAGCTAAACCTAACCCTAACCCTAAAGCTAAACCTAACCCTAATCCTGACCCTAACCTGAATCATAACAGCTAACCCTAACCCTCATGCTTGACATAAACTTCACCCTAACCCTAACCCTAAAACTAAACCTAACCCTAAACTAACCTCGAATTCTAGCCCTAACCCTAAACCTAACCGTAACCCTAACTCTAACCCTGATTCTAACCGGAACACCCTAACTGTAAACCTAACACTAACACTCACATGAACTCCTAACCCATTCGCTAACCCTAACCCTACCCCTAATCCTAACCCTAACCCTAACCCTGAACTAAAAACCTAACCCTTAAAATAACTCTAAACTTAAGCCTCGCCTTAACTCTACCCTAACCCTAACCCTAACCTAACAATAACAATGAACTTGACCCTAACCCTAACCCTAAACCCTAACACTAACTCTAACTGCAAACCTAACCCTAACCCTAACCTAGCCCTACTCTTTACCGTAAACCTAGCCTTAACGCTACTAACCTTACCCCGACCCTAACCCTAACACTAACCTTAACCCTAACTCGAACCTTAGCCCTAACCCTGACCCTAACCCGAACTCTAACTCTAACCATCACCATAACACTTACCCTAAACCCTCACCTTAACTGTAAACCTAACCCTAACCCTCACTCTAACCCCTAATCGTATCCCCAACCCTAAACCTAATGCTATCCCTAACATTACCCCGACCCTAACCCTAACACAAACAGTAACCCTAATCTAACACGAACCCTAACATTAACCCTAAACTTAACCCTACCCTAACCATAAACCTAAACTAACACCCTAAACCTAACCTCTAACGCTAACTACAATCCTAACCCGAATCCTAACTCTTATCCTAACCTCACCCTTAACCTAAACTTCACACTAACCCGAAACCAAACCCTAAAGATAACCCCTAGCCCGAACCTGAACCCAAAACCTAACCTCAACCCTAACTTTAACCCTACCATAAACCTAAACCTAACCCTAACCCCTAAGCATAACTCTAACCCTAACCCTAGCCCTAACCCGAACCCGAACCCTAACCCTAACCCTAACCGCAATACTTACCCAAAACCCTCACCTTAACTGTAAACGTAACTCTAACTCTTACCCTAACCCTAATCTTAACCCTAAATATAACCCTACCTTAAACCTAACCAAAACACTAACCCCTAACCCTTACTCTAAACCTAATCCTTAGCCTAAACCTAACCTTAACCCTAAACCAAACCCTAACCACTAACCCTAACTCTAAGCCTAACCCAAAATCGAACCCTCACCTAGAACCCAAATTTCACCCTAACCATAACCCTAAACCTACCCTAACTTCATTCAAACCCAAACTAAAACTAACCCTAAACCTAACCCTAACCCTAAACCTAAACTTAACCCTCACCCTGACACTAATACGAACCCTAACCCTCACCCTAACCCTCATGCTTAACATAAACGTCACCCTCACCCTAACCCTAAAACTAAACATAACACTAAATCTTCCCCTAATCCTGACCCTAACCCTAATCCTAACCATAAACCTAACCCTCACCCTAAACTTCACCCTAACCCTGACCCTAACACTAACTCTAACCCTAAAACTTACCCTACACACTCAGCTTAAATGGAAACCTAGCACTAACACTCACGCTAACATCTAAACCTAAACCCAACCCTTAACCTAACCCTATCTCTAACCTTAACCTAGCACTAAACCTGACCATGACTTAACCCTGACCCTAACCCTAAGCCGAACCTTAACTCTAAACCTAACCCTATCCTTAACCCTAACCCTAACCCCTAACCCCTAACCCTAAGCTCAACCCTCCCCCTTATGTTAAACTTCACCCTAACCCTAACCCTAACAATAACTCTAAACCTGACCCTAAAGCATAGCACTAACTCTAACTCTAAACCTAACCCTAACCCTAACACTTTACCTTAAACCTGGCCTTAACCCTAACCTTACCCCTATCCTAAACCTAACCCTAACACTAACCTTAACCCTAAATCTAACCTTAACACTAACCCTTACCCTAACCCTCACTATTAACTGAAACTTCACCCTAACCCTAACTCTAACTCTAACCCTAACCATAACACTTACCCTAAACCCTCAACTTAACTCGAAACCTAACCCTAACCCCAAACCTCGCCGTAACACCTAATCGTATCCCCAACCCTAAACCTAACGCTACACCTAACCTTATCCCTAACCCTAACCCTAACACGAAGAGTAACCCCAATCTAACCCTAACATTAACCCTAAACTTAACCCTACCCGAACCATAAACCTAACCCTAACACCCTAAACTTAGCCTCTAAAACTAACTATAATCCTAACCCTAACCCTTATCCTAACCTGACTATAATCCTCACTATAATCCTAACCCTAATCCTAACCCTTAACCTAAACTTCACACGAACCCTAAACATAAACCTAACCCTAACCCTAACCGTAACCCTCACCGTAAACCCTAATTGTATGCCCAACCCTAACGCTAATGCTATCCCTAACCCGAACCCTAACCCTAGCACTAACCTGAACCCTTAAGCCCTAATGATAACCCTAACCCTAACCCAAAGCCTAACCCCTAACACCAAAGCCTAATACAAACCTTAACCCTAACTCTCACCCTAACTCTAACACTAACCCTAAACCTAATCATAAACCTAACCCTAAACCAAACCTAACCATGACCAGAACCACAATCCCTAACTAGAACCCTCACCCAAACCCTAACCCTAAACTACACCTGTAACCCCTAACACCTTACAATAACCATATTCCTAACCCTACCCAACCCTCACCCTAAACCTAACCCTCACCCCAACCACAACGCCTAACACAAACCATAACCCTAACACTAACTGTAACACGAAACTTAACCCTGACCTAAAACCTAAGCCTAACCCTAAACCTAAACAGAACCCGTAAACTTAACAATAACCCTAAACATAACCTTAACACTAACCTGAAAATTAACCCAAACCTTAGCCATAACCCTAACCCTAACCCTCACCGTATCCTAAACTTCACCCTATCCCTAAACTAAAGCTAACCCTAACTTTAACCCTAACCCTTCCCCGGAACCTAACCCTAACCTTAACCTTGGCCCACCTGTAACCCTAAACCTAACCCTTACAATAACTCTGATGCTAACCCTCACCCTAAACCTAATCCTAATCCTAACCCTGACCCTAACCCTAACCTAATGTTAACCCTAACTTAAAACCTACCATAAACTTAAAACTAACCCTAACCCCTAACCCTAACTCTAACCCTAACATTAGGCATAACCCGAAACCTAACCGTAGCACTTACCCAAAACCCTCACCTTAACTGTAAACTTAACTCTAACTCTTACCCTAACCCTAAACTTAACCCTAAATATAACCGCACCCTAAACCTAACCGAAACTCTAAGCCCTAACCCTAACTCTAACCCTAATCCTTGGCCTAAACCAAACCTTAACCCTAAACCTAACCCTAACCTCACCTAACCTCAACCCTAATCCTAACCCAAACCCTAAACCGAACCCTTACCCTTAACCAAACTTTCACCCTAACCATAACCCTAAACCTACCCTAACTTCATTCAAACCCTAACCCTAACCCAAACTAAAACTAACCCTAAACCTAACCCTAATCCTAAAGCTAAACCTAACCCTAACCCTAAAGCTAAACCTAACCCTAATCCTGACCCTAACCTGAATCATAACAGCTAACCCTAACCCTCATGCTTGACATAAACTTCACCCTAACCCTAACCCTAAAACTAAACCTAACCCTAAACTAACCTCGAATTCTAGCCCTAACCCTAAACCTAACCGTAACCCTAACTCTAACCCTGATTCTAACCGGAACACCCTAACTGTAAACCTAACACTAACACTCACATGAACTCCTAACCCATTCGCTAACCCTAACCCTACCCCTAATCCTAACCCTAACCCTAACCCTGAACTAAAAACCTAACCCTTAAAATAACTCTAAACTTAAGCCTCGCCTTAACTCTACCCTAACCCTAACCCTAACCTAACAATAACAATGAACTTGACCCTAACCCTAACCCTAAACCCTAACACTATCTCTAACTGCAAACCTAACCCTAACCCTAACCTAGCCCTACTCTTTACCGTAAACCTAGCCTTAACGCTACTAACCTTACCCCGACCCTAACCCTAACACTAACCTTAACCCTAACTCGAACCTTAGCCCTAACCCTGACCCTAACCCGAACTCTAACTCTAACCATCACCATAACACTTACCCTAAACCCTCACCTTAACTGTAAACCTAACCCTAACCCTCACTCTAACCCCTAATCGTATCCCCAACCCTAAACCTAATGCTATCCCTAACATTACCCCGACCCTAACCCTAACACAAACAGTAACCCTAATCTAACACGAACCCTAACATTAACCCTAAACTTAACCCTACCCTAACCATAAACCTAAACTAACACCCTAAACCTAACCTCTAACGCTAACTACAATCCTAACCCGAATCCTAACTCTTATCCTAACCTCACCCTTAACCTAAACTTCACACTAACCCGAAACCAAACCCTAAAGATAACCCCTAACCCGAACCTGAACCCAAAACCTAACCTCAACCCTAACTTTAACCCTACCATAAACCTAAACCTAACCCTAACCCCTAAGCATAACTCTAACCCTAACCCTAGCCCTAACCCGAACCCGAACCCTAACCCTAACCGCAATACTTACCCAAAACCCTCACCTTAACTGTAAACGTAACTCTAACTCTTACCCTAACCCTAATCTTAACCCTAAATATAACCCTACCTTAAACCTAACCAAAACACTAACCCCTAACCCTTACTCTAAACCTAATCCTTAGCCTAAACCTAACCTTAACCCTAAACCGAACCCTAACCACTAACCCTAACTCTAAGCCTAACCCAAAATCGAACCCTCACCTAGAACCCAAATTTCACCCTAACCATAACCCTAAACCTACCCTAACTTCATTCAAACCCAAACTAAAACTAACCCTAAACCTAACCCTAACCCTAAACCTAAACTTAACCCTCACCCTGACACTAATACGAACCCTAACCCTCACCCTAACCCTCATGCTTAACATAAACGTCACCCTCACCCTAACCCTAAAACTAAACATAACACTAAATCTTCCCCTAATCCTGACCCTAACCCTAATCCTAACCATAAACCTAACCCTCACCCTAAACTTAACCCTAACCCTGACCCTAACACTAACTCTAACCCTAAAACTTACCCTACACACTCAGCTTAAATGGAAACCTAGCACTAACACTCACGCTAACATCTAAACCTAAACCCAACCCTTAACCTAACCCTATCTCTAACCTTAACCTAGCACTAAACCTGACCATGACTTAACCCTGACCCTAACCCTAAGCCGAACCTTAACTCTAAACCTAACCCTATCCTTAACCCTAACCCTAACCCCTAACCCCTAACCCTAAGCTCAACCCTCCCCCTTATGTTAAACTTCACCCTAACCCTAACCCTAACAATAACTCTAAACCTGACCCTAAAGCATAGCACTAACTCTAACTCTAAACCTAACCCTAACCCTAACACTTTACCTTAAACCTGGCCTTAACCCTAACCTTACCCCTATCCTAAACCTAACCCTAACACTAACCTTAACCCTAAATCTAACCTTAACACTAACCCTTACCCTAACCCTCACTATTAACTGAAACTTCACCCTAACCCTAACTCTAACTCTAACCCTAACCATAACACTTACCCTAAACCCTCAACTTAACTCGAAACCTAACCCTAACCCCAAACCTCGCCGTAACACCTAATCGTATCCCCAACCCTAAACCTAACGCTACACCTAACCTTATCCCTAACCCTAACCCTAACACGAAGAGTAACCCCAATCTAACCCTAACATTAACCCTAAACTTAACCCTACCCGAACCATAAACCTAACCCTAACACCCTAAACTTAGCCTCTAAAACTAACTATAATCCTAACCCTAACCCTTATCCTAACCTGACTATAATCCTCACTATAATCCTAACCCTAATCCTAACCCTTAACCTAAACTTCACACGAACCCTAAACATAAACCTAACCCTAACCCTAACCGTAACCCTCACCGTAAACCCTAATTGTATGCCCAACCCTAACGCTAATGCTATCCCTAACCCGAACCCTAACCCTAGCACTAACCTGAACCCTTAAGCCCTAATGATAACCCTAACCCTAACCCAAAGCCTAACCCCTAACACCAAAGCCTAATACAAACCTTAACCCTAACTCTCACCCTAACTCTAACACTAACCCTAAACCTAATCATAAACCTAACCCTAAACCAAACCTAACCATGACCAGAACCACAATCCCTAACTAGAACCCTCACCCAAACCCTAACCCTAAACTACACCTGTAACCCCTAACACCTTACAATAACCATATTCCTAACCCTACCCAACCCTCACCCTAAACCTAACCCTCACCCCAACCACAACGCCTAACACAAACCATAACCCTAACACTAACTGTAACACGAAACTTAACCCTGACCTAAAACCTAAGCCTAACCCTAAACCTAAACAGAACCCGTAAACTTAACAATAACCCTAAACATAACCTTAACACTAACCTGAAAATTAACCCAAACCTTAGCCATAACCCTAACCCTAACCCTCACCGTATCCTAAACTTCACCCTATCCCTAAACTAAAGCTAACCCTAACTTTAACCCTAACCCTTCCCCGGAACCTAACCCTAACCTTAACCTTGGCCCACCTGTAACCCTAAACCTAACCCTTACAATAACTCTGATGCTAACCCTCACCCTAAACCTAATCCTAATCCTAACCCTGACCCTAACCCTAACCTAATGTTAACCCTAACTTAAAACCTACCATAAACTTAAAACTAACCCTAACCCCTAACCCTAACTCTAACCCTAACATTAGGCATAACCCGAAACCTAACCGTAGCACTTACCCAAAACCCTCACCTTAACTGTAAACTTAACTCTAACTCTTACCCTAACCCTAAACTTAACCCTAAATATAACCGCACCCTAAACCTAACCGAAACTCTAAGCCCTAACCCTAACTCTAACCCTAATCCTTGGCCTAAACCAAACCTTAACCCTAAACCTAACCCTAACCTCACCTAACCTCAACCCTAATCCTAACCCAAACCCTAAACCGAACCCTTACCCTTAACCAAACTTTCACCCTAACCATAACCCTAAACCTACCCTAACTTCATTCAAACCCTAACCCTAACCCAAACTAAAACTAACCCTAAACCTAACCCTAATCCTAAAGCTAAACCTAACCCTAACCCTAAAGCTAAACCTAACCCTAATCCTGACCCTAACCTGAATCATAACAGCTAACCCTAACCCTCATGCTTGACATAAACTTCACCCTAACCCTAACCCTAAAACTAAACCTAACCCTAAACTAACCTCGAATTCTAGCCCTAACCCTAAACCTAACCGTAACCCTAACTCTAACCCTGATTCTAACCGGAACACCCTAACTGTAAACCTAACACTAACACTCACATGAACTCCTAACCCATTCGCTAACCCTAACCCTACCCCTAATCCTAACCCTAACCCTAACCCTGAACTAAAAACCTAACCCTTAAAATAACTCTAAACTTAAGCCTCGCCTTAACTCTACCCTAACCCTAACCCTAACCTAACAATAACAATGAACTTGACCCTAACCCTAACCCTAAACCCTAACACTATCTCTAACTGCAAACCTAACCCTAACCCTAACCTAGCCCTACTCTTTACCGTAAACCTAGCCTTAACGCTACTAACCTTACCCCGACCCTAACCCTAACACTAACCTTAACCCTAACTCGAACCTTAGCCCTAACCCTGACCCTAACCCGAACTCTAACTCTAACCATCACCATAACACTTACCCTAAACCCTCACCTTAACTGTAAACCTAACCCTAACCCTCACTCTAACCCCTAATCGTATCCCCAACCCTAAACCTAATGCTATCCCTAACATTACCCCGACCCTAACCCTAACACAAACAGTAACCCTAATCTAACACGAACCCTAACATTAACCCTAAACTTAACCCTACCCTAACCATAAACCTAAACTAACACCCTAAACCTAACCTCTAACGCTAACTACAATCCTAACCCGAATCCTAACTCTTATCCTAACCTCACCCTTAACCTAAACTTCACACTAACCCGAAACCAAACCCTAAAGATAACCCCTAACCCGAACCTGAACCCAAAACCTAACCTCAACCCTAACTTTAACCCTACCATAAACCTAAACCTAACCCTAACCCCTAAGCATAACTCTAACCCTAACCCTAGCCCTAACCCGAACCCGAACCCTAACCCTAACCGCAATACTTACCCAAAACCCTCACCTTAACTGTAAACGTAACTCTAACTCTTACCCTAACCCTAATCTTAACCCTAAATATAACCCTACCTTAAACCTAACCAAAACACTAACCCCTAACCCTTACTCTAAACCTAATCCTTAGCCTAAACCTAACCTTAACCCTAAACCGAACCCTAACCACTAACCCTAACTCTAAGCCTAACCCAAAATCGAACCCTCACCTAGAACCCAAATTTCACCCTAACCATAACCCTAAACCTACCCTAACTTCATTCAAACCCAAACTAAAACTAACCCTAAACCTAACCCTAACCCTAAACCTAAACTTAACCCTCACCCTGACACTAATACGAACCCTAACCCTCACCCTAACCCTCATGCTTAACATAAACGTCACCCTCACCCTAACCCTAAAACTAAACATAACACTAAATCTTCCCCTAATCCTGACCCTAACCCTAATCCTAACCATAAACCTAACCCTCACCCTAAACTTCACCCTAACCCTGACCCTAACACTAACTCTAACCCTAAAACTTACCCTACACACTCAGCTTAAATGGAAACCTAGCACTAACACTCACGCTAACATCTAAACCTAAACCCAACCCTTAACCTAACCCTATCTCTAACCTTAACCTAGCACTAAACCTGACCATGACTTAACCCTGACCCTAACCCTAAGCCGAACCTTAACTCTAAACCTAACCCTATCCTTAACCCTAACCCTAACCCCTAACCCCTAACCCTAAGCTCAACCCTCCCCCTTATGTTAAACTTCACCCTAACCCTAACCCTAACAATAACTCTAAACCTGACCCTAAACCTGACCCTAAAGCATAGCACTAACTCTAACTCTAAACCTAACCCTAACCCTAACACTTTACCTTAAACCTGGCCTTAACCCTAACCTTACCCCTATCCTAAACCTAACCCTAACACTAACCTTAACCCTAAATCTAACCTTAACACTAACCCTTACCCTAACCCTCACTATTAACTGAAACTTCACCCTAACCCTAACTCTAACTCTAACCCTAACCATAACACTTACCCTAAACCCTCAACTTAACTCGAAACCTAACCCTAACCCCAAACCTCGCCGTAACACCTAATCGTATCCCCAACCCTAAACCTAACGCTACACCTAACCTTATCCCTAACCCTAACCCTAACACGAAGAGTAACCCCAATCTAACCCTAACATTAACCCTAAACTTAACCCTACCCGAACCATAAACCTAACCCTAACACCCTAAACTTAGCCTCTAAAACTAACTATAATCCTAACCCTAACCCTTATCCTAACCTGACTATAATCCTCACTATAATCCTAACCCTAATCCTAACCCTTAACCTAAACTTCACACGAACCCTAAACATAAACCTAACCCTAACCCTAACCGTAACCCTCACCGTAAACCCTAATTGTATGCCCAACCCTAACGCTAATGCTATCCCTAACCCGAACCCTAACCCTAGCACTAACCTGAACCCTTAAGCCCTAATGATAACCCTAACCCTAACCCAAAGCCTAACCCCTAACACCAAAGCCTAATACAAACCTTAACCCTAACTCTCACCCTAACTCTAACACTAACCCTAAACCTAATCATAAACCTAACCCTAAACCAAACCTAACCATGACCAGAACCACAATCCCTAACTAGAACCCTCACCCAAACCCTAACCCTAAACTACACCTGTAACCCCTAACACCTTACAATAACCATATTCCTAACCCTACCCAACCCTCACCCTAAACCTAACCCTCACCCCAACCACAACGCCTAACACAAACCATAACCCTAACACTAACTGTAACACGAAACTTAACCCTGACCTAAAACCTAAGCCTAACCCTAAACCTAAACAGAACCCGTAAACTTAACAATAACCCTAAACATAACCTTAACACTAACCTGAAAATTAACCCAAACCTTAGCCATAACCCTAACCCTAACCCTCACCGTATCCTAAACTTCACCCTATCCCTAAACTAAAGCTAACCCTAACTTTAACCCTAACCCTTCCCCGGAACCTAACCCTAACCTTAACCTTGGCCCACCTGTAACCCTAAACCTAACCCTTACAATAACTCTGATGCTAACCCTCACCCTAAACCTAATCCTAATCCTAACCCTGACCCTAACCCTAACCTAATGTTAACCCTAACTTAAAACCTACCATAAACTTAAAACTAACCCTAACCCCTAACCCTAACTCTAACCCTAACATTAGGCATAACCCGAAACCTAACCGTAGCACTTACCCAAAACCCTCACCTTAACTGTAAACTTAACTCTAACTCTTACCCTAACCCTAAACTTAACCCTAAATATAACCGCACCCTAAACCTAACCGAAACTCTAAGCCCTAACCCTAACTCTAACCCTAATCCTTGGCCTAAACCAAACCTTAACCCTAAACCTAACCCTAACCTCACCTAACCTCAACCCTAATCCTAACCCAAACCCTAAACCGAACCCTTACCCTTAACCAAACTTTCACCCTAACCATAACCCTAAACCTACCCTAACTTCATTCAAACCCTAACCCTAACCCAAACTAAAACTAACCCTAAACCTAACCCTAATCCTAAAGCTAAACCTAACCCTAACCCTAAAGCTAAACCTAACCCTAATCCTGACCCTAACCTGAATCATAACAGCTAACCCTAACCCTCATGCTTGACATAAACTTCACCCTAACCCTAACCCTAAAACTAAACCTAACCCTAAACTAACCTCGAATTCTAGCCCTAACCCTAAACCTAACCGTAACCCTAACTCTAACCCTGATTCTAACCGGAACACCCTAACTGTAAACCTAACACTAACACTCACATGAACTCCTAACCCATTCGCTAACCCTAACCCTACCCCTAATCCTAACCCTAACCCTAACCCTGAACTAAAAACCTAACCCTTAAAATAACTCTAAACTTAAGCCTCGCCTTAACTCTACCCTAACCCTAACCCTAACCTAACAATAACAATGAACTTGACCCTAACCCTAACCCTAAACCCTAACACTATCTCTAACTGCAAACCTAACCCTAACCCTAACCTAGCCCTACTCTTTACCGTAAACCTAGCCTTAACGCTACTAACCTTACCCCGACCCTAACCCTAACACTAACCTTAACCCTAACTCGAACCTTAGCCCTAACCCTGACCCTAACCCGAACTCTAACTCTAACCATCACCATAACACTTACCCTAAACCCTCACCTTAACTGTAAACCTAACCCTAACCCTCACTCTAACCCCTAATCGTATCCCCAACCCTAAACCTAATGCTATCCCTAACATTACCCCGACCCTAACCCTAACACAAACAGTAACCCTAATCTAACACGAACCCTAACATTAACCCTAAACTTAACCCTACCCTAACCATAAACCTAAACTAACACCCTAAACCTAACCTCTAACGCTAACTACAATCCTAACCCGAATCCTAACTCTTATCCTAACCTCACCCTTAACCTAAACTTCACACTAACCCGAAACCAAACCCTAAAGATAACCCCTAACCCGAACCTGAACCCAAAACCTAACCTCAACCCTAACTTTAACCCTACCATAAACCTAAACCTAACCCTAACCCCTAAGCATAACTCTAACCCTAACCCTAGCCCTAACCCGAACCCGAACCCTAACCCTAACCGCAATACTTACCCAAAACCCTCACCTTAACTGTAAACGTAACTCTAACTCTTACCCTAACCCTAATCTTAACCCTAAATATAACCCTACCTTAAACCTAACCAAAACACTAACCCCTAACCCTTACTCTAAACCTAATCCTTAGCCTAAACCTAACCTTAACCCTAAACCGAACCCTAACCACTAACCCTAACTCTAAGCCTAACCCAAAATCGAACCCTCACCTAGAACCCAAATTTCACCCTAACCATAACCCTAAACCTACCCTAACTTCATTCAAACCCAAACTAAAACTAACCCTAAACCTAACCCTAACCCTAAACCTAAACTTAACCCTCACCCTGACACTAATACGAACCCTAACCCTCACCCTAACCCTCATGCTTAACATAAACGTCACCCTCACCCTAACCCTAAAACTAAACATAACACTAAATCTTCCCCTAATCCTGACCCTAACCCTAATCCTAACCATAAACCTAACCCTCACCCTAAACTTAACCCTAACCCTGACCCTAACACTAACTCTAACCCTAAAACTTACCCTACACACTCAGCTTAAATGGAAACCTAGCACTAACACTCACGCTAACATCTAAACCTAAACCCAACCCTTAACCTAACCCTATCTCTAACCTTAACCTAGCACTAAACCTGACCATGACTTAACCCTGACCCTAACCCTAAGCCGAACCTTAACTCTAAACCTAACCCTATCCTTAACCCTAACCCTAACCCCTAACCCCTAACCCTAAGCTCAACCCTCCCCCTTATGTTAAACTTCACCCTAACCCTAACCCTAACAATAACTCTAAACCTGACCCTAAAGCATAGCACTAACTCTAACTCTAAACCTAACCCTAACCCTAACACTTTACCTTAAACCTGGCCTTAACCCTAACCTTACCCCTATCCTAAACCTAACCCTAACACTAACCTTAACCCTAAATCTAACCTTAACACTAACCCTTACCCTAACCCTCACTATTAACTGAAACTTCACCCTAACCCTAACTCTAACTCTAACCCTAACCATAACACTTACCCTAAACCCTCAACTTAACTCGAAACCTAACCCTAACCCCAAACCTCGCCGTAACACCTAATCGTATCCCCAACCCTAAACCTAACGCTACACCTAACCTTATCCCTAACCCTAACCCTAACACGAAGAGTAACCCCAATCTAACCCTAACATTAACCCTAAACTTAACCCTACCCGAACCATAAACCTAACCCTAACACCCTAAACTTAGCCTCTAAAACTAACTATAATCCTAACCCTAACCCTTATCCTAACCTGACTATAATCCTCACTATAATCCTAACCCTAATCCTAACACTTAACCTAAACTTCACACGAACCCTAAACATAAACCTAACCCTAACCCTAACCGTAACCCTCACCGTAAACCCTAATTGTATGCCCAACCCTAACGCTAATGCTATCCCTAACCCGAACCCTAACCCTAGCACTAACCTGAACCCTTAAGCCCTAATGATAACCCTAACCCTAACCCAAAGCCTAACCCCTAACACCAAAGCCTAATACAAACCTTAACCCTAACTCTCACCCTAACTCTAACACTAACCCTAAACCTAATCATAAACCTAACCCTAAACCAAACCTAACCATGACCAGAACCACAATCCCTAACTAGAACCCTCACCCAAACCCTAACCCTAAACTACACCTGTAACCCCTAACACCTTACAATAACCATATTCCTAACCCTACCCAACCCTCACCCTAAACCTAACCCTCACCCCAACCACAACGCCTAACACAAACCATAACCCTAACACTAACTGTAACACGAAACTTAACCCTGACCTAAAACCTAAGCCTAACCCTAAACCTAAACAGAACCCGTAAACTTAACAATAACCCTAAACATAACCTTAACACTAACCTGAAAATTAACCCAAACCTTAGCCATAACCCTAACCCTAACCCTCACCGTATCCTAAACTTCACCCTATCCCTAAACTAAAGCTAACCCTAACTTTAACCCTAACCCTTCCCCGGAACCTAACCCTAACCTTAACCTTGGCCCACCTGTAACCCTAAACCTAACCCTTACAATAACTCTGATGCTAACCCTCACCCTAAACCTAATCCTAATCCTAACCCTGACCCTAACCCTAACCTAATGTTAACCCTAACTTAAAACCTACCATAAACTTAAAACTAACCCTAGCCCCTAACCCTAACTCTAACCCTAACATTAGGCATAACCCGAAACCTAACCATAGCACTTACCCAAAACCCTCACCTTAACTGTAAACTTAACTCTAACTCTTACCCTAACCCTAAACTTAACCCTAAATATAACCGCACCCTAAACCTAACCGAAACTCTAAGCCCTAACCCTAACTCTAACCCTAATCCTTGGCCTAAACCAAACCTTAACCCTAAACCTAACCCTAACCTCACCTAACCTCAACCCTAATCCTAACCCAAACCCTAAACCGAACCCTTACCCTTAACCAAACTTTCACCCTAACCATAACCCTAAACCTACCCTAACTTCATTCAAACCCTAACCCTAACCCAAACTAAAACTAACCCTAAACCTAACCCTAATCCTAAAGCTAAACCTAACCCTAACCCTAAAGCTAAACCTAACCCTAATCCTGACCCTAACCTGAATCATAACAGCTAACCCTAACCCTCATGCTTGACATAAACTTCACCCTAACCCTAACCCTAAAACTAAACCTAACCCTAAACTAACCTCGAATTCTAGCCCTAACCCTAAACCTAACCGTAACCCTAACTCTAACCCTGATTCTAACCGGAACACCCTAACTGTAAACCTAACACTAACACTCACATGAACTCCTAACCCATTCGCTAACCCTAACCCTACCCCTAATCCTAACCCTAACCCTAACCCTGAACTAAAAACCTAACCCTTAAAATAACTCTAAACTTAAGCCTCGCCTTAACTCTACCCTAACCCTAACCCTAACCTAACAATAACAATGAACTTGACCCTAACCCTAACCCTAAACCCTAACACTAACTCTAACTGCAAACCTAACCCTAACCCTAACCTAGCCCTACTCTTTACCGTAAACCTAGCCTTAACGCTACTAACCTTACCCCGACCCTAACCCTAACACTAACCTTAACCCTAACTCGAACCTTAGCCCTAACCCTGACCCTAACCCGAACTCTAACTCTAACCATCACCATAACACTTACCCTAAACCCTCACCTTAACTGTAAACCTAACCCTAACCCTCACTCTAACCCCTAATCGTATCCCCAACCCTAAACCTAATGCTATCCCTAACATTACCCCGACCCTAACCCTAACACAAACAGTAACCCTAATCTAACACGAACCCTAACATTAACCCTAAACTTAACCCTACCCTAACCATAAACCTAAACTAACACCCTAAACCTAACCTCTAACGCTAACTACAATCCTAACCCGAATCCTAACTCTTATCCTAACCTCACCCTTAACCTAAACTTCACACTAACCCGAAACCAAACCCTAAAGATAACCCCTAACCCGAACCTGAACCCAAAACCTAACCTCAACCCTAACTTTAACCCTACCATAAACCTAAACCTAACCCTAACCCCTAAGCATAACTCTAACCCTAACCCTAGCCCTAACCCGAACCCCACCCTAACCCTAACCCTAACCGCAATACTTACCCAAAACCCTCACCTTAACTGTAAACGTAACTCTAACTCTTACCCTAACCCTAATCTTAACCCTAAATATAACCCTACCTTAAACCTAACCAAAACACTAACCCCTAACCCTTACTCTAAACCTAATCCTTAGCCTAAACCTAACCTTAACCCTAAACCAAACCCTAACCACTAACCCTAACTCTAAGCCTAACCCAAAATCGAACCCTCACCTAGAACCCAAATTTCACCCTAACCATAACCCTAAACCTACCCTAACTTCATTCAAACCCAAACTAAAACTAACCCTAAACCTAACCCTAACCCTAAACCTAAACTTAACCCTCACCCTGACACTAATACGAACCCTAACCCTCACCCTAACCCTCATGCTTAACATAAACGTCACCCTCACCCTAACTCTAAAACTAAACATAACACTAAATCTTCCCCTAATCCTGACCCTAACCCTAATCCTAACCATAAACCTAACCCTCACCCTAAACTTAACCCTAACCCTGACCCTAACACTAACTCTAACCCTAAAACTTACCCTACACACTCAGCTTAAATGGAAACCTAGCACTAACACTCACGCTAACATCTAAACCTAAACCCAACCCTTAACCTAACCCTATCTCTAACCTTAACCTAGCACTAAACCTGACCATGACTTAACCCTGACCCTAACCCTAAGCCGAACCTTAACTCTAAACCTAACCCTATCCTTAACCCTAACCCTAACCCCTAACCCCTAACCCTAAGCTCAACCCTCCCCCTTATGTTAAACTTCACCCTAACCCTAACCCTAACAATAACTCTAAACCTGACCCTAAACCTGACCCTAAAGCATAGCACTAACTCTAACTCTAAACCTAACCCTAACCCTAACACTTTACCTTAAACCTGGCCTTAACCCTAACCTTACCCCTATCCTAAACCTAACCCTAACACTAACCTTAACCCTAAATCTAACCTTAACACTAACCCTTACCCTAACCCTCACTATTAACTGAAACTTCACCCTAACCCTAACTCTAACTCTAACCCTAACCATAACACTTACCCTAAACCCTCAACTTAACTCGAAACCTAACCCTAACCCCAAACCTCGCCGTAACACCTAATCGTATCCCCAACCCTAAACCTAACGCTACAGCTAACCTTATCCCTAACCCTAACCCTAACACGAAGAGTAACCCCAATCTAACCCTAACATTAACCCTAAACTTAACCCTACCCGAACCATAAACCTAACCCTAACACCCTAAACTTAGCCTCTAAAACTAACTATAATCCTAACCCTAACCCTTATCCTAACCTGACTATAATCCTCACTATAATCCTAATCCTAACCCTAATCCTAACACTTAACCTAAACTTCACACGAACCCTAAACATAAACCTAACCCTAACCCTAACCGTAACCCTCACCGTAAACCCTAATTGTATGCCCAACCCTAACGCTAATGCTATCCCTAACCCGAACCCTAACCCTAGCACTAACCTGAACCCTTAAGCCCTAATGATAACCCTAACCCTAACCCAAAGCCTAACCCCTAACACCAAAGCCTAATACAAACCTTAACCCTAACTCTCACCCTAACTCTAACACTAACCCTAAACCTAATCATAAACCTAACCCTAAACCAAACCTAACCATGACCAGAACCACAATCCCTAACTAGAACCCTCACCCAAACCCTAACCCTAAACTACACCTGTAACCCCTAACACCTTACAATAACCATATTCCTAACCCTACCCAACCCTCACCCTAAACCTAACCCTCACCCCAACCACAACGCCTAACACAAACCATAACCCTAACACTAACTGTAACACGAAACTTAACCCTGACCTAAAACCTAAGCCTAACCCTAAACCTAAACAGAACCCGTAAACTTAACAATAACCCTAAACATAACCTTAACACTAACCTGAAAATTAACCCAAACCTTAGCCATAACCCTAACCCTAACCCTCACCGTATCCTAAACTTCACCCTATCCCTAAACTAAAGCTAACCCTAACTTTAACCCTAACCCTTCCCCGGAACCTAACCCTAACCTTAACCTTGGCCCACCTGTAACCCTAAACCTAACCCTTACAATAACTCTGATGCTAACCCTCACCCTAAACCTAATCCTAATCCTAACCCTGACCCTAACCCTAACCTAATGTTAACCCTAACTTAAAACCTACCATAAACTTAAAACTAACCCTAGCCCCTAACCCTAACTCTAACCCTAACATTAGGCATAACCCGAAACCTAACCGTAGCACTTACCCAAAACCCTCACCTTAACTGTAAACTTAACTCTAACTCTTACCCTAACCCTAAACTTAACCCTAAATATAACCGCACCCTAAACCTAACCGAAACTCTAAGCCCTAACCCTAACTCTAACCCTAATCCTTGGCCTAAACCAAACCTTAACCCTAAACCTAACCCTAACCTCACCTAACCTCAACCCTAATCCTAACCCAAACCCTAAACCGAACCCTTACCCTTAACCAAACTTTCACCCTAACCATAACCCTAAACCTACCCTAACTTCATTCAAACCCTAACCCTAACCCAAACTAAAACTAACCCTAAACCTAACCCTAATCCTAAAGCTAAACCTAACCCTAACCCTAAAGCTAAACCTAACCCTAATCCTGACCCTAACCTGAATCATAACAGCTAACCCTAACCCTCATGCTTGACATAAACTTCACCCTAACCCTAACCCTAAAACTAAACCTAACCCTAAACTAACCTCGAATTCTAGCCCTAACCCTAAACCTAACCGTAACCCTAACTCTAACCCTGATTCTAACCGGAACACCCTAACTGTAAACCTAACACTAACACTCACATGAACTCCTAACCCATTCGCTAACCCTAACCCTACCCCTAATCCTAACCCTAACCCTAACCCTGAACTAAAAACCTAACCCTTAAAATAACTCTAAACTTATGCCTCGCCTTAACTCTACCCTAACCCTAACTCTAACCTAACAATAACAATGAACTTGACCCTAACCCTAACCCTAAACCCTAACACTAACTCTAACTGCAAACCTAACCCTAACCCTAACCTAGCCCTACTCTTTACCGTAAACCTAGCCTTAACGCTACTAACCTTACCCCGACCCTAACCCTAACACTAACCTTAACCCTAACTCGAACCTTAGCCCTAACCCTGACCCTAACCCGAACTCTAACTCTAACCATCACCATAACACTTACCCTAAACCCTCACCTTAACTGTAAACCTAACCCTAACCCTCACTCTAACCCCTAATCGTATCCCCAACCCTAAACCTAATGCTATCCCTAACATTACCCCGACCCTAACCCTAACACAAACAGTAACCCTAATCTAACACGAACCCTAACATTAACCCTAAACTTAACCCTACCCTAACCATAAACCTAAACTAACACCCTAAACCTAACCTCTAACGCTAACTACAATCCTAACCCGAATCCTAACTCTTATCCTAACCTCACCCTTAACCTAAACTTCACACTAACCCGAAACCAAACCCTAAAGATAACCCCTAACCCGAACCTGAACCCAAAACCTAACCTCAACCCTAACTTTAACCCTACCATAAACCTAAACCTAACCCTAACCCCTAAGCATAACTCTAACCCTAACCCTAGCCCTAACCCGAACCCGAACCCTAACCCTAACCGCAATACTTACCCAAAACCCTCACCTTAACTGTAAACGTAACTCTAACTCTTACCCTAACCCTAATCTTAACCCTAAATATAACCCTACCTTAAACCTAACCAAAACACTAACCCCTAACCCTTACTCTAAACCTAATCCTTAGCCTAAACCTAACCTTAACCCTAAACCGAACCCTAACCACTAACCCTAACTCTAAGCCTAACCCAAAATCGAACCCTCACCTAGAACCCAAATTTCACCCTAACCATAACCCTAAACCTACCCTAACTTCATTCAAACCCAAACTAAAACTAACCCTAAACCTAACCCTAACCCTAAACCTAAACTTAACCCTCACCCTGACACTAATACGAACCCTAACCCTCACCCTAACCCTCATGCTTAACATAAACGTCACCCTCACCCTAACCCTAAAACTAAACATAACACTAAATCTTCCCCTAATCCTGACCCTAACCCTAATCCTAACCATAAACCTAACCCTCACCCTAAACTTCACCCTAACCCTGACCCTAACACTAACTCTAACCCTAAAACTTACCCTACACACTCAGCTTAAATGGAAACCTAGCACTAACACTCACGCTAACATCTAAACCTAAACCCAACCCTTAACCTAACCCTATCTCTAACCTTAACCTAGCACTAAACCTGACCATGACTTAACCCTGACCCTAACCCTAAGCCGAACCTTAACTCTAAACCTAACCCTATCCTTAACCCTAACCCTAACCCCTAACCCCTAACCCTAAGCTCAACCCTCCCCCTTATGTTAAACTTCACCCTAACCCTAACCCTAACAATAACTCTAAACCTGACCCTAAAGCATAGCACTAACTCTAACTCTAAACCTAACCCTAACCCTAACACTTTACCTTAAACCTGGCCTTAACCCTAACCTTACCCCTATCCTAAACCTAACCCTAACACTAACCTTAACCCTAAATCTAACCTTAACACTAACCCTTACCCTAACCCTCACTATTAACTGAAACTTCACCCTAACCCTAACTCTAACTCTAACCCTAACCATAACACTTACCCTAAACCCTCAACTTAACTCGAAACCTAACCCTAACCCCAAACCTCGCCGTAACACCTAATCGTATCCCCAACCCTAAACCTAACGCTACACCTAACCTTATCCCTAACCCTAACCCTAACACGAAGAGTAACCCCAATCTAACCCTAACATTAACCCTAAACTTAACCCTACCCGAACCATAAACCTAACCCTAACACCCTAAACTTAGCCTCTAAAACTAACTATAATCCTAACCCTAACCCTTATCCTAACCTGACTATAATCCTCACTATAATCCTAATCCTAACCCTAATCCTAACACTTAACCTAAACTTCACACGAACCCTAAACATAAACCTAACCCTAACCCTAACCGTAACCCTCACCGTAAACCCTAATTGTATGCCCAACCCTAACGCTAATGCTATCCCTAACCCGAACCCTAACCCTAGCACTAACCTGAACCCTTAAGCCCTAATGATAACCCTAACCCTAACCCAAAGCCTAACCCCTAACACCAAAGCCTAATACAAACCTTAACCCTAACTCTCACCCTAACTCTAACACTAACCCTAAACCTAATCATAAACCTAACCCTAAACCAAACCTAACCATGACCAGAACCACAATCCCTAACTAGAACCCTCACCCAAACCCTAACCCTAAACTACACCTGTAACCCCTAACACCTTACAATAACCATATTCCTAACCCTACCCAACCCTCACCCTAAACCTAACCCTCACCCCAACCACAACGCCTAACACAAACCATAACCCTAACACTAACTGTAACACGAAACTTAACCCTGACCTAAAACCTAAGCCTAACCCTAAACCTAAACAGAACCCGTAAACTTAACAATAACCCTAAACATAACCTTAACACTAACCTGAAAATTAACCCAAACCTTAGCCATAACCCTAACCCTAACCCTCACCGTATCCTAAACTTCACCCTATCCCTAAACTAAAGCTAACCCTAACTTTAACCCTAACCCTTCCCCGGAACCTAACCCTAACCTTAACCTTGGCCCACCTGTAACCCTAAACCTAACCCTTACAATAACTCTGATGCTAACCCTCACCCTAAACCTAATCCTAATCCTAACCCTGACCCTAACCCTAACCTAATGTTAACCCTAACTTAAAACCTACCATAAACTTAAAACTAACCCTAGCCCCTAACCCTAACTCTAACCCTAACATTAGGCATAACCCGAAACCTAACCATAGCACTTACCCAAAACCCTCACCTTAACTGTAAACTTAACTCTAACTCTTACCCTAACCCTAAACTTAACCCTAAATATAACCGCACCCTAAACCTAACCGAAACTCTAAGCCCTAACCCTAACTCTAACCCTAATCCTTGGCCTAAACCAAACCTTAACCCTAAACCTAACCCTAACCTCACCTAACCTCAACCCTAATCCTAACCCAAACCCTAAACCGAACCCTTACCCTTAACCAAACTTTCACCCTAACCATAACCCTAAACCTACCCTAACTTCATTCAAACCCTAACCCTAACCCAAACTAAAACTAACCCTAAACCTAACCCTAATCCTAAAGCTAAACCTAACCCTAACCCTAAAGCTAAACCTAACCCTAATCCTGACCCTAACCTGAATCATAACAGCTAACCCTAACCCTCATGCTTGACATAAACTTCACCCTAACCCTAACCCTAAAACTAAACCTAACCCTAAACTAACCTCGAATTCTAGCCCTAACCCTAAACCTAACCGTAACCCTAACTCTAACCCTGATTCTAACCGGAACACCCTAACTGTAAACCTAACACTAACACTCACATGAACTCCTAACCCATTCGCTAACCCTAACCCTACCCCTAATCCTAACCCTAACCCTAACCCTGAACTAAAAACCTAACCCTTAAAATAACTCTAAACTTAAGCCTCGCCTTAACTCTACCCTAACCCTAACCCTAACCTAACAATAACAATGAACTTGACCCTAACCCTAACCCTAAACCCTAACACTAACTCTAACTGCAAACCTAACCCTAACCCTAACCTAGCCCTACTCTTTACCGTAAACCTAGCCTTAACGCTACTAACCTTACCCCGACCCTAACCCTAACACTAACCTTAACCCTAACTCGAACCTTAGCCCTAACCCTGACCCTAACCCGAACTCTAACTCTAACCATCACCATAACACTTACCCTAAACCCTCACCTTAACTGTAAACCTAACCCTAACCCTCACTCTAACCCCTAATCGTATCCCCAACCCTAAACCTAATGCTATCCCTAACATTACCCCGACCCTAACCCTAACACAAACAGTAACCCTAATCTAACACGAACCCTAACATTAACCCTAAACTTAACCCTACCCTAACCATAAACCTAAACTAACACCCTAAACCTAACCTCTAACGCTAACTACAATCCTAACCCGAATCCTAACTCTTATCCTAACCTCACCCTTAACCTAAACTTCACACTAACCCGAAACCAAACCCTAAAGATAACCCCTAACCCGAACCTGAACCCAAAACCTAACCTCAACCCTAACTTTAACCCTACCATAAACCTAAACCTAACCCTAACCCCTAAGCATAACTCTAACCCTAACCCTAGCCCTAACCCGAACCCCACCCTAACCCTAACCCTAACCGCAATACTTACCCAAAACCCTCACCTTAACTGTAAACGTAACTCTAACTCTTACCCTAACCCTAATCTTAACCCTAAATATAACCCTACCTTAAACCTAACCAAAACACTAACCCCTAACCCTTACTCTAAACCTAATCCTTAGCCTAAACCTAACCTTAACCCTAAACCAAACCCTAACCACTAACCCTAACTCTAAGCCTAACCCAAAATCGAACCCTCACCTAGAACCCAAATTTCACCCTAACCATAACCCTAAACCTACCCTAACTTCATTCAAACCCAAACTAAAACTAACCCTAAACCTAACCCTAACCCTAAACCTAAACTTAACCCTCACCCTGACACTAATACGAACCCTAACCCTCACCCTAACCCTCATGCTTAACATAAACGTCACCCTCACCCTAACTCTAAAACTAAACATAACACTAAATCTTCCCCTAATCCTGACCCTAACCCTAATCCTAACCATAAACCTAACCCTCACCCTAAACTTAACCCTAACCCTGACCCTAACACTAACTCTAACCCTAAAACTTACCCTACACACTCAGCTTAAATGGAAACCTAGCACTAACACTCACGCTAACATCTAAACCTAAACCCAACCCTTAACCTAACCCTATCTCTAACCTTAACCTAGCACTAAACCTGACCATGACTTAACCCTGACCCTAACCCTAAGCCGAACCTTAACTCTAAACCTAACCCTATCCTTAACCCTAACCCTAACCCCTAACCCCTAACCCTAAGCTCAACCCTCCCCCTTATGTTAAACTTCACCCTAACCCTAACCCTAACAATAACTCTAAACCTGACCCTAAACCTGACCCTAAAGCATAGCACTAACTCTAACTCTAAACCTAACCCTAACCCTAACACTTTACCTTAAACCTGGCCTTAACCCTAACCTTACCCCTATCCTAAACCTAACCCTAACACTAACCTTAACCCTAAATCTAACCTTAACACTAACCCTTACCCTAACCCTCACTATTAACTGAAACTTCACCCTAACCCTAACTCTAACTCTAACCCTAACCATAACACTTACCCTAAACCCTCAACTTAACTCGAAACCTAACCCTAACCCCAAACCTCGCCGTAACACCTAATCGTATCCCCAACCCTAAACCTAACGCTACAGCTAACCTTATCCCTAACCCTAACCCTAACACGAAGAGTAACCCCAATCTAACCCTAACATTAACCCTAAACTTAACCCTACCCGAACCATAAACCTAACCCTAACACCCTAAACTTAGCCTCTAAAACTAACTATAATCCTAACCCTAACCCTTATCCTAACCTGACTATAATCCTCACTATAATCCTAATCCTAACCCTAATCCTAACACTTAACCTAAACTTCACACGAACCCTAAACATAAACCTAACCCTAACCCTAACCGTAACCCTCACCGTAAACCCTAATTGTATGCCCAACCCTAACGCTAATGCTATCCCTAACCCGAACCCTAACCCTAGCACTAACCTGAACCCTTAAGCCCTAATGATAACCCTAACCCTAACCCAAAGCCTAACCCCTAACACCAAAGCCTAATACAAACCTTAACCCTAACTCTCACCCTAACTCTAACACTAACCCTAAACCTAATCATAAACCTAACCCTAAACCAAACCTAACCATGACCAGAACCACAATCCCTAACTAGAACCCTCACCCAAACCCTAACCCTAAACTACACCTGTAACCCCTAACACCTTACAATAACCATATTCCTAACCCTACCCAACCCTCACCCTAAACCTAACCCTCACCCCAACCACAACGCCTAACACAAACCATAACCCTAACACTAACTGTAACACGAAACTTAACCCTGACCTAAAACCTAAGCCTAACCCTAAACCTAAACAGAACCCGTAAACTTAACAATAACCCTAAACATAACCTTAACACTAACCTGAAAATTAACCCAAACCTTAGCCATAACCCTAACCCTAACCCTCACCGTATCCTAAACTTCACCCTATCCCTAAACTAAAGCTAACCCTAACTTTAACCCTAACCCTTCCCCGGAACCTAACCCTAACCTTAACCTTGGCCCACCTGTAACCCTAAACCTAACCCTTACAGTAACTCTGATGCTAACCCTCACCCTAAACCTAATCCTAATCCTAACCCTGACCCTAACCCTAACCTAATGTTAACCCTAACTTAAAACCTACCATAAACTTAAAACTAACCCTAGCCCCTAACCCTAACTCTAACCCTAACATTAGGCATAACCCGAAACCTAACCGTAGCACTTACCCAAAACCCTCACCTTAACTGTAAACTTAACTCTAACTCTTACCCTAACCCTAAACTTAACCCTAAATATAACCGCACCCTAAACCTAACCGAAACTCTAAGCCCTAACCCTAACTCTAACCCTAATCCTTGGCCTAAACCAAACCTTAACCCTAAACCTAACCCTAACCTCACCTAACCTCAACCCTAATCCTAACCCAAACCCTAAACCGAACCCTTACCCTTAACCAAACTTTCACCCTAACCATAACCCTAAACCTACCCTAACTTCATTCAAACCCTAACCCTAACCCAAACTAAAACTAACCCTAAACCTAACCCTAATCCTAAAGCTAAACCTAACCCTAACCCTAAAGCTAAACCTAACCCTAATCCTGACCCTAACCTGAATCATAACAGCTAACCCTAACCCTCATGCTTGACATAAACTTCACCCTAACCCTAACCCTAAAACTAAACCTAACCCTAAACTAACCTCGAATTCTAGCCCTAACCCTAAACCTAACCGTAACCCTAACTCTAACCCTGATTCTAACCGGAACACCCTAACTGTAAACCTAACACTAACACTCACATGAACTCCTAACCCATTCGCTAACCCTAACCCTACCCCTAATCCTAACCCTAACCCTAACCCTGAACTAAAAACCTAACCCTTAAAATAACTCTAAACTTATGCCTCGCCTTAACTCTACCCTAACCCTAACTCTAACCTAACAATAACAATGAACTTGACCCTAACCCTAACCCTAAACCCTAACACTAACTCTAACTGCAAACCTAACCCTAACCCTAACCTAGCCCTACTCTTTACCGTAAACCTAGCCTTAACGCTACTAACCTTACCCCGACCCTAACCCTAACACTAACCTTAACCCTAACTCGAACCTTAGCCCTAACCCTGACCCTAACCCGAACTCTAACTCTAACCATCACCATAACACTTACCCTAAACCCTCACCTTAACTGTAAACCTAACCCTAACCCTCACTCTAACCCCTAATCGTATCCCCAACCCTAAACCTAATGCTATCCCTAACATTACCCCGACCCTAACCCTAACACAAACAGTAACCCTAATCTAACACGAACCCTAACATTAACCCTAAACTTAACCCTACCCTAACCATAAACCTAAACTAACACCCTAAACCTAACCTCTAACGCTAACTACAATCCTAACCCGAATCCTAACTCTTATCCTAACCTCACCCTTAACCTAAACTTCACACTAACCCGAAACCAAACCCTAAAGATAACCCCTAACCCGAACCTGAACCCAAAACCTAACCTCAACCCTAACTTTAACCCTACCATAAACCTAAACCTAACCCTAACCCCTAAGCATAACTCTAACCCTAACCCTAGCCCTAACCCGAACCCGAACCCTAACCCTAACCGCAATACTTACCCAAAACCCTCACCTTAACTGTAAACGTAACTCTAACTCTTACCCTAACCCTAATCTTAACCCTAAATATAACCCTACCTTAAACCTAACCAAAACACTAACCCCTAACCCTTACTCTAAACCTAATCCTTAGCCTAAACCTAACCTTAACCCTAAACCGAACCCTAACCACTAACCCTAACTCTAAGCCTAACCCAAAATCGAACCCTCACCTAGAACCCAAATTTCACCCTAACCATAACCCTAAACCTACCCTAACTTCATTCAAACCCAAACTAAAACTAACCCTAAACCTAACCCTAACCCTAAACCTAAACTTAACCCTCACCCTGACACTAATACGAACCCTAACCCTCACCCTAACCCTCATGCTTAACATAAACGTCACCCTCACCCTAACCCTAAAACTAAACATAACACTAAATCTTCCCCTAATCCTGACCCTAACCCTAATCCTAACCATAAACCTAACCCTCACCCTAAACTTCACCCTAACCCTGACCCTAACACTAACTCTAACCCTAAAACTTACCCTACACACTCAGCTTAAATGGAAACCTAGCACTAACACTCACGCTAACATCTAAACCTAAACCCAACCCTTAACCTAACCCTATCTCTAACCTTAACCTAGCACTAAACCTGACCATGACTTAACCCTGACCCTAACCCTAAGCCGAACCTTAACTCTAAACCTAACCCTATCCTTAACCCTAACCCTAACCCCTAACCCCTAACCCTAAGCTCAACCCTCCCCCTTATGTTAAACTTCACCCTAACCCTAACCCTAACAATAACTCTAAACCTGACCCTAAAGCATAGCACTAACTCTAACTCTAAACCTAACCCTAACCCTAACACTTTACCTTAAACCTGGCCTTAACCCTAACCTTACCCCTATCCTAAACCTAACCCTAACACTAACCTTAACCCTAAATCTAACCTTAACACTAACCCTTACCCTAACCCTCACTATTAACTGAAACTTCACCCTAACCCTAACTCTAACTCCAACCCTAACCATAACACTTACCCTAAACCCTCAACTTAACTCGAAACCTAACCCTAACCCCAAACCTCGCCGTAACACCTAATCGTATCCCCAACCCTAAACCTAACGCTACACCTAACCTTATCCCTAACCCTAACCCTAACACGAAGAGTAACCCCAATCTAACCCTAACATTAACCCTAAACTTAACCCTACCCGAACCATAAACCTAACCCTAACACCCTAAACTTAGCCTCTAAAACTAACTATAATCCTAACCCTAACCCTTATCCTAACCTGACTATAATCCTCACTATAATCCTAATCCTAACCCTAATCCTAACACTTAACCTAAACTTCACACGAACCCTAAACATAAACCTAACCCTAACCCTAACCGTAACCCTCACCGTAAACCCTAATTGTATGCCCAACCCTAACGCTAATGCTATCCCTAACCCGAACCCTAACCCTAGCACTAACCTGAACCCTTAAGCCCTAATGATAACCCTAACCCTAACCCAAAGCCTAACCCCTAACACCAAAGCCTAATACAAACCTTAACCCTAACTCTCACCCTAACTCTAACACTAACCCTAAACCTAATCATAAACCTAACCCTAAACCAAACCTAACCATGACCAGAACCACAATCCCTAACTAGAACCCTCACCCAAACCCTAACCCTAAACTACACCTGTAACCCCTAACACCTTACAATAACCATATTCCTAACCCTACCCAACCCTCACCCTAAACCTAACCCTCACCCCAACCACAACGCCTAACACAAACCATAACCCTAACACTAACTGTAACACGAAACTTAACCCTGACCTAAAACCTAAGCCTAACCCTAAACCTAAACAGAACCCGTAAACTTAACAATAACCCTAAACATAACCTTAACACTAACCTGAAAATTAACCCAAACCTTAGCCATAACCCTAACCCTAACCCTCACCGTATCCTAAACTTCACCCTATCCCTAAACTAAAGCTAACCCTAACTTTAACCCTAACCCTTCCCCGGAACCTAACCCTAACCTTAACCTTGGCCCACCTGTAACCCTAAACCTAACCCTTACAATAACTCTGATGCTAACCCTCACCCTAAACCTAATCCTAATCCTAACCCTGACCCTAACCCTAACCTAATGTTAACCCTAACTTAAAACCTACCATAAACTTAAAACTAACCCTAGCCCCTAACCCTAACTCTAACCCTAACATTAGGCATAACCCGAAACCTAACCGTAGCACTTACCCAAAACCCTCACCTTAACTGTAAACTTAACTCTAACTCTTACCCTAACCCTAAACTTAACCCTAAATATAACCGCACCCTAAACCTAACCGAAACTCTAAGCCCTAACCCTAACTCTAACCCTAATCCTTGGCCTAAACCAAACCTTAACCCTAAACCTAACCCTAACCTCACCTAACCTCAACCCTAATCCTAACCCAAACCCTAAACCGAACCCTTACCCTTAACCAAACTTTCACCCTAACCATAACCCTAAACCTACCCTAACTTCATTCAAACCCTAACCCTAACCCAAACTAAAACTAACCCTAAACCTAACCCTAATCCTAAAGCTAAACCTAACCCTAACCCTAAAGCTAAACCTAACCCTAATCCTGACCCTAACCTGAATCATAACAGCTAACCCTAACCCTCATGCTTGACATAAACTTCACCCTAACCCTAACCCTAAAACTAAACCTAACCCTAAACTAACCTCGAATTCTAGCCCTAACCCTAAACCTAACCGTAACCCTAACTCTAACCCTGATTCTAACCGGAACACCCTAACTGTAAACCTAACACTAACACTCACATGAACTCCTAACCCATTCGCTAACCCTAACCCTACCCCTAATCCTAACCCTAACCCTAACCCTGAACTAAAAACCTAACCCTTAAAATAACTCTAAACTTATGCCTCGCCTTAACTCTACCCTAACCCTAACTCTAACCTAACAATAACAATGAACTTGACCCTAACCCTAACCCTAAACCCTAACACTAACTCTAACTGCAAACCTAACCCTAACCCTAACCTAGCCCTACTCTTTACCGTAAACCTAGCCTTAACGCTACTAACCTTACCCCGACCCTAACCCTAACACTAACCTTAACCCTAACTCGAACCTTAGCCCTAACCCTGACCCTAACCCGAACTCTAACTCTAACCATCACCATAACACTTACCCTAAACCCTCACCTTAACTGTAAACCTAACCCTAACCCTCACTCTAACCCCTAATCGTATCCCCAACCCTAAACCTAATGCTATCCCTAACATTACCCCGACCCTAACCCTAACACAAACAGTAACCCTAATCTAACACGAACCCTAACATTAACCCTAAACTTAACCCTACCCTAACCATAAACCTAAACTAACACCCTAAACCTAACCTCTAACGCTAACTACAATCCTAACCCGAATCCTAACTCTTATCCTAACCTCACCCTTAACCTAAACTTCACACTAACCCGAAACCAAACCCTAAAGATAACCCCTAACCCGAACCTGAACCCAAAACCTAACCTCAACCCTAACTTTAACCCTACCATAAACCTAAACCTAACCCTAACCCCTAAGCATAACTCTAACCCTAACCCTAGCCCTAACCCGAACCCGAACCCTAACCCTAACCGCAATACTTACCCAAAACCCTCACCTTAACTGTAAACGTAACTCTAACTCTTACCCTAACCCTAATCTTAACCCTAAATATAACCCTACCTTAAACCTAACCAAAACACTAACCCCTAACCCTTACTCTAAACCTAATCCTTAGCCTAAACCTAACCTTAACCCTAAACCGAACCCTAACCACTAACCCTAACTCTAAGCCTAACCCAAAATCGAACCCTCACCTAGAACCCAAATTTCACCCTAACCATAACCCTAAACCTACCCTAACTTCATTCAAACCCAAACTAAAACTAACCCTAAACCTAACCCTAACCCTAAACCTAAACTTAACCCTCACCCTGACACTAATACGAACCCTAACCCTCACCCTAACCCTCATGCTTAACATAAACGTCACCCTCACCCTAACCCTAAAACTAAACATAACACTAAATCTTCCCCTAATCCTGACCCTAACCCTAATCCTAACCATAAACCTAACCCTCACCCTAAACTTCACCCTAACCCTGACCCTAACACTAACTCTAACCCTAAAACTTACCCTACACACTCAGCTTAAATGGAAACCTAGCACTAACACTCACGCTAACATCTAAACCTAAACCCAACCCTTAACCTAACCCTATCTCTAACCTTAACCTAGCACTAAACCTGACCATGACTTAACCCTGACCCTAACCCTAAGCCGAACCTTAACTCTAAACCTAACCCTATCCTTAACCCTAACCCTAACCCCTAACCCCTAACCCTAAGCTCAACCCTCCCCCTTATGTTAAACTTCACCCTAACCCTAACCCTAACAATAACTCTAAACCTGACCCTAAAGCATAGCACTAACTCTAACTCTAAACCTAACCCTAACCCTAACACTTTACCTTAAACCTGGCCTTAACCCTAACCTTACCCCTATCCTAAACCTAACCCTAACACTAACCTTAACCCTAAATCTAACCTTAACACTAACCCTTACCCTAACCCTCACTATTAACTGAAACTTCACCCTAACCCTAACTCTAACTCTAACCCTAACCATAACACTTACCCTAAACCCTCAACTTAACTCGAAACCTAACCCTAACCCCAAACCTCGCCGTAACACCTAATCGTATCCCCAACCCTAAACCTAACGCTACACCTAACCTTATCCCTAACCCTAACCCTAACACGAAGAGTAACCCCAATCTAACCCTAACATTAACCCTAAACTTAACCCTACCCGAACCATAAACCTAACCCTAACACCCTAAACTTAGCCTCTAAAACTAACTATAATCCTAACCCTAACCCTTATCCTAACCTGACTATAATCCTCACTATAATCCTAACCCTAATCCTAACCCTTAACCTAAACTTCACACGAACCCTAAACATAAACCTAACCCTAACCCTAACCGTAACCCTCACCGTAAACCCTAATTGTATGCCCAACCCTAACGCTAATGCTATCCCTAACCCGAACCCTAACCCTAGCACTAACCTGAACCCTTAAGCCCTAATGATAACCCTAACCCTAACCCAAAGCCTAACCCCTAACACCAAAGCCTAATACAAACCTTAACCCTAACTCTCACCCTAACTCTAACACTAACCCTAAACCTAATCATAAACCTAACCCTAAACCAAACCTAACCATGACCAGAACCACAATCCCTAACTAGAACCCTCACCCAAACCCTAACCCTAAACTACACCTGTAACCCCTAACACCTTACAATAACCATATTCCTAACCCTACCCAACCCTCACCCTAAACCTAACCCTCACCCCAACCACAACGCCTAACACAAACCATAACCCTAACACTAACTGTAACACGAAACTTAACCCTGACCTAAAACCTAAGCCTAACCCTAAACCTAAACAGAACCCGTAAACTTAACAATAACCCTAAACATAACCTTAACACTAACCTGAAAATTAACCCAAACCTTAGCCATAACCCTAACCCTAACCCTCACCGTATCCTAAACTTCACCCTATCCCTAAACTAAAGCTAACCCTAACTTTAACCCTAACCCTTCCCCGGAACCTAACCCTAACCTTAACCTTGGCCCACCTGTAACCCTAAACCTAACCCTTACAATAACTCTGATGCTAACCCTCACCCTAAACCTAATCCTAATCCTAACCCTGACCCTAACCCTAACCTAATGTTAACCCTAACTTAAAACCTACCATAAACTTAAAACTAACCCTAACCCCTAACCCTAACTCTAACCCTAACATTAGGCATAACCCGAAACCTAACCGTAGCACTTACCCAAAACCCTCACCTTAACTGTAAACTTAACTCTAACTCTTACCCTAACCCTAAACTTAACCCTAAATATAACCGCACCCTAAACCTAACCGAAACTCTAAGCCCTAACCCTAACTCTAACCCTAATCCTTGGCCTAAACCAAACCTTAACCCTAAACCTAACCCTAACCTCACCTAACCTCAACCCTAATCCTAACCCAAACCCTAAACCGAACCCTTACCCTTAACCAAACTTTCACCCTAACCATAACCCTAAACCTACCCTAACTTCATTCAAACCCTAACCCTAACCCAAACTAAAACTAACCCTAAACCTAACCCTAATCCTAAAGCTAAACCTAACCCTAACCCTAAAGCTAAACCTAACCCTAATCCTGACCCTAACCTGAATCATAACAGCTAACCCTAACCCTCATGCTTGACATAAACTTCACCCTAACCCTAACCCTAAAACTAAACCTAACCCTAAACTAACCTCGAATTCTAGCCCTAACCCTAAACCTAACCGTAACCCTAACTCTAACCCTGATTCTAACCGGAACACCCTAACTGTAAACCTAACACTAACACTCACATGAACTCCTAACCCATTCGCTAACCCTAACCCTACCCCTAATCCTAACCCTAACCCTAACCCTGAACTAAAAACCTAACCCTTAAAATAACTCTAAACTTAAGCCTCGCCTTAACTCTACCCTAACCCTAACCCTAACCTAACAATAACAATGAACTTGACCCTAACCCTAACCCTAAACCCTAACACTATCTCTAACTGCAAACCTAACCCTAACCCTAACCTAGCCCTACTCTTTACCGTAAACCTAGCCTTAACGCTACTAACCTTACCCCGACCCTAACCCTAACACTAACCTTAACCCTAACTCGAACCTTAGCCCTAACCCTGACCCTAACCCGAACTCTAACTCTAACCATCACCATAACACTTACCCTAAACCCTCACCTTAACTGTAAACCTAACCCTAACCCTCACTCTAACCCCTAATCGTATCCCCAACCCTAAACCTAATGCTATCCCTAACATTACCCCGACCCTAACCCTAACACAAACAGTAACCCTAATCTAACACGAACCCTAACATTAACCCTAAACTTAACCCTACCCTAACCATAAACCTAAACTAACACCCTAAACCTAACCTCTAACGCTAACTACAATCCTAACCCGAATCCTAACTCTTATCCTAACCTCACCCTTAACCTAAACTTCACACTAACCCGAAACCAAACCCTAAAGATAACCCCTAACCCGAACCTGAACCCAAAACCTAACCTCAACCCTAACTTTAACCCTACCATAAACCTAAACCTAACCCTAACCCCTAAGCATAACTCTAACCCTAACCCTAGCCCTAACCCGAACCCGAACCCTAACCCTAACCGCAATACTTACCCAAAACCCTCACCTTAACTGTAAACGTAACTCTAACTCTTACCCTAACCCTAATCTTAACCCTAAATATAACCCTACCTTAAACCTAACCAAAACACTAACCCCTAACCCTTACTCTAAACCTAATCCTTAGCCTAAACCTAACCTTAACCCTAAACCGAACCCTAACCACTAACCCTAACTCTAAGCCTAACCCAAAATCAAACCCTCACCTAGAACCCAAATTTCACCCTAACCATAACCCTAAACCTACCCTAACTTCATTCAAACCCAAACTAAAACTAACCCTAAACCTAACCCTAACCCTAAACCTAAACTTAACCCTCACCCTGACACTAATACGAACCCTAACCCTCACCCTAACCCTCATGCTTAACATAAACGTCACCCTCACCCTAACCCTAAAACTAAACATAACACTAAATCTTCCCCTAATCCTGACCCTAACCCTAATCCTAACCATAAACCTAACCCTCACCCTAAACTTAACCCTAACCCTGACCCTAACACTAACTCTAACCCTAAAACTTACCCTACACACTCAGCTTAAATGGAAACCTAGCACTAACACTCACGCTAACATCTAAACCTAAACCCAACCCTTAACCTAACCCTATCTCTAACCTTAACCTAGCACTAAACCTGACCATGACTTAACCCTGACCCTAACCCTAAGCCGAACCTTAACTCTAAACCTAACCCTATCCTTAACCCTAACCCTAACCCCTAACCCCTAACCCTAAGCTCAACCCTCCCCCTTATGTTAAACTTCACCCTAACCCTAACCCTAACAATAACTCTAAACCTGACCCTAAACCTGACCCTAAAGCATAGCACTAACTCTAACTCTAAACCTAACCCTAACCCTAACACTTTACCTTAAACCTGGCCTTAACCCTAACCTTACCCCTATCCTAAACCTAACCCTAACACTAACCTTAACCCTAAATCTAACCTTAACACTAACCCTTACCCTAACCCTCACTATTAACTGAAACTTCACCCTAACCCTAACTCTAACTCTAACCCTAACCATAACACTTACCCTAAACCCTCAACTTAACTCGAAACCTAACCCTAACCCCAAACCTCGCCGTAACACCTAATCGTATCCCCAACCCTAAACCTAACGCTACACCTAACCTTATCCCTAACCCTAACCCTAACACGAAGAGTAACCCCAATCTAACCCTAACATTAACCCTAAACTTAACCCTACCCGAACCATAAACCTAACCCTAACACCCTAAACTTAGCCTCTAAAACTAACTATAATCCTAACCCTAACCCTTATCCTAACCTGACTATAATCCTCACTATAATCCTAACCCTAATCCTAACACTTAACCTAAACTTCACACGAACCCTAAACATAAACCTAACCCTAACCCTAACCGTAACCCTCACCGTAAACCCTAATTGTATGCCCAACCCTAACGCTAATGCTATCCCTAACCCGAACCCTAACCCTAGCACTAACCTGAACCCTTAAGCCCTAATGATAACCCTAACCCTAACCCAAAGCCTAACCCCTAACACCAAAGCCTAATACAAACCTTAACCCTAACTCTCACCCTAACTCTAACACTAACCCTAAACCTAATCATAAACCTAACCCTAAACCAAACCTAACCATGACCAGAACCACAATCCCTAACTAGAACCCTCACCCAAACCCTAACCCTAAACTACACCTGTAACCCCTAACACCTTACAATAACCATATTCCTAACCCTACCCAACCCTCACCCTAAACCTAACCCTCACCCCAACCACAACGCCTAACACAAACCATAACCCTAACACTAACTGTAACACGAAACTTAACCCTGACCTAAAACCTAAGCCTAACCCTAAACCTAAACAGAACCCGTAAACTTAACAATAACCCTAAACATAACCTTAACACTAACCTGAAAATTAACCCAAACCTTAGCCATAACCCTAACCCTAACCCTCACCGTATCCTAAACTTCACCCTATCCCTAAACTAAAGCTAACCCTAACTTTAACCCTAACCCTTCCCCGGAACCTAACCCTAACCTTAACCTTGGCCCACCTGTAACCCTAAACCTAACCCTTACAATAACTCTGATGCTAACCCTCACCCTAAACCTAATCCTAATCCTAACCCTGACCCTAACCCTAACCTAATGTTAACCCTAACTTAAAACCTACCATAAACTTAAAACTAACCCTAGCCCCTAACCCTAACTCTAACCCTAACATTAGGCATAACCCGAAACCTAACCATAGCACTTACCCAAAACCCTCACCTTAACTGTAAACTTAACTCTAACTCTTACCCTAACCCTAAACTTAACCCTAAATATAACCGCACCCTAAACCTAACCGAAACTCTAAGCCCTAACCCTAACTCTAACCCTAATCCTTGGCCTAAACCAAACCTTAACCCTAAACCTAACCCTAACCTCACCTAACCTCAACCCTAATCCTAACCCAAACCCTAAACCGAACCCTTACCCTTAACCAAACTTTCACCCTAACCATAACCCTAAACCTACCCTAACTTCATTCAAACCCTAACCCTAACCCAAACTAAAACTAACCCTAAACCTAACCCTAATCCTAAAGCTAAACCTAACCCTAACCCTAAAGCTAAACCTAACCCTAATCCTGACCCTAACCTGAATCATAACAGCTAACCCTAACCCTCATGCTTGACATAAACTTCACCCTAACCCTAACCCTAAAACTAAACCTAACCCTAAACTAACCTCGAATTCTAGCCCTAACCCTAAACCTAACCGTAACCCTAACTCTAACCCTGATTCTAACCGGAACACCCTAACTGTAAACCTAACACTAACACTCACATGAACTCCTAACCCATTCGCTAACCCTAACCCTACCCCTAATCCTAACCCTAACCCTAACCCTGAACTAAAAACCTAACCCTTAAAATAACTCTAAACTTAAGCCTCGCCTTAACTCTACCCTAACCCTAACCCTAACCTAACAATAACAATGAACTTGACCCTAACCCTAACCCTAAACCCTAACACTAACTCTAACTGCAAACCTAACCCTAACCCTAACCTAGCCCTACTCTTTACCGTAAACCTAGCCTTAACGCTACTAACCTTACCCCGACCCTAACCCTAACACTAACCTTAACCCTAACTCGAACCTTAGCCCTAACCCTGACCCTAACCCGAACTCTAACTCTAACCATCACCATAACACTTACCCTAAACCCTCACCTTAACTGTAAACCTAACCCTAACCCTCACTCTAACCCCTAATCGTATCCCCAACCCTAAACCTAATGCTATCCCTAACATTACCCCGACCCTAACCCTAACACAAACAGTAACCCTAATCTAACACGAACCCTAACATTAACCCTAAACTTAACCCTACCCTAACCATAAACCTAAACTAACACCCTAAACCTAACCTCTAACGCTAACTACAATCCTAACCCGAATCCTAACTCTTATCCTAACCTCACCCTTAACCTAAACTTCACACTAACCCGAAACCAAACCCTAAAGATAACCCCTAACCCGAACCTGAACCCAAAACCTAACCTCAACCCTAACTTTAACCCTACCATAAACCTAAACCTAACCCTAACCCCTAAGCATAACTCTAACCCTAACCCTAGCCCTAACCCGAACCCGAACCCTAACCCTAACCGCAATACTTACCCAAAACCCTCACCTTAACTGTAAACGTAACTCTAACTCTTACCCTAACCCTAATCTTAACCCTAAATATAACCCTACCTTAAACCTAACCAAAACACTAACCCCTAACCCTTACTCTAAACCTAATCCTTAGCCTAAACCTAACCTTAACCCTAAACCGAACCCTAACCACTAACCCTAACTCTAAGCCTAACCCAAAATCGAACCCTCACCTAGAACCCAAATTTCACCCTAACCATAACCCTAAACCTACCCTAACTTCATTCAAACCCAAACTAAAACTAACCCTAAACCTAACCCTAACCCTAAACCTAAACTTAACCCTCACCCTGACACTAATACGAACCCTAACCCTCACCCTAACCCTCATGCTTAACATAAACGTCACCCTCACCCTAACCCTAAAACTAAACATAACACTAAATCTTCCCCTAATCCTGACCCTAACCCTAATCCTAACCATAAACCTAACCCTCACCCTAAACTTAACCCTAACCCTGACCCTAACACTAACTCTAACCCTAAAACTTACCCTACACACTCAGCTTAAATGGAAACCTAGCACTAACACTCACGCTAACATCTAAACCTAAACCCAACCCTTAACCTAACCCTATCTCTAACCTTAACCTAGCACTAAACCTGACCATGACTTAACCCTGACCCTAACCCTAAGCCGAACCTTAACTCTAAACCTAACCCTATCCTTAACCCTAACCCTAACCCCTAACCCCTAACCCTAAGCTCAACCCTCCCCCTTATGTTAAACTTCACCCTAACCCTAACCCTAACAATAACTCTAAACCTGACCCTAAACCTGACCCTAAAGCATAGCACTAACTCTAACTCTAAACCTAACCCTAACCCTAACACTTTACCTTAAACCTGGCCTTAACCCTAACCTTACCCCTATCCTAAACCTAACCCTAACACTAACCTTAACCCTAAATCTAACCTTAACACTAACCCTTACCCTAACCCTCACTATTAACTGAAACTTCACCCTAACCCTAACTCTAACTCTAACCCTAACCATAACACTTACCCTAAACCCTCAACTTAACTCGAAACCTAACCCTAACCCCAAACCTCGCCGTAACACCTAACCGTATCCCCAACCCTAAACCTAACGCTACACCTAACCTTATCCCTAACCCTAACCCTAACACGAAGAGTAACCCCAATCTAACCCTAACATTAACCCTAAACTTAACCCTACCCGAACCATAAACCTAACCCTAACACCCTAAACTTAGCCTCTAAAACTAACTATAATCCTAACCCTAACCCTTATCCTAACCTGACTATAATCCTCACTATAATCCTAACCCTAATCCTAACCCTTAACCTAAACTTCACACGAACCCTAAACATAAACCTAACCCTAACCCTAAACATAACCCCTAACTCTAACCCAAACCCTAAACCTAAGCATAACACTAACCTGAACACAAACCCAAACTCTACCCTAACCCTAAAAATAACCCTCTCCCTATCCTAAACTCCATCCAAAGCCTACACCTAAACTTAACCCTAAACCTAACCCAAACCCTAACCTTAAACCTAACTCTAATCATAACGCTATTCCACCTGTAACCCTAAACCTAAGCCTTACCATAGCCCTGAATCTAACCCTAAACCTAATCCTAATCCTAACCCTAGACCTAATCCTAACCCTAACCCTAACGCTAACCCTAACCATGAATCTAAATAGAACACTAACTCTAACCCTAAACCTGAACCTAAACCTAAATCTTACCGTACACCTAACCCTAACCCTAACCCTAACTCTATCTCTAACCTTATCCAGAACACTTACCCTAAACCCTTACCTGAACTGGAAAACTAACCGTAACCCTCACCGTAAACCCTAATTGTATGCCCAACCCTAACGCTAATGCTATCCCTAACCCGAACCCTAACCCTAGCACTAACCTGAACCCTTAAGCCCTAATGATAACCCTAACCCTAACCCAAAGCCTAACCCCTAACACCAAAGCCTAATACAAACCTTAACCCTAACTCTCACCCTAACTCTAACACTAACCCTAAACCTAATCATAAACCTAACCCTAAACCAAACCTAACCATGACCAGAACCACAATCCCTAACTAGAACCCTCACCCAAACCCTAACCCTAAACTACACCTGTAACCCCTAACACCTTACAATAACCATATTCCTAACCCTACCCAACCCTCACCCTAAACCTAACCCTCACCCCAACCACAACGCCTAACACAAACCATAACCCTAACACTAACTGTAACACGAAACTTAACCCTGACCTAAAACCTAAGCCTAACACTAAACCTAAACAGAACCCGTAAACTTAACAATAACCCTAAACATAACCTTAACACTAACCTGAAAATTAACCCAAACCTTAGCCATAACCCTAACCCTAACCCTCACCGTATCCTAAACTTCACCCTATCCCTAAACTAAAGCTAACCCTAACTTTAACCCTAACCCTTCCCCGGAACCTAACCCTAACCTTAACCTTGGCCCACCTGTAACCCTAAACCTAACCCTTACAATAACTCTGATGCTAACCCTCACCCTAAACCTAATCCTAATCCTAACCCTGACCCTAACCCTAACCTAATGTTAACCCTAACTTAAAACCTACCATAAACTTAAAACTAACCCTAACCCCTAACCCTAACTCTAACCCTAACATTAGGCATAACCCGAAACCTAACCGTAGCACTTACCCAAAACCCTCACCTTAACTGTAAACTTAACTCTAACTCTTACCCAAACCCTAAACTTAACCCTAAATATAACCGCACCCTAAACCTAACCGAAACTCTAAGCCCTAACCCTAACTCTAACCCTAATCCTTGGCCTAAACCAAACCTTAACCCTAAACCTAACCCTAACCTCACCTAACCTCAACCCTAATCCTAACCCAAACCCTAAACCGAACCCTTACCCTTAACCAAACTTTCACCCTAACCATAACCCTAAACCTACCCTAACTTCATTCAAACCCTAACCCTAACCCAAACTAAAACTAACCCTAAACCTAACCCTAATCCTAAAGCTAAACCTAACCCTAACCCTAAAGCTAAACCTAACCCTAATCCTGACCCTAACCTGAATCATAACAGCTAACCCTAACCCTCATGCTTAACATAAACTTCACCCTAACCCTAACCCTAAAACTAAACCTAACCCTAAACTAACCTCGAATTCTAGCCCTAACCCTAAACCTAACCCTAACCCTAACTCTAACCCTGATTCTAACCATAACACCCTAACTGTCAACCTAACACTAACACTCACACGAACTCCTAACCCATTCGCTAACCCTAACCCTACCCCTAATCCTAACCCTAACCCTAACCCTGAACTAAAAACCTAACCCTTAAAATAACTCTAAACTTAAGCCTCGCCTTAACTCTACCCTAACCCTAACCCTAACCTAACAATAACAATGAACTTGACCCTAACCCTAACCCTAAACCCTAACACTAACTCTAACTGCAAACCTAACCCTAACCCTAACCTAGCCCTACTCTTTACCGTAAACCTAGCCTTAACGCTACTAACCTTACCCCGACCCTAACCCTAACACTAACCTTAACCCTAACTCGAACCTTAGCCCTAACCCTGACCCTAACCCGAACTCTAACTCTAACCATCACCATAACACTTACCCTAAACCCTCACCTTAACTGTAAACCTAACCCTAACCCTCACTCTAACCCCTAATCGTATCCCCAACCCTAAACCTAATGCTATCCCTAACATTACCCCGACCCTAACCCTAACACAAACAGTAACCCTAATCTAACACGAACCCTAACATTAACCCTAAACTTAACCCTACCCTAACCATAAACCTAAACTAACACCCTAAACCTAACCTCTAACGCTAACTACAATCCTAACCCGAATCCTAACTCTTATCCTAACCTCACCCTTAACCTAAACTTCACACTAACCCGAAACCAAACCCTAAAGATAACCCCTAACCCGAACCTGAACCCAAAACCTAACCTCAACCCTAACTTTAACCCTACCATAAACCTAAACCTAACCCTAACCCCTAAGCATAACTCTAACCCTAACCCTAGCCCTAACCCGAACCCGAACCCTAACCCTAACCGCAATACTTACCCAAAACCCTCACCTTAACTGTAAACGTAACTCTAACTCTTACCCTAACCCTAATCTTAACCCTAAATATAACCCTACCTTAAACCTAACCAAAACACTAACCCCTAACCCTTACTCTAAACCTAATCCTTAGCCTAAACCTAACCTTAACCCTAAACCGAACCCTAACCACTAACCCTAACTCTAAGCCTAACCCAAAATCGAACCCTCACCTAGAACCCAAATTTCACCCTAACCATAACCCTAAACCTACCCTAACTTCATTCAAACCCAAACTAAAACTAACCCTAAACCTAACCCTAACCCTAAACCTAAACTTAACCCTCACCCTGACACTAATACGAACCCTAACCCTCACCCTAACCCTCATGCTTAACATAAACGTCACCCTCACCCTAACCCTAAAACTAAACATAACACTAAATCTTCCCCTAATCCTGACCCTAACCCTAATCCTAACCATAAACCTAACCCTCACCCTAAACTTAACCCTAACCCTGACCCTAACACTAACTCTAACCCTAAAACTTACCCTACACACTCAGCTTAAATGGAAACCTAGCACTAACACTCACGCTAACATCTAAACCTAAACCCAACCCTTAACCTAACCCTATCTCTAACCTTAACCTAGCACTAAACCTGACCATGACTTAACCCTGACCCTAACCCTAAGCCGAACCTTAACTCTAAACCTAACCCTATCCTTAACCCTAACCCTAACCCCTAACCCCTAACCCTAAGCTCAACCCTCCCCCTTATGTTAAACTTCACCCTAACCCTAACCCTAACAATAACTCTAAACCTGACCCTAAACCTGACCCTAAAGCATAGCACTAACTCTAACTCTAAACCTAACCCTAACCCTAACACTTTACCTTAAACCTGGCCTTAACCCTAACCTTACCCCTATCCTAAACCTAACCCTAACACTAACCTTAACCCTAAATCTAACCTTAACACTAACCCTTACCCTAACCCTCACTATTAACTGAAACTTCACCCTAACCCTAACTCTAACTCTAACCCTAACCATAACACTTACCCTAAACCCTCAACTTAACTCGAAACCTAACCCTAACCCCAAACCTCGCCGTAACACCTAACCGTATCCCCAACCCTAAACCTAACGCTACACCTAACCTTATCCCTAACCCTAACCCTAACACGAAGAGTAACCCCAATCTAACCCTAACATTAACCCTAAACTTAACCCTACCCGAACCATAAACCTAACCCTAACACCCTAAACTTAGCCTCTAAAACTAACTATAATCCTAACCCTAACCCTTATCCTAACCTGACTATAATCCTCACTATAATCCTAACCCTAATCCTAACCCTTAACCTAAACTTCACACGAACCCTAAACATAAACCTAACCCTAACCCTAAACATAACCCCTAACTCTAACCCAAACCCTAAACCTAAGCATAACACTAACCTGAACACAAACCCAAACTCTACCCTAACCCTAAAAATAACCCTCTCCCTATCCTAAACTCCATCCAAAGCCTACACCTAAACTTAACCCTAAACCTAACCCAAACCCTAACCTTAAACCTAACTCTAATCATAACGCTATTCCACCTGTAACCCTAAACCTAAGCCTTACCATAGCCCTGAATCTAACCCTAAACCTAATCCTAATCCTAACCCTAGACCTAATCCTAACCCTAACCCTAACGCTAACCCTAACCATGAATCTAAATAGAACACTAACTCTAACCCTAAACCTGAACCTAAACCTAAATCTTACCGTACACCTAACCCTAACCCTAACCCTAACTCTATCTCTAACCTTATCCAGAACACTTACCCTAAACCCTTACCTGAACTGGAAAACTAACCGTAACCCTCACCGTAAACCCTAATTGTATGCCCAACCCTAACGCTAATGCTATCCCTAACCCGAACCCTAACCCTAGCACTAACCTGAACCCTTAAGCCCTAATGATAACCCTAACCCTAACCCAAAGCCTAACCCCTAACACCAAAGCCTAATACAAACCTTAACCCTAACTCTCACCCTAACTCTAACACTAACCCTAAACCTAATCATAAACCTAACCCTAAACCAAACCTAACCATGACCAGAACCACAATCCCTAACTAGAACCCTCACCCAAACCCTAACCCTAAACTACACCTGTAACCCCTAACACCTTACAATAACCATATTCCTAACCCTACCCAACCCTCACCCTAAACCTAACCCTCACCCCAACCACAACGCCTAACACAAACCATAACCCTAACACTAACTGTAACACGAAACTTAACCCTGACCTAAAACCTAAGCCTAACACTAAACCTAAACAGAACCCGTAAACTTAACAATAACCCTAAACATAACCTTAACACTAACCTGAAAATTAACCCAAACCTTAGCCATAACCCTAACCCTAACCCTCACCGTATCCTAAACTTCACCCTATCCCTAAACTAAAGCTAACCCTAACTTTAACCCTAACCCTTCCCCGGAACCTAACCCTAACCTTAACCTTGGCCCACCTGTAACCCTAAACCTAACCCTTACAATAACTCTGATGCTAACCCTCACCCTAAACCTAATCCTAATCCTAACCCTGACCCTAACCCTAACCTAATGTTAACCCTAACTTAAAACCTACCATAAACTTAAAACTAACCCTAACCCCTAACCCTAACTCTAACCCTAACATTAGGCATAACCCGAAACCTAACCGTAGCACTTACCCAAAACCCTCACCTTAACTGTAAACTTAACTCTAACTCTTACCCAAACCCTAAACTTAACCCTAAATATAACCGCACCCTAAACCTAACCGAAACTCTAAGCCCTAACCCTAACTCTAACCCTAATCCTTGGCCTAAACCAAACCTTAACCCTAAACCTAACCCTAACCTCACCTAACCTCAACCCTAATCCTAACCCAAACCCTAAACCGAACCCTTACCCTTAACCAAACTTTCACCCTAACCATAACCCTAAACCTACCCTAACTTCATTCAAACCCTAACCCTAACCCAAACTAAAACTAACCCTAAACCTAACCCTAATCCTAAAGCTAAACCTAACCCTAACCCTAAAGCTAAACCTAACCCTAATCCTGACCCTAACCTGAATCATAACAGCTAACCCTAACCCTCATGCTTAACATAAACTTCACCCTAACCCTAACCCTAAAACTAAACCTAACCCTAAACTAACCTCGAATTCTAGCCCTAACCCTAAACCTAACCCTAACCCTAACTCTAACCCTGATTCTAACCATAACACCCTAACTGTCAACCTAACACTAACACTCACACGAACTCCTAACCCATTCGCTAACCCTAACCCTACCCCTAATCCTAACCCTAACCCTAACCCTGAACTAAAAACCTAACCCTTAAAATAACTCTAAACTTAAGCCTCGCCTTAACTCTACCCTAACCCTAACCCTAACCTAACAATAACAATGAACTTGACCCTAACCCTAACCCTAAACCCTAACACTAACTCTAACTGCAAACCTAACCCTAACCCTAACCTAGCCCTACTCTTTACCGTAAACCTAGCCTTAACGCTACTAACCTTACCCCGACCCTAACCCTAACACTAACCTTAACCCTAACTCGAACCTTAGCCCTAACCCTGACCCTAACCCGAACTCTAACTCTAACCATCACCATAACACTTACCCTAAACCCTCACCTTAACTGTAAACCTAACCCTAACCCTCACTCTAACCCCTAATCGTATCCCCAACCCTAAACCTAATGCTATCCCTAACATTACCCCGACCCTAACCCTAACACAAACAGTAACCCTAATCTAACACGAACCCTAACATTAACCCTAAACTTAACCCTACCCTAACCATAAACCTAAACTAACACCCTAAACCTAACCTCTAACGCTAACTACAATCCTAACCCGAATCCTAACTCTTATCCTAACCTCACCCTTAACCTAAACTTCACACTAACCCGAAACCAAACCCTAAAGATAACCCCTAACCCGAACCTGAACCCAAAACCTAACCTCAACCCTAACTTTAACCCTACCATAAACCTAAACCTAACCCTAACCCCTAAGCATAACTCTAACCCTAACCCTAGCCCTAACCCGAACCCGAACCCTAACCCTAACCGCAATACTTACCCAAAACCCTCACCTTAACTGTAAACGTAACTCTAACTCTTACCCTAACCCTAATCTTAACCCTAAATATAACCCTACCTTAAACCTAACCAAAACACTAACCCCTAACCCTTACTCTAAACCTAATCCTTAGCCTAAACCTAACCTTAACCCTAAACCGAACCCTAACCACTAACCCTAACTCTAAGCCTAACCCAAAATCGAACCCTCACCTAGAACCCAAATTTCACCCTAACCATAACCCTAAACCTACCCTAACTTCATTCAAACCCAAACTAAAACTAACCCTAAACCTAACCCTAACCCTAAACCTAAACTTAACCCTCACCCTGACACTAATACGAACCCTAACCCTCACCCTAACCCTCATGCTTAACATAAACGTCACCCTCACCCTAACCCTAAAACTAAACATAACACTAAATCTTCCCCTAATCCTGACCCTAACCCTAATCCTAACCATAAACCTAACCCTCACCCTAAACTTAACCCTAACCCTGACCCTAACACTAACTCTAACCCTAAAACTTACCCTACACACTCAGCTTAAATGGAAACCTAGCACGAACACTCACGCTAACATCTAAACCTAAACCCAACCCTTAACCTAACCCTATCTCTAACCTTAACCTAGCACTAAACCTGACCATGACTTAACCCTGACCCTAACCCTAAGCCGAACCTTAACTCTAAACCTAACCCTATCCTTAACCCTAACCCTAACCCCTAACCCCTAACCCTAAGCTCAACCCTCCCCCTTATGTTAAACTTCACCCTAACCCTAACCCTAACAATAACTCTAAACCTGACCCTAAACCTGACCCTAAAGCATAGCACTAACTCTAACTCTAAACCTAACCCTAACCCTAACACTTTACCTTAAACCTGGCCTTAACCCTAACCTTACCCCTATCCTAAACCTAACCCTAACACTAACCTTAACCCTAAATCTAACCTTAACACTAACCCTTACCCTAACCCTCACTATTAACTGAAACTTCACCCTAACCCTAACTCTAACTCTAACCCTAACCATAACACTTACCCTAAACCCTCAACTTAACTCGAAACCTAACCCTAACCCCAAACCTCGCCGTAACACCTAATCGTATCCCCAACCCTAAACCTAACGCTACACCTAACCTTATCCCTAACCCTAACCCTAACACGAAGAGTAACCCCAATCTAACCCTAACATTAACCCTAAACTTAACCCTACCCGAACCATAAACCTAACCCTAACACCCTAAACTTAGCCTCTAAAACTAACTATAATCCTAACCCTAACCCTTATCCTAACCTGACTATAATCCTCACTATAATCCTAACCCTAATCCTAAACCTTAACCTAAACTTCACACGAACCCTAAACATAAACCTAACCCTAACCCTAACCGTAACCCTCACCGTAAACCCTAATTGTATGCCCAACCCTAACGCTAATGCTATCCCTAACCCGAACCCTAACCCTAGCACTAACCTGAACCCTTAAGCCCTAATGATAACCCTAACCCTAACCCAAAGCCTAACCCCTAACACCAAAGCCTAATACAAACCTTAACCCTAACTCTCACCCTAACTCTAACACTAACCCTAAACCTAATCATAAACCTAACCCTAAACCAAACCTAACCATGACCAGAACCACAATCCCTAACTAGAACCCTCACCCAAACCCTAACCCTAAACTACACCTGTAACCCCTAACACCTTACAATAACCATATTCCTAACCCTACCCAACCCTCACCCTAAACCTAACCCTCACCCCAACCACAACGCCTAACACAAACCATAACCCTAACACTAACTGTTACACGAAACTTAACCCTGACCTAAAACCTAAGCCTAACACTAAACCTAAACAGAACCCGTAAACTTAACAATAACCCTAAACATAACCTTAACACTAACCTGAAAATTAACCCAAACCTTAGCCATAACCCTAACCCTAACCCTCACCGTATCCTAAACTTCACCCTATCCCTAAACTAAAGCTAACCCTAACTTTAACCCTAACCCTTCCCCGGAACCTAACCCTAACCTTAACCTTGGCCCACCTGTAACCCTAAACCTAACCCTTACAATAACTCTGATGCTAACCCTCACCCTAAACCTAATCCTAATCCTAACCCTGACCCTAACCCTAACCTAATGTTAACCCTAACTTAAAACCTACCATAAACTTAAAACTAACCCTAACCCCTAACCCTAACTCTAACCCTAACATTAGGCATAACCCGAAACCTAACCGTAGCACTTACCCAAAACCCTCACCTTAACTGTAAACTTAACTCTAACTCTTACCCTAACCCTAAACTTAACCCTAAATATAACCGCACCCTAAACCTAACCGAAACTCTAAGCCCTAACCCTAACTCTAACCCTAATCCTTGGCCTAAACCAAACCTTAACCCTAAACCTAACCCTAACCTCACCTAACCTCAACCCTAATCCTAACCCAAACCCTAAACCGAACCCTTACCCTTAACCAAACTTTCACCCTAACCATAACCCTAAACCTACCCTAACTTCATTCAAACCCTAACCCTAACCAAAACTAAATCTAACCCTAAACCTAACCCTAATCCTAAAGCTAAACCTAACCCTAACCCTAAAGCTAAACCTAACCCTAATCCTGACCCTAACCTGAATCATAACAGCTAACCCTAACCCTCATGCTTAACATAAACTTCACCCTAACCCTAACCCTAAAACTAAACCTAACCCTAAACTAACCTCGAATTCTAGCCCTAACCCTAAACCTAACCCTAACCCTAACTCTAACCCTGATTCTAACCATAACACCCTAACTGTCAACCTAACACTAACACTCACACGAACTCCTAACCCATTCGCTAACCCTAACCCTACCCCTAATCCTAACCCTAACCCTAACCCTGAACTAAAAACCTAACCCTTAAAATAACTCTAAACTTAAGCCTCGCCTTAACTCTACCCTAACCCTAACCCTAACCTAACAATAACAATGAACTTGACCCTAACCCTAACCCTAAACCCTAACACTAACTCTAACTGCAAACCTAACCCTAACCCTAACCTAGCCCTACTCTTTACCGTAAACCTAGCCTTAACGCTACTAACCTTACCCCGACCCTAACCCTAACACTAACCTTAACCCTAACTCGAACCTTAGCCCTAACCCTGACCCTAACCCGAACTCTAACTCTAACCATCACCATAACACTTACCCTAAACCCTCACCTTAACTGTAAACCTAACCCTAACCCTCACTCTAACCCCTAATCGTATCCCCAACCCTAAACCTAATGCTATCCCTAACATTACCCCGACCCTAACCCTAACACAAACAGTAACCCTAATCTAACACGAACCCTAACATTAACCCTAAACTTAACCCTACCCTAACCATAAACCTAAACTAACACCCTAAACCTAACCTCTAACGCTAACTACAATCCTAACCCGAATCCTAACTCTTATCCTAACCTCACCCTTAACCTAAACTTCACACTAACCCGAAACCAAACCCTAAAGATAACCCCTAACCCGAACCTGAACCCAAAACCTAACCTCAACCCTAACTTTAACCCTACCATAAACCTAAACCTAACCCTAACCCCTAAGCATAACTCTAACCCTAACCCTAGCCCTAACCCGAACCCGAACCCTAACCCTAACCGCAATACTTACCCAAAACCCTCACCTTAACTGTAAACGTAACTCTAACTCTTACCCTAACCCTAATCTTAACCCTAAATATAACCCTACCTTAAACCTAACCAAAACACTAACCCCTAACCCTTACTCTAAACCTAATCCTTAGCCTAAACCTAACCTTAACCCTAAACCGAACCCTAACCACTAACCCTAACTCTAAGCCTAACCCAAAATCGAACCCTCACCTAGAACCCAAATTTCACCCTAACCATAACCCTAAACCTACCCTAACTTCATTCAAACCCAAACTAAAACTAACCCTAAACCTAACCCTAACCCTAAACCTAAACTTAACCCTCACCCTGACACTAATACGAACCCTAACCCTCACCCTAACCCTCATGCTTAACATAAACGTCACCCTCACCCTAACCCTAAAACTAAACATAACACTAAATCTTCCCCTAATCCTGACCCTAACCCTAATCCTAACCATAAACCTAACCCTCACCCTAAACTTCACCCTAACCCTGACCCTAACACTAACTCTAACCCTAAAACTTACCCTACACACTCAGCTTAAATGGAAACCTAGCACTAACACTCACGCTAACATCTAAACCTAAACCCAACCCTTAACCTAACCCTATCTCTAACCTTAACCTAGCACTAAACCTGACCATGACTTAACCCTGACCCTAACCCTAAGCCGAACCTTAACTCTAAACCTAACCCTATCCTTAACCCTAACCCTAACCCCTAACCCCTAACCCTAAGCTCAACCCTCCCCCTTATGTTAAACTTCACCCTAACCCTAACCCTAACAATAACTCTAAACCTGACCCTAAAGCATAGCACTAACTCTAACTCTAAACCTAACCCTAACCCTAACACTTTACCTTAAACCTGGCCTTAACCCTAACCTTACCCCTATCCTAAACCTAACCCTAACACTAACCTTAACCCTAAATCTAACCTTAACACTAACCCTTACCCTAACCCTCACTATTAACTGAAACTTCACCCTAACCCTAACTCTAACTCTAACCCTAACCATAACACTTACCCTAAACCCTCAACTTAACTCGAAACCTAACCCTAACCCCAAACCTAGCCGTAACACCTAACCGTATCCCCAACCCTAAACCTAACGCTACACCTAACCTTATCCCTAACCCTAACCCTAACACGAAGAGTAACCCCAATCTAACCCTAACATTAACCCTAAACTTAACCCTACCCGAACCATAAACCTAACCCTAACACCCTAAACTTAGCCTCTAAAACTAACTATAATCCTAACCCTAACCCTTATCCTAACCTGACTATAATCCTCACTATAATCCTAACCCTAATCCTAACCCTTAACCTAAACTTCACACGAACCCTAAACATAAACCTAACCCTAACCCTAAACATAACCCCTAACTCTAACCCAAACCCTAAACCTAAGCATAACACTAACCTGAACACAAACCCAAACTCTACCCTAACCCTAAAAATAACCCTCTCCCTATCCTAAACTCCATCCAAAGCCTACACCTAAACTTAACCCTAAACCTAACCCAAACCCTAACCTTAAACCTAACTCTAATCATAACGCTATTCCACCTGTAACCCTAAACCTAAGCCTTACCATAGCCCTGAATCTAACCCTAAACCTAATCCTAATCCTAACCCTAGACCTAATCCTAACCCTAACCCTAACGCTAACCCTAACCATGAATCTAAATAGAACACTAACTCTAACCCTAAACCTGAACCTAAACCTAAATCTTACCGTACACCTAACCCTAACCCTAACCCTAACTCTATCTCTAACCTTATCCAGAACACTTACCCTAAACCCTTACCTGAACTGGAAAACTAACCGTAACCCTCACCGTAAACCCTAATTGTATGCCCAACCCTAACGCTAATGCTATCCCTAACCCGAACCCTAACCCTAGCACTAACCTGAACCCTTAAGCCCTAATGATAACCCTAACCCTAACCCAAAGCCTAACCCCTAACACCAAAGCCTAATACAAACCTTAACCCTAACTCTCACCCTAACTCTAACACTAACCCTAAACCTAATCATAAACCTAACCCTAAACCAAACCTAACCATGACCAGAACCACAATCCCTAACTAGAACCCTCACCCAAACCCTAACCCTAAACTACACCTGTAACCCCTAACACCTTACAATAACCATATTCCTAACCCTACCCAACCCTCACCCTAAACCTAACCCTCACCCCAACCACAACGCCTAACACAAACCATAACCCTAACACTAACTGTTACACGAAACTTAACCCTGACCTAAAACCTAAGCCTAACACTAAACCTAAACAGAACCCGTAAACTTAACAATAACCCTAAACATAACCTTAACACTAACCTGAAAATTAACCCAAACCTTAGCCATAACCCTAACCCTAACCCTCACCGTATCCTAAACTTCACCCTATCCCTAAACTAAAGCTAACCCTAACTTTAACCCTAACCCTTCCCCGGAACCTAACCCTAACCTTAACCTTGGCCCACCTGTAACCCTAAACCTAACCCTTACAATAACTCTGATGCTAACCCTCACCCTAAACCTAATCCTAATCCTAACCCTGACCCTAACCCTAACCTAATGTTAACCCTAACTTAAAACCTACCATAAACTTAAAACTAACCCTAACCCCTAACCCTAACTCTAACCCTAACATTAGGCATAACCCGAAACCTAACCGTAGCACTTACCCAAAACCCTCACCTTAACTGTAAACTTAACTCTAACTCTTACCCAAACCCTAAACTTAACCCTAAATATAACCGCACCCTAAACCTAACCGAAACTCTAAGCCCTAACCCTAACTCTAACCCTAATCCTTGGCCTAAACCAAACCTTAACCCTAAACCTAACCCTAACCTCACCTAACCTCAACCCTAATCCTAACCCAAACCCTAAACCGAACCCTTACCCTTAACCAAACTTTCACCCCAACCATAACCCTAAACCTACCCTAACTTCATTCAAACCCTAACCCTAACCCAAACTAAAACTAACCCTAAACCTAACCCTAATCCTAAAGCTAAACCTAACCCTAACCCTAAAGCTAAACCTAACCCTAATCCTGACCCTAACCTGAATCATAACAGCTAACCCTAACCCTCATGCTTAACATAAACTTCACCCTAACCCTAACCCTAAAACTAAACCTAACCCTAAACTAACCTCGAATTCTAGCCCTAACCCTAAACCTAACCCTAACCCTAACTCTAACCCTGATTCTAACCATAACACCCTAACTGTCAACCTAACACTAACACTCACACGAACTCCTAACCCATTCGCTAACCCTAACCCTACCCCTAATCCTAACCCTAACCCTAACCCTGAACTAAAAACCTAACCCTTAAAATAACTCTAAACTTAAGCCTCGCCTTAACTCTACCCTAACCCTAACCCTAACCTAACAATAACAATGAACTTGACCCTAACCCTAACCCTAAACCCTAACACTAACTCTAACTGCAAACCTAACCCTAACCCTAACCTAGCCCTACTCTTTACCGTAAACCTAGCCTTAACGCTACTAACCTTACCCCGACCCTAACCCTAACACTAACCTTAACCCTAACTCGAACCTTAGCCCTAACCCTGACCCTAACCCGAACTCTAACTCTAACCATCACCATAACACTTACCCTAAACCCTCACCTTAACTGTAAACCTAACCCTAACCCTCACTCTAACCCCTAATCGTATCCCCAACCCTAAACCTAATGCTATCCCTAACATTACCCCGACCCTAACCCTAACACAAACAGTAACCCTAATCTAACACGAACCCTAACATTAACCCTAAACTTAACCCTACCCTAACCATAAACCTAAACTAACACCCTAAACCTAACCTCTAACGCTAACTACAATCCTAACCCGAATCCTAACTCTTATCCTAACCTCACCCTTAACCTAAACTTCACACTAACCCGAAACCAAACCCTAAAGATAACCCCTAACCCGAACCTGAACCCAAAACCTAACCTCAACCCTAACTTTAACCCTACCATAAACCTAAACCTAACCCTAACCCCTAAGCATAACTCTAACCCTAACCCTAGCCCTAACCCGAACCCGAACCCTAACCCTAACCGCAATACTTACCCAAAACCCTCACCTTAACTGTAAACGTAACTCTAACTCTTACCCTAACCCTAATCTTAACCCTAAATATAACCCTACCTTAAACCTAACCAAAACACTAACCCCTAACCCTTACTCTAAACCTAATCCTTAGCCTAAACCTAACCTTAACCCTAAACCGAACCCTAACCACTAACCCTAACTCTAAGCCTAACCCAAAATCGAACCCTCACCTAGAACCCAAATTTCACCCTAACCATAACCCTAAACCTACCCTAACTTCATTCAAACCCAAACTAAAACTAACCCTAAACCTAACCCTAACCCTAAACCTAAACTTAACCCTCACCCTGACACTAATACGAACCCTAACCCTCACCCTAACCCTCATGCTTAACATAAACGTCACCCTCACCCTAACCCTAAAACTAAACATAACACTAAATCTTCCCCTAATCCTGACCCTAACCCTAATCCTAACCATAAACCTAACCCTCACCCTAAACTTAACCCTAACCCTGACCCTAACACTAACTCTAACCCTAAAACTTACCCTACACACTCAGCTTAAATGGAAACCTAGCACGAACACTCACGCTAACATCTAAACCTAAACCCAACCCTTAACCTAACCCTATCTCTAACCTTAACCTAGCACTAAACCTGACCATGACTTAACCCTGACCCTAACCCTAAGCCGAACCTTAACTCTAAACCTAACCCTATCCTTAACCCTAACCCTAACCCCTAACCCCTAACCCTAAGCTCAACCCTCCCCCTTATGTTAAACTTCACCCTAACCCTAACCCTAACAATAACTCTAAACCTGACCCTAAACCTGACCCTAAAGCATAGCACTAACTCTAACTCTAAACCTAACCCTAACCCTAACACTTTACCTTAAACCTGGCCTTAACCCTAACCTTACCCCTATCCTAAACCTAACCCTAACACTAACCTTAACCCTAAATCTAACCTTAACACTAACCCTTACCCTAACCCTCACTATTAACTGAAACTTCACCCTAACCCTAACTCTAACTCTAACCCTAACCATAACACTTACCCTAAACCCTCAACTTAACTCGAAACCTAACCCTAACCCCAAACCTCGCCGTAACACCTAATCGTATCCCCAACCCTAAACCTAACGCTACACCTAACCTTATCCCTAACCCTAACCCTAACACGAAGAGTAACCCCAATCTAACCCTAACATTAACCCTAAACTTAACCCTACCCGAACCATAAACCTAACCCTAACACCCTAAACTTAGCCTCTAAAACTAACTATAATCCTAACCCTAACCCTTATCCTAACCTGACTATAATCCTCACTATAATCCTAACCCTAATCCTAAACCTTAACCTAAACTTCACACGAACCCTAAACATAAACCTAACCCTAACCCTAACCGTAACCCTCACCGTAAACCCTAATTGTATGCCCAACCCTAACGCTAATGCTATCCCTAACCCGAACCCTAACCCTAGCACTAACCTGAACCCTTAAGCCCTAATGATAACCCTAACCCTAACCCAAAGCCTAACCCCTAACACCAAAGCCTAATACAAACCTTAACCCTAACTCTCACCCTAACTCTAACACTAACCCTAAACCTAATCATAAACCTAACCCTAAACCAAACCTAACCATGACCAGAACCACAATCCCTAACTAGAACCCTCACCCAAACCCTAACCCTAAACTACACCTGTAACCCCTAACACCTTACAATAACCATATTCCTAACCCTACCCAACCCTCACCCTAAACCTAACCCTCACCCCAACCACAACGCCTAACACAAACCATAACCCTAACACTAACTGTTACACGAAACTTAACCCTGACCTAAAACCTAAGCCTAACACTAAACCTAAACAGAACCCGTAAACTTAACAATAACCCTAAACATAACCTTAACACTAACCTGAAAATTAACCCAATCCTTAGCCATAACCCTAACCCTAACCCTCACCGTATCCTAAACTTCACCCTATCCCTAAACTAAAGCTAACCCTAACTTTAACCCTAACCCTTCCCCGGAACCTAACCCTAACCTTAACCTTGGCCCACCTGTAACCCTAAACCTAACCCTTACAATAACTCTGATGCTAACCCTCACCCTAAACCTAATCCTAATCCTAACCCTGACCCTAACCCTAACCTAATGTTAACCCTAACTTAAAACCTACCATAAACTTAAAACTAACCCTAACCCCTAACCCTAACTCTAACCCTAACATTAGGCATAACCCGAAACCTAACCGTAGCACTTACCCAAAACCCTCACCTTAACTGTAAACTTAACTCTAACTCTTACCCTAACCCTAAACTTAACCCTAAATATAACCGCACCCTAAACCTAACCGAAACTCTAAGCCCTAACCCTAACTCTAACCCTAATCCTTGGCCTAAACCAAACCTTAACCCTAAACCTAACCCTAACCTCACCTAACCTCAACCCTAATCCTAACCCAAACCCTAAACCGAACCCTTACCCTTAACCAAACTTTCACCCCAACCATAACCCTAAACCTACCCTAACTTCATTCAAACCCTAACCCTAACCCAAACTAAAACTAACCCTAAACCTAACCCTAATCCTAAAGCTAAACCTAACCCTAACCCTAAAGCTAAACCTAACCCTAATCCTGACCCTAACCTGAATCATAACAGCTAACCCTAACCCTCATGCTTAACATAAACTTCACCCTAACCCTAACCCTAAAACTAAACCTAACCCTAAACTAACCTCGAATTCTAGCCCTAACCCTAAACCTAACCCTAACCCTAACTCTAACCCTGATTCTAACCATAACACCCTAACTGTCAACCTAACACTAACACTCACACGAACTCCTAACCCATTCGCTAACCCTAACCCTACCCCTAATCCTAACCCTAACCCTAACCCTGAACTAAAAACCTAACCCTTAAAATAACTCTAAACTTAAGCCTCGCCTTAACTCTACCCTAACCCTAACCCTAACCTAACAATAACAATGAACTTGACCCTAACCCTAACCCTAAACCCTAACACTAACTCTAACTGCAAACCTAACCCTAACCCTAACCTAGCCCTACTCTTTACCGTAAACCTAGCCTTAACGCTACTAACCTTACCCCGACCCTAACCCTAACACTAACCTTAACCCTAACTCGAACCTTAGCCCTAACCCTGACCCTAACCCGAACTCTAACTCTAACCATCACCATAACACTTACCCTAAACCCTCACCTTAACTGTAAACCTAACCCTAACCCTCACTCTAACCCCTAATCGTATCCCCAACCCTAAACCTAATGCTATCCCTAACATTACCCCGACCCTAACCCTAACACAAACAGTAACCCTAATCTAACACGAACCCTAACATTAACCCTAAACTTAACCCTACCCTAACCATAAACCTAAACTAACACCCTAAACCTAACCTCTAACGCTAACTACAATCCTAACCCGAATCCTAACTCTTATCCTAACCTCACCCTTAACCTAAACTTCACACTAACCCGAAACCAAACCCTAAAGATAACCCCTAACCCGAACCTGAACCCAAAACCTAACCTCAACCCTAACTTTAACCCTACCATAAACCTAAACCTAACCCTAACCCCTAAGCATAACTCTAACCCTAACCCTAGCCCTAACCCGAACCCGAACCCTAACCCTAACCGCAATACTTACCCAAAACCCTCACCTTAACTGTAAACGTAACTCTAACTCTTACCCTAACCCTAATCTTAACCCTAAATATAACCCTACCTTAAACCTAACCAAAACACTAACCCCTAACCCTTACTCTAAACCTAATCCTTAGCCTAAACCTAACCTTAACCCTAAACCGAACCCTAACCACTAACCCTAACTCTAAGCCTAACCCAAAATCGAACCCTCACCTAGAACCCAAATTTCACCCTAACCATAACCCTAAACCTACCCTAACTTCATTCAAACCCAAACTAAAACTAACCCTAAACCTAACCCTAACCCTAAACCTAAACTTAACCCTCACCCTGACACTAATACGAACCCTAACCCTCACCCTAACCCTCATGCTTAACATAAACGTCACCCTCACCCTAACCCTAAAACTAAACATAACACTAAATCTTCCCCTAATCCTGACCCTAACCCTAATCCTAACCATAAACCTAACCCTCACCCTAAACTTAACCCTAACCCTGACCCTAACACTAACTCTAACCCTAAAACTTACCCTACACACTCAGCTTAAATGGAAACCTAGCACTAACACTCACGCTAACATCTAAACCTAAACCCAACCCTTAACCTAACCCTATCTCTAACCTTAACCTAGCACTAAACCTGACCATGACTTAACCCTGACCCTAACCCTAAGCCGAACCTTAACTCTAAACCTAACCCTATCCTTAACCCTAACCCTAACCCCTAACCCCTAACCCTAAGCTCAACCCTCCCCCTTATGTTAAACTTCACCCTAACCCTAACCCTAACAATAACTCTAAACCTGACCCTAAACCTGACCCTAAAGCATAGCACTAACTCTAACTCTAAACCTAACCCTAACCCTAACACTTTACCTTAAACCTGGCCTTAACCCTAACCTTACCCCTATCCTAAACCTAACCCTAACACTAACCTTAACCCTAAATCTAACCTTAACACTAACCCTTACCCTAACCCTCACTATTAACTGAAACTTCACCCTAACCCTAACTCTAACTCTAACCCTAACCATAACACTTACCCTAAACCCTCAACTTAACTCGAAACCTAACCCTAACCCCAAACCTCACCGTAACACCTAACCGTATCCCCAACCCTAAACCTAACGCTACACCTAACCTTATCCCTAACCCTAACCCTAACACGAAGAGTAACCCCAATCTAACCCTAACATTAACCCTAAACTTAACCCTACCCGAACCATAAACCTAACCCTAACACCCTAAACTTAGCCTCTAAAACTAACTATAATCCTAACCCTAACCCTTATCCTAACCTGACTATAATCCTCACTATAATCCTAACCCTAATCCTAACCCTTAACCTAAACTTCACACGAACCCTAAACATAAACCTAACCCTAACCCTAACCGTAACCCTCACCGTAAACCCTAATTGTATGCCCAACCCTAACGCTAATGCTATCCCTAACCCGAACCCTAACCCTAGCACTAACCTGAACCCTTAAGCCCTAATGATAACCCTAACCCTAACCCAAAGCCTAACCCCTAACACCAAAGCCTAATACAAACCTTAACCCTAACTCTCACCCTAACTCTAACACTAACCCTAAACCTAATCATAAACCTAACCCTAAACCAAACCTAACCATGACCAGAACCACAATCCCTAACTAGAACCCTCACCCAAACCCTAACCCTAAACTACACCTGTAACCCCTAACACCTTACAATAACCATATTCCTAACCCTACCCAACCCTCACCCTAAACCTAACCCTCACCCCAACCACAACGCCTAACACAAACCATAACCCTAACACTAACTGTAACACGAAACTTAACCCTGACCTAAAACCTAAGCCTAACCCTAAACCTAAACAGAACCCGTAAACTTAACAATAACCCTAAACATAACCTTAACACTAACCTGAAAATTAACCCAAACCTTAGCCATAACCCTAACCCTAACCCTCACCGTATCCTAAACTTCACCCTATCCCTAAACTAAAGCTAACCCTAACTTTAACCCTAACCCTTCCCCGGAACCTAACCCTAACCTTAACCTTGGCCCACCTGTAACCCTAAACCTAACCCTTACAATAACTCTGATGCTAACCCTCACCCTAAACCTAATCCTAATCCTAACCCTGACCCTAACCCTAACCTAATGTTAACCCTAACTTAAAACCTACCATAAACTTAAAACTAACCCTAGCCCCTAACCCTAACTCTAACCCTAACATTAGGCATAACCCGAAACCTAACCGTAGCACTTACCCAAAACCCTCACCTTAACTGTAAACTTAACTCTAACTCTTACCCTAACCCTAAACTTAACCCTAAATATAACCGCACCCTAAACCTAACTGAAACTCTAAGCCCTAACCCTAACTCTAACCCTAATCCTTGGCCTAAACCAAACCTTAACCCTAAACCTAACCCTAACCTCACCTAACCTCAACCCTAATCCTAACCCAAACCCTAAACCGAACCCTTACCCTTAACCAAACTTTCACCCTAACCATAACCCTAAACCTACCCTAACTTCATTCAAACCCTAACCCTAACCCAAACTAAAACTAACCCTAAACCTAACCCTAATCCTAAAGCTAAACCTAACCCTAACCCTAAAGCTAAACCTAACCCTAATCCTGACCCTAACCTGAATCATAACAGCTAACCCTAACCCTCATGCTTAACATAAACTTCACCCTAACCCTAACCCTAAAACTAAACCTAACCCTAAACTAACCTCGAATTCTAGCCCTAACCCTAAACCTAACCCTAACCCTAACTCTAACCCTGATTCTAACCATAACACCCTAACTGTCAACCTAACACTAACACTCACACGAACTCCTAACCCATTCGCTAACCCTAACCCTACCCCTAATCCTAACCCTAACCCTAACCCTGAACTAAAAACCTAACCCTTAAAATAACTCTAAACTTAAGCCTCGCCTTAACTCTACCCTAACCCTAACCCTAACCTAACAATAACAATGAACTTGACCCTAACCCTAACCCTAAACCCTAACACTAACTCTAACTGCAAACCTAACCCTAACCCTAACCTAGCCCTACTCTTTACCGTAAACCTAGCCTTAACGCTACTAACCTTACCCCGACCCTAACCCTAACACTAACCTTAACCCTAACTCGAACCTTAGCCCTAACCCTGACCCTAACCCGAACTCTAACTCTAACCATCACCATAACACTTACCCTAAACCCTCACCTTAACTGTAAACCTAACCCTAACCCTCACTCTAACCCCTAATCGTATCCCCAACCCTAAACCTAATGCTATCCCTAACATTACCCCGACCCTAACCCTAACACAAACAGTAACCCTAATCTAACACGAACCCTAACATTAACCCTAAACTTAACCCTACCCTAACCATAAACCTAAACTAACACCCTAAACCTAAACTCTAACGCTAACTACAATCCTAACCCGAATCCTAACTCTTATCCTAACCTCACCCTTAACCTAAACTTCACACTAACCCGAAACCAAACCCTAAAGATAACCCCTAACCCGAACCTGAACCCAAAACCTAACCTCAACCCTAACTTTAACCCTACCATAAACCTAAACCTAACCCTAACCCCTAAGCATAACTCTAACCCTAACCCTAGCCCTAACCCGAACCCGAACCCTAACCCTAACCGCAATACTTACCCAAAACCCTCACCTTAACTGTAAACGTAACTCTAACTCTTACCCTAACCCTAATCTTAACCCTAAATATAACCCTACCTTAAACCTAACCAAAACACTAACCCCTAACCCTTACTCTAAACCTAATCCTTAGCCTAAACCTAACCTTAACCCTAAACCGAACCCTAACCACTAACCCTAACTCTAAGCCTAACCCAAAATCGAACCCTCACCTAGAACCCAAATTTCACCCTAACCATAACCCTAAACCTACCCTAACTTCATTCAAACCCAAACTAAAACTAACCCTAAACCTAACCCTAACCCTAAACCTAAACTTAACCCTCACCCTGACACTAATACGAACCCTAACCCTCACCCTAACCCTCATGCTTAACATAAACGTCACCCTCACCCTAACCCTAAAACTAAACATAACACTAAATCTTCCCCTAATCCTGACCCTAACCCTAATCCTAACCATAAACCTAACCCTCACCCTAAACTTAACCCTAACCCTGACCCTAACACTAACTCTAACCCTAAAACTTACCCTACACACTCAGCTTAAATGGAAACCTAGCACTAACACTCACGCTAACATCTAAACCTAAACCCAACCCTTAACCTAACCCTATCTCTAACCTTAACCTAGCACTAAACCTGACCATGACTTAACCCTGACCCTAACCCTAAGCCGAACCTTAACTCTAAACCTAACCCTATCCTTAACCCTAACCCTAACCCCTAACCCCTAACCCTAAGCTCAACCCTCCCCCTTATGTTAAACTTCACCCTAACCCTAACCCTAACAATAACTCTAAACCTGACCCTAAACCTGACCCTAAAGCATAGCACTAACTCTAACTCTAAACCTAACCCTAACCCTAACACTTTACCTTAAACCTGGCCTTAACCCTAACCTTACCCCTATCCTAAACCTAACCCTAACACTAACCTTAACCCTAAATCTAACCTTAACACTAACCCTTACCCTAACCCTCACTATTAACTGAAACTTCACCCTAACCCTAACTCTAACTCTAACCCTAACCATAACACTTACCCTAAACCCTCAACTTAACTCGAAACCTAACCCTAACCCCAAACCTCACCGTAACACCTAACCGTATCCCCAACCCTAAACCTAACGCTACACCTAACCTTATCCCTAACCCTAACCCTAACACGAAGAGTAACCCCAATCTAACCCTAACATTAACCCTAAACTTAACCCTACCCGAACCATAAACCTAACCCTAACACCCTAAACTTAGCCTCTAAAACTAACTATAATCCTAACCCTAACCCTTATCCTAACCTGACTATAATCCTCACTATAATCCTAACCCTAATCCTAACCCTTAACCTAAACTTCACACGAACCCTAAACATAAACCTAACCCTAACCCTAACCGTAACCCTCACCGTAAACCCTAATTGTATGCCCAACCCTAACGCTAATGCTATCCCTAACCCGAACCCTAACCCTAGCACTAACCTGAACCCTTAAGCCCTAATGATAACCCTAACCCTAACCCAAAGCCTAACCCCTAACACCAAAGCCTAATACAAACCTTAACCCTAACTCTCACCCTAACTCTAACACTAACCCTAAACCTAATCATAAACCTAACCCTAAACCAAACCTAACCATGACCAGAACCACAATCCCTAACTAGAACCCTCACCCAAACCCTAACCCTAAACTACACCTGTAACCCCTAACACCTTACAATAACCATATTCCTAACCCTACCCAACCCTCACCCTAAACCTAACCCTCACCCCAACCACAACGCCTAACACAAACCATAACCCTAACACTAACTGTAACACGAAACTTAACCCTGACCTAAAACCTAAGCCTAACCCTAAACCTAAACAGAACCCGTAAACTTAACAATAACCCTAAACATAACCTTAACACTAACCTGAAAATTAACCCAAACCTTAGCCATAACCCTAACCCTAACCCTCACCGTATCCTAAACTTCACCCTATCCCTAAACTAAAGCTAACCCTAACTTTAACCCTAACCCTTCCCCGGAACCTAACCCTAACCTTAACCTTGGCCCACCTGTAACCCTAAACCTAACCCTTACAATAACTCTGATGCTAACCCTCACCCTAAACCTAATCCTAATCCTAACCCTGACCCTAACCCTAACCTAATGTTAACCCTAACTTAAAACCTACCATAAACTTAAAACTAACCCTAGCCCCTAACCCTAACTCTAACCCTAACATTAGGCATAACCCGAAACCTAACCGTAGCACTTACCCAAAACCCTCACCTTAACTGTAAACTTAACTCTAACTCTTACCCTAACCCTAAACTTAACCCTAAATATAACCGCACCCTAAACCTAACTGAAACTCTAAGCCCTAACCCTAACTCTAACCCTAATCCTTGGCCTAAACCAAACCTTAACCCTAAACCTAACCCTAACCTCACCTAACCTCAACCCTAATCCTAACCCAAACCCTAAACCGAACCCTTACCCTTAACCAAACTTTCACCCTAACCATAACCCTAAACCTACCCTAACTTCATTCAAACCCTAACCCTAACCCAAACTAAAACTAACCCTAAACCTAACCCTAATCCTAAAGCTAAACCTAACCCTAACCCTAAAGCTAAACCTAACCCTAATCCTGACCCTAACCTGAATCATAACAGCTAACCCTAACCCTCATGCTTAACATAAACTTCACCCTAACCCTAACCCTAAAACTAAACCTAACCCTAAACTAACCTCGAATTCTAGCCCTAACCCTAAACCTAACCCTAACCCTAACTCTAACCCTGATTCTAACCATAACACCCTAACTGTCAACCTAACACTAACACTCACACGAACTCCTAACCCATTCGCTAACCCTAACCCTACCCCTAATCCTAACCCTAACCCTAACCCTGAACTAAAAACCTAACCCTTAAAATAACTCTAAACTTAAGCCTCGCCTTAACTCTACCCTAACCCTAACCCTAACCTAACAATAACAATGAACTTGACCCTAACCCTAACCCTAAACCCTAGCACTAACTCTAACTGCAAACCTAACCCTAACCCTAACCTAGCCCTACTCTTTACCGTAAACCTAGCCTTAACGCTACTAACCTTACCCCGACCCTAACCCTAACACTAACCTTAACCCTAACTCGAACCTTAGCCCTAACCCTGACCCTAACCCGAACTCTAACTCTAACCATCACCATAACACTTACCCTAAACCCTCACCTTAACTGTAAACCTAACCCTAACCCTCACTCTAACCCCTAATCGTATCCCCAACCCTAAACCTAATGCTATCCCTAACATTACCCCGACCCTAACCCTAACACAAACAGTAACCCTAATCTAACACGAACCCTAACATTAACCCTAAACTTAACCCTACCCTAACCATAAACCTAAACTAACACCCTAAACCTAAACTCTAACGCTAACTACAATCCTAACCCGAATCCTAACTCTTATCCTAACCTCACCCTTAACCTAAACTTCACACTAACCCGAAACCAAACCCTAAAGATAACCCCTAACCCGAACCTGAACCCAAAACCTAACCTCAACCCTAACTTTAACCCTACCATAAACCTAAACCTAACCCTAACCCCTAAGCATAACTCTAACCCTAACCCTAGCCCTAACCCGAACCCGAACCCTAACCCTAACCGCAATACTTACCCAAAACCCTCACCTTAACTGTAAACGTAACTCTAACTCTTACCCTAACCCTAATCTTAACCCTAAATATAACCCTACCTTAAACCTAACCAAAACACTAACCCCTAACCCTTACTCTAAACCTAATCCTTAGCCTAAACCTAACCTTAACCCTAAACCGAACCCTAACCACTAACCCTAACTCTAAGCCTAACCCAAAATCGAACCCTCACCTAGAACCCAAATTTCACCCTAACCATAACCCTAAACCTACCCTAACTTCATTCAAACCCAAACTAAAACTAACCCTAAACCTAACCCTAACCCTAAACCTAAACTTAACCCTCACCCTGACACTAATACGAACCCTAACCCTCACCCTAACCCTCATGCTTAACATAAACGTCACCCTCACCCTAACCCTAAAACTAAACATAACACTAAATCTTCCCCTAATCCTGACCCTAACCCTAATCCTAACCATAAACCTAACCCTCACCCTAAACTTAACCCTAACCCTGACCCTAACACTAACTCTAACCCTAAAACTTACCCTACACACTCAGCTTAAATGGAAACCTAGCACTAACACTCACGCTAACATCTAAACCTAAACCCAACCCTTAACCTAACCCTATCTCTAACCTTAACCTAGCACTAAACCTGACCATGACTTAACCCTGACCCTAACCCTAAGCCGAACCTTAACTCTAAACCTAACCCTATCCTTAACCCTAACCCTAACCCCTAACCCCTAACCCTAAGCTCAACCCTCCCCCTTATGTTAAACTTCACCCTAACCCTAACCCTAACAATAAGTCTAAACCTGACCCTAAACCTGACCCTAAAGCATAGCACTAACTCTAACTCTAAACCTAACCCTAACCCTAACACTTTACCTTAAACCTGGCCTTAACCCTAACCTTACCCCTATCCTAAACCTAACCCTAACACTAACCTTAACCCTAAATCTAACCTTAACACTAACCCTTACCCTAACCCTCACTATTAACTGAAACTTCACCCTAACCCTAACTCTAACTCTAACCCTAACCATAACACTTACCCTAAACCCTCAACTTAACTCGAAACCTAACCCTAACCCCAAACCTCGCCGTAACACCTAACCGTATCCCCAACCCTAAACCTAACGCTACACCTAACCTTATCCGTAACCCTAACCCTAACACGAAGAGTAACCCCAATCTAACCCTAACATTAACCCTAAACTTAACCCTACCCGAACCATAAACCTAACCCTAACACCCTAAACTTAGCCTCTAAAACTAACTATAATCCTAACCCTAACCCTTATCCTAACCTGACTATAATCCTCACTATAATCCTAACCCTAATCCTAACCCTTAACCTAAACTTCACACGAACCCTAAACCTAACCCTAACCCTAAACATAACCCCTAACTCTAACCCAAACCCTAAACCTAAGCATAACACTAACCTGAACACAAACCCAAACTCTACCCTAACCCTAAAAATAACCCTCTCCCTATCCTAAACTCCATCCAAAGCCTACACCTAAACTTAACCCTAAACCTAACCCAAACCCTAACCTTAAACCTAACTCTAATCATAACGCTAGTCCACCTGTAACCCTAAACCTAAGCCTTACCATAGCCCTGAATCTAACCCTAAACCTAATCCTAATCCTAACCCTAGACCTAATCCTAACCCTAACCCTAACGCTAACCCTAACCATGAATCTAAATAGAACACTAACTCTAACCCTAAACCTGAACCTAAACCTAAATCTTACCGTACACCTAACCCTAACCCTAACTCTATCTCTAACCTTATCCAGAACACTTACCCTAAACCCTTACCTGAACTGGAAAACTAACCGTAACCCTCACCGTAAACCCTAATTGTATGCCCAACCCTAACGCTAATGCTATCCCTAACCCGAACCCTAACCCTAGCACTAACCTGAACCCTTAAGCCCTAATGATAACCCTAACCCTAACCCAAAGCCTAACCCCTAACACCAAAGCCTAATACAAACCTTAACCCTAACTCTCACCCTAACTCTAACACTAACCCTAAACCTAATCATAAACCTAACCCTAAACCAAACCTAACCATGACCAGAACCACAATCCCTAACTAGAACCCTCACCCAAACCCTAACCCTAAACTACACCTGTAACCCCTAACACCTTACAATAACCATATTCCTAACCCTACCCAACCCTCACCCTAAACCTAACCCTCACCCCAACCACAACGCCTAACACAAACCATAACCCTAACACTAACTGTTACACGAAACTTAACCCTGACCTAAAACCTAAGCCTAACACTAAACCTAAACAGAACCCGTAAACTTAACAATAACCCTAAACATAACCTTAACACTAACCTGAAAATTAACCCAAACCTTAGCCATAACCCTAACCCTAACCCTCACCGTATCCTAAACTTCACCCTATCCCTAAACTAAAGCTAACCCTAACTTTAACCCTAACCCTTCCCCGGAACCTAACCCTAACCTTAACCTTGGCCCACCTGTAACCCTAAACCTAACCCTTACAATAACTCTGATGCTAACCCTCACCCTAAACCTAATCCTAATCCTAACCCTGACCCTAACCCTAACCTAATGTTAACCCTAACTTAAAACCTACCATAAACTTAAAACTAACCCTAACCCCTAACCCTAACTCTAACCCTAACATTAGGCATAACCCGAAACCTAACCGTAGCACTTACCCAAAACCCTCACCTTAACTGTAAACTTAACTCTAACTCTTACCCTAACCCTAAACTTAACCCTAAATATAACCGCACCCTAAACCTAACCGAAACTCTAAGCCCTAACCCTAACTCTAACCCTAATCCTTGGCCTAAACCAAACCTTAACCCTAAACCTAACCCTAACCTCACCTAACCTCAACCCTAATCCTAACCCAAACCCTAAACCGAACCCTTACCCTTAACCAAACTTTCACCCCAACCATAACCCTAAACCTACCCTAACTTCATTCAAACCCTAACCCTAACCCAAACTAAAACTAACCCTAAACCTAACCCTAATCCTAAAGCTAAACCTAACCCTAACCCTAAAGCTAAACCTAACCCTAATCCTGACCCTAACCTGAATCATAACAGCTAACCCTAACCCTCATGCTTAACATAAACTTCACCCTAACCCTAACCCTAAAACTAAACCTAACCCTAAACTAACCTCGAATTCTAGCCCTAACCCTAAACCTAACCCTAACCCTAACTCTAACCCTGATTCTAACCATAACACCCTAACTGTCAACCTAACACTAACACTCACACGAACTCCTAACCCATTCGCTAACCCTAACCCTACCCCTAATCCTAACCCTAACCCTAACCCTGAACTAAAAACCTAACCCTTAAAATAACTCTAAACTTAAGCCTCGCCTTAACTCTACCCTAACCCTAACCCTAACCTAACAATAACAATGAACTTGACCCTAACCCTAACCCTAAACCCTAACACTAACTCTAACTGCAAACCTAACCCTAACCCTAACCTAGCCCTACTCTTTACCGTAAACCTAGCCTTAACGCTACTAACCTTACCCCGACCCTAACCCTAACACTAACCTTAACCCTAACTCGAACCTTAGCCCTAACCCTGACCCTAACCCGAACTCTAACTCTAACCATCACCATAACACTTACCCTAAACCCTCACCTTAACTGTAAACCTAACCCTAACCCTCACTCTAACCCCTAATCGTATCCCCAACCCTAAACCTAATGCTATCCCTAACATTACCCCGACCCTAACCCTAACACAAACAGTAACCCTAATCTAACACGAACCCTAACATTAACCCTAAACTTAACCCTACCCTAACCATAAACCTAAACTAACACCCTAAACCTAACCTCTAACGCTAACTACAATCCTAACCCGAATCCTAACTCTTATCCTAACCTCACCCTTAACCTAAACTTCACACTAACCCGAAACCAAACCCTAAAGATAACCCCTAACCCGAACCTGAACCCAAAACCTAACCTCAACCCTAACTTTAACCCTACCATAAACCTAAACCTAACCCTAACCCCTAAGCATAACTCTAACCCTAACCCTAGCCCTAACCCGAACCCGAACCCTAACCCTAACCGCAATACTTACCCAAAACCCTCACCTTAACTGTAAACGTAACTCTAACTCTTACCCTAACCCTAATCTTAACCCTAAATATAACCCTACCTTAAACCTAACCAAAACACTAACCCCTAACCCTTACTCTAAACCTAATCCTTAGCCTAAACCTAACCTTAACCCTAAACCGAACCCTAACCACTAACCCTAACTCTAAGCCTAACCCAAAATCGAACCCTCACCTAGAACCCAAATTTCACCCTAACCATAACCCTAAACCTACCCTAACTTCATTCAAACCCAAACTAAAACTAACCCTAAACCTAACCCTAACCCTAAACCTAAACTTAACCCTCACCCTGACACTAATACGAACCCTAACCCTCACCCTAACCCTCATGCTTAACATAAACGTCACCCTCACCCTAACCCTAAAACTAAACATAACACTAAATCTTCCCCTAATCCTGACCCTAACCCTAATCCTAACCATAAACCTAACCCTCACCCTAAACTTAACCCTAACCCTGACCCTAACACTAACTCTAACCCTAAAACTTACCCTACACACTCAGCTTAAATGGAAACCTAGCACTAACACTCACGCTAACATCTAAACCTAAACCCAACCCTTAACCTAACCCTATCTCTAACCTTAACCTAGCACTAAACCTGACCATGACTTAACCCTGACCCTAACCCTAAGCCGAACCTTAACTCTAAACCTAACCCTATCCTTAACCCTAACCCTAACCCCTAACCCCTAACCCTAAGCTCAACCCTCCCCCTTATGTTAAACTTCACCCTAACCCTAACCCTAACAATAACTCTAAACCTGACCCTAAACCTGACCCTAAAGCATAGCACTAACTCTAACTCTAAACCTAACCCTAACCCTAACACTTTACCTTAAACCTGGCCTTAACCCTAACCTTACCCCTATCCTAAACCTAACCCTAACACTAACCTTAACCCTAAATCTAACCTTAACACTAACCCTTACCCTAACCCTCACTATTAACTGAAACTTCACCCTAACCCTAACTCTAACTCTAACCCTAACCATAACACTTACCCTAAACCCTCAACTTAACTCGAAACCTAACCCTAACCCCAAACCTCACCGTAACACCTAACCGTATCCCCAACCCTAAACCTAACGCTACACCTAACCTTATCCCTAACCCTAACCCTAACACGAAGAGTAACCCCAATCTAACCCTAACATTAACCCTAAACTTAACCCTACCCGAACCATAAACCTAACCCTAACACCCTAAACTTAGCCTCTAAAACTAACTATAATCCTAACCCTAACCCTTATCCTAACCTGACTATAATCCTCACTATAATCCTAACCCTAATCCTAACCCTTAACCTAAACTTCACACGAACCCTAAACATAAACCTAACCCTAACCCTAACCGTAACCCTCACCGTAAACCCTAATTGTATGCCCAACCCTAACGCTAATGCTATCCCTAACCCGAACCCTAACCCTAGCACTAACCTGAACCCTTAAGCCCTAATGATAACCCTAACCCTAACCCAAAGCCTAACCCCTAACACCAAAGCCTAATACAAACCTTAACCCTAACTCTCACCCTAACTCTAACACTAACCCTAAACCTAATCATAAACCTAACCCTAAACCAAACCTAACCATGACCAGAACCACAATCCCTAACTAGAACCCTCACCCAAACCCTAACCCTAAACTACACCTGTAACCCCTAACACCTTACAATAACCATATTCCTAACCCTACCCAACCCTCACCCTAAACCTAACCCTCACCCCAACCACAACGCCTAACACAAACCATAACCCTAACACTAACTGTTACACGAAACTTAACCCTGACCTAAAACCTAAGCCTAACACTAAACCTAAACAGAACCCGTAAACTTAACAATAACCCTAAACATAACCTTAACACTAACCTGAAAATTAACCCAAACCTTAGCCATAACCCTAACCCTAACCCTCACCGTATCCTAAACTTCACCCTATCCCTAAACTAAAGCTAACCCTAACTTTAACCCTAACCCTTCCCCGGAACCTAACCCTAACCTTAACCTTGGCCCACCTGTAACCCTAAACCTAACCCTTACAATAACTCTGATGCTAACCCTCACCCTAAACCTAATCCTAATCCTAACCCTGACCCTAACCCTAACCTAATGTTAACCCTAACTTAAAACCTACCATAAACTTAAAACTAACCCTAACCCCTAACCCTAACTCTAACCCTAACATTAGGCATAACCCGAAACCTAACCGTAGCACTTACCCAAAACCCTCACCTTAACTGTAAACTTAACTCTAACTCTTACCCTAACCCTAAACTTAACCCTAAATATAACCGCACCCTAAACCTAACCGAAACTCTAAGCCCTAACCCTAACTCTAACCCTAATCCTTGGCCTAAACCAAACCTTAACCCTAAACCTAACCCTAACCTCACCTAACCTCAACCCTAATCCTAACCCAAACCCTAAACCGAACCCTTACCCTTAACCAAACTTTCACCCCAACCATAACCCTAAACCTACCCTAACTTCATTCAAACCCTAACCCTAACCCAAACTAAAACTAACCCTAAACCTAACCCTAATCCTAAAGCTAAACCTAACCCTAACCCTAAAGCTAAACCTAACCCTAATCCTGACCCTAACCTGAATCATAACAGCTAACCCTAACCCTCATGCTTAACATAAACTTCACCCTAACCCTAACCCTAAAACTAAACCTAACCCTAAACTAACCTCGAATTCTAGCCCTAACCCTAAACCTAACCCTAACCCTAACTCTAACCCTGATTCTAACCATAACACCCTAACTGTCAACCTAACACTAACACTCACACGAACTCCTAACCCATTCGCTAACCCTAACCCTACCCCTAATCCTAACCCTAACCCTAACCCTGAACTAAAAACCTAACCCTTAAAATAACTCTAAACTTAAGCCTCGCCTTAACTCTACCCTAACCCTAACCCTAACCTAACAATAACAATGAACTTGACCCTAACCCTAACCCTAAACCCTAACACTAACTCTAACTGCAAACCTAACCCTAACCCTAACCTAGCCCTACTCTTTACCGTAAACCTAGCCTTAACGCTACTAACCTTACCCCGACCCTAACCCTAACACTAACCTTAACCCTAACTCGAACCTTAGCCCTAACCCTGACCCTAACCCGAACTCTAACTCTAACCATCACCATAACACTTACCCTAAACCCTCACCTTAACTGTAAACCTAACCCTAACCCTCACTCTAACCCCTAATCGTATCCCCAACCCTAAACCTAATGCTATCCCTAACATTACCCCGACCCTAACCCTAACACAAACAGTAACCCTAATCTAACACGAACCCTAACATTAACCCTAAACTTAACCCTACCCTAACCATAAACCTAAACTAACACCCTAAACCTAAACTCTAACGCTAACTACAATCCTAACCCGAATCCTAACTCTTATCCTAACCTCACCCTTAACCTAAACTTCACACTAACCCGAAACCAAACCCTAAAGATAACCCCTAACCCGAACCTGAACCCAAAACCTAACCTCAACCCTAACTTTAACCCTACCATAAACCTAAACCTAACCCTAACCCCTAAGCATAACTCTAACCCTAACCCTAGCCCTAACCCGAACCCGAACCCTAACCCTAACCGCAATACTTACCCAAAACCCTCACCTTAACTGTAAACGTAACTCTAACTCTTACCCTAACCCTAATCTTAACCCTAAATATAACCCTACCTTAAACCTAACCAAAACACTAACCCCTAACCCTTACTCTAAACCTAATCCTTAGCCTAAACCTAACCTTAACCCTAAACCGAACCCTAACCACTAACCCTAACTCTAAGCCTAACCCAAAATCGAACCCTCACCTAGAACCCAAATTTCACCCTAACCATAACCCTAAACCTACCCTAACTTCATTCAAACCCAAACTAAAACTAACCCTAAACCTAACCCTAACCCTAAACCTAAACTTAACCCTCACCCTGACACTAATACGAACCCTAACCCTCACCCTAACCCTCATGCTTAACATAAACGTCACCCTCACCCTAACCCTAAAACTAAACATAACACTAAATCTTCCCCTAATCCTGACCCTAACCCTAATCCTAACCATAAACCTAACCCTCACCCTAAACTTAACCCTAACCCTGACCCTAACACTAACTCTAACCCTAAAACTTACCCTACACACTCAGCTTAAATGGAAACCTAGCACTAACACTCACGCTAACATCTAAACCTAAACCCAACCCTTAACCTAACCCTATCTCTAACCTTAACCTAGCACTAAACCTGACCATGACTTAACCCTGACCCTAACCCTAAGCCGAACCTTAACTCTAAACCTAACCCTATCCTTAACCCTAACCCTAACCCCTAACCCCTAACCCTAAGCTCAACCCTCCCCCTTATGTTAAACTTCACCCTAACCCTAACCCTAACAATAACTCTAAACCTGACCCTAAACCTGACCCTAAAGCATAGCACTAACTCTAACTCTAAACCTAACCCTAACCCTAACACTTTACCTTAAACCTGGCCTTAACCCTAACCTTACCCCTATCCTAAACCTAACCCTAACACTAACCTTAACCCTAAATCTAACCTTAACACTAACCCTTACCCTAACCCTCACTATTAACTGAAACTTCACCCTAACCCTAACTCTAACTCTAACCCTAACCATAACACTTACCCTAAACCCTCAACTTAACTCGAAACCTAACCCTAACCCCAAACCTCACCGTAACACCTAACCGTATCCCCAACCCTAAACCTAACGCTACACCTAACCTTATCCCTAACCCTAACCCTAACACGAAGAGTAACCCCAATCTAACCCTAACATTAACCCTAAACTTAACCCTACCCGAACCATAAACCTAACCCTAACACCCTAAACTTAGCCTCTAAAACTAACTATAATCCTAACCCTAACCCTTATCCTAACCTGACTATAATCCTCACTATAATCCTAACCCTAATCCTAACCCTTAACCTAAACTTCACACGAACCCTAAACATAAACCTAACCCTAACCCTAACCGTAACCCTCACCGTAAACCCTAATTGTATGCCCAACCCTAACGCTAATGCTATCCCTAACCCGAACCCTAACCCTAGCACTAACCTGAACCCTTAAGCCCTAATGATAACCCTAACCCTAACCCAAAGCCTAACCCCTAACACCAAAGCCTAATACAAACCTTAACCCTAACTCTCACCCTAACTCTAACACTAACCCTAAACCTAATCATAAACCTAACCCTAAACCAAACCTAACCATGACCAGAACCACAATCCCTAACTAGAACCCTCACCCAAACCCTAACCCTAAACTACACCTGTAACCCCTAACACCTTACAATAACCATATTCCTAACCCTACCCAACCCTCACCCTAAACCTAACCCTCACCCCAACCACAACGCCTAACACAAACCATAACCCTAACACTAACTGTAACACGAAACTTAACCCTGACCTAAAACCTAAGCCTAACCCTAAACCTAAACAGAACCCGTAAACTTAACAATAACCCTAAACATAACCTTAACACTAACCTGAAAATTAACCCAAACCTTAGCCATAACCCTAACCCTAACCCTCACCGTATCCTAAACTTCACCCTATCCCTAAACTAAAGCTAACCCTAACTTTAACCCTAACCCTTCCCCGGAACCTAACCCTAACCTTAACCTTGGCCCACCTGTAACCCTAAACCTAACCCTTACAATAACTCTGATGCTAACCCTCACCCTAAACCTAATCCTAATCCTAACCCTGACCCTAACCCTAACCTAATGTTAACCCTAACTTAAAACCTACCATAAACTTAAAACTAACCCTAGCCCCTAACCCTAACTCTAACCCTAACATTAGGCATAACCCGAAACCTAACCGTAGCACTTACCCAAAACCCTCACCTTAACTGTAAACTTAACTCTAACTCTTACCCTAACCCTAAACTTAACCCTAAATATAACCGCACCCTAAACCTAACCGAAACTCTAAGCCCTAACCCTAACTCTAACCCTAATCCTTGGCCTAAACCAAACCTTAACCCTAAACCTAACCCTAACCTCACCTAACCTCAACCCTAATCCTAACCCAAACCCTAAACCGAACCCTTACCCTTAACCAAACTTTCACCCTAACCATAACCCTAAACCTACCCTAACTTCATTCAAACCCTAACCCTAACCCAAACTAAAACTAACCCTAAACCTAACCCTAATCCTAAAGCTAAACCTAACCCTAACCCTAAAGCTAAACCTAACCCTAATCCTGACCCTAACCTGAATCATAACAGCTAACCCTAACCCTCATGCTTAACATAAACTTCACCCTAACCCTAACCCTAAAACTAAACCTAACCCTAAACTAACCTCGAATTCTAGCCCTAACCCTAAACCTAACCCTAACCCTAACTCTAACCCTGATTCTAACCATAACACCCTAACTGTCAACCTAACACTAACACTCACACGAACTCCTAACCCATTCGCTAACCCTAACCCTACCCCTAATCCTAACCCTAACCCTAACCCTGAACTAAAAACCTAACCCTTAAAATAACTCTAAACTTAAGCCTCGCCTTAACTCTACCCTAACCCTAACCCTAACCTAACAATAACAATGAACTTGACCCTAACCCTAACCCTAAACCCTAACACTAACTCTAACTGCAAACCTAACCCTAACCCTAACCTAGCCCTACTCTTTACCGTAAACCTAGCCTTAACGCTACTAACCTTACCCCGACCCTAACCCTAACACTAACCTTAACCCTAACTCGAACCTTAGCCCTAACCCTGACCCTAACCCGAACTCTAACTCTAACCATCACCATAACACTTACCCTAAACCCTCACCTTAACTGTAAACCTAACCCTAACCCTCACTCTAACCCCTAATCGTATCCCCAACCCTAAACCTAATGCTATCCCTAACATTACCCCGACCCTAACCCTAACACAAACAGTAACCCTAATCTAACACGAACCCTAACATTAACCCTAAACTTAACCCTACCCTAACCATAAACCTAAACTAACACCCTAAACCTAACCTCTAACGCTAACTACAATCCTAACCCGAATCCTAACTCTTATCCTAACCTCACCCTTAACCTAAACTTCACACTAACCCGAAACCAAACCCTAAAGATAACCCCTAACCCGAACCTGAACCCAAAACCTAACCTCAACCCTAACTTTAACCCTACCATAAACCTAAACCTAACCCTAACCCCTAAGCATAACTCTAACCCTAACCCTAGCCCTAACCCGAACCCGAACCCTAACCCTAACCGCAATACTTACCCAAAACCCTCACCTTAACTGTAAACGTAACTCTAACTCTTACCCTAACCCTAATCTTAACCCTAAATATAACCCTACCTTAAACCTAACCAAAACACTAACCCCTAACCCTTACTCTAAACCTAATCCTTAGCCTAAACCTAACCTTAACCCTAAACCGAACCCTAACCACTAACCCTAACTCTAAGCCTAACCCAAAATCGAACCCTCACCTAGAACCCAAATTTCACCCTAACCATAACCCTAAACCTACCCTAACTTCATTCAAACCCAAACTAAAACTAACCCTAAACCTAACCCTAACCCTAAACCTAAACTTAACCCTCACCCTGACACTAATACGAACCCTAACCCTCACCCTAACCCTCATGCTTAACATAAACGTCACCCTCACCCTAACCCTAAAACTAAACATAACACTAAATCTTCCCCTAATCCTGACCCTAACCCTAATCCTAACCATAAACCTAACCCTCACCCTAAACTTAACCCTAACCCTGACCCTAACACTAACTCTAACCCTAAAACTTACCCTACACACTCAGCTTAAATGGAAACCTAGCACTAACACTCACGCTAACATCTAAACCTAAACCCAACCCTTAACCTAACCCTATCTCTAACCTTAACCTAGCACTAAACCTGACCATGACTTAACCCTGACCCTAACCCTAAGCCGAACCTTAACTCTAAACCTAACCCTATCCTTAACCCTAACCCTAACCCCTAACCCCTAACCCTAAGCTCAACCCTCCCCCTTATGTTAAACTTCACCCTAACCCTAACCCTAACAATAAGTCTAAACCTGACCCTAAACCTGACCCTAAAGCATAGCACTAACTCTAACTCTAAACCTAACCCTAACCCTAACACTTTACCTTAAACCTGGCCTTAACCCTAACCTTACCCCTATCCTAAACCTAACCCTAACACTAACCTTAACCCTAAATCTAACCTTAACACTAACCCTTACCCTAACCCTCACTATTAACTGAAACTTCACCCTAACCCTAACTCTAACTCTAACCCTAACCATAACACTTACCCTAAACCCTCAACTTAACTCGAAACCTAACCCTAACCCCAAACCTCGCCGTAACACCTAACCGTATCCCCAACCCTAAACCTAACGCTACACCTAACCTTATCCGTAACCCTAACCCTAACACGAAGAGTAACCCCAATCTAACCCTAACATTAACCCTAAACTTAACCCTACCCGAACCATAAACCTAACCCTAACACCCTAAACTTAGCCTCTAAAACTAACTATAATCCTAACCCTAACCCTTATCCTAACCTGACTATAATCCTCACTATAATCCTAACCCTAATCCTAACCCTTAACCTAAACTTCACACGAACCCTAAACCTAACCCTAACCCTAAACATAACCCCTAACTCTAACCCAAACCCTAAACCTAAGCATAACACTAACCTGAACACAAACCCAAACTCTACCCTAACCCTAAAAATAACCCTCTCCCTATCCTAAACTCCATCCAAAGCCTACACCTAAACTTAACCCTAAACCTAACCCAAACCCTAACCTTAAACCTAACTCTAATCATAACGCTAGTCCACCTGTAACCCTAAACCTAAGCCTTACCATAGCCCTGAATCTAACCCTAAACCTAATCCTAATCCTAACCCTAGACCTAATCCTAACCCTAACCCTAACGCTAACCCTAACCATGAATCTAAATAGAACACTAACTCTAACCCTAAACCTGAACCTAAACCTAAATCTTACCGTACACCTAACCCTAACCCTAACTCTATCTCTAACCTTATCCAGAACACTTACCCTAAACCCTTACCTGAACTGGAAAACTAACCGTAACCCTCACCGTAAACCCTAATTGTATGCCCAACCCTAACGCTAATGCTATCCCTAACCCGAACCCTAACCCTAGCACTAACCTGAACCCTTAAGCCCTAATGATAACCCTAACCCTAACCCAAAGCCTAACCCCTAACACCAAAGCCTAATACAAACCTTAACCCTAACTCTCACCCTAACTCTAACACTAACCCTAAACCTAATCATAAACCTAACCCTAAACCAAACCTAACCATGACCAGAACCACAATCCCTAACTAGAACCCTCACCCAAACCCTAACCCTAAACTACACCTGTAACCCCTAACACCTTACAATAACCATATTCCTAACCCTACCCAACCCTCACCCTAAACCTAACCCTCACCCCAACCACAACGCCTAACACAAACCATAACCCTAACACTAACTGTTACACGAAACTTAACCCTGACCTAAAACCTAAGCCTAACACTAAACCTAAACAGAACCCGTAAACTTAACAATAACCCTAAACATAACCTTAACACTAACCTGAAAATTAACCCAAACCTTAGCCATAACCCTAACCCTAACCCTCACCGTATCCTAAACTTCACCCTATCCCTAAACTAAAGCTAACCCTAACTTTAACCCTAACCCTTCCCCGGAACCTAACCCTAACCTTAACCTTGGCCCACCTGTAACCCTAAACCTAACCCTTACAATAACTCTGATGCTAACCCTCACCCTAAACCTAATCCTAATCCTAACCCTGACCCTAACCCTAACCTAATGTTAACCCTAACTTAAAACCTACCATAAACTTAAAACTAACCCTAACCCCTAACCCTAACTCTAACCCTAACATTAGGCATAACCCGAAACCTAACCGTAGCACTTACCCAAAACCCTCACCTTAACTGTAAACTTAACTCTAACTCTTACCCTAACCCTAAACTTAACCCTAAATATAACCGCACCCTAAACCTAACCGAAACTCTAAGCCCTAACCCTAACTCTAACCCTAATCCTTGGCCTAAACCAAACCTTAACCCTAAACCTAACCCTAACCTCACCTAACCTCAACCCTAATCCTAACCCAAACCCTAAACCGAACCCTTACCCTTAACCAAACTTTCACCCTAACCATAACCCTAAACCTACCCTAACTTCATTCAAACCCTAACCCTAACCCAAACTAAAACTAACCCTAAACCTAACCCTAATCCTAAAGCTAAACCTAACCCTAACCCTAAAGCTAAACCTAACCCTAATCCTGACCCTAACCTGAATCATAACAGCTAACCCTAACCCTCATGCTTAACATAAACTTCACCCTAACCCTAACCCTAAAACTAAACCTAACCCTAAACTAACCTCGAATTCTAGCCCTAACCCTAAACCTAACCCTAACCCTAACTCTAACCCTGATTCTAACCATAACACCCTAACTGTCAACCTAACACTAACACTCACACGAACTCCTAACCCATTCGCTAACCCTAACCCTACCCCTAATCCTAACCCTAACCCTAACCCTGAACTAAAAACCTAACCCTTAAAATAACTCTAAACTTAAGCCTCGCCTTAACTCTACCCTAACCCTAACCCTAACCTAACAATAACAATGAACTTGACCCTAACCCTAACCCTAAACCCTAACACTAACTCTAACTGCAAACCTAACCCTAACCCTAACCTAGCCCTACTCTTTACCGTAAACCTAGCCTTAACGCTACTAACCTTACCCCGACCCTAACCCTAACACTAACCTTAACCCTAACTCGAACCTTAGCCCTAACCCTGACCCTAACCCGAACTCTAACTCTAACCATCACCATAACACTTACCCTAAACCCTCACCTTAACTGTAAACCTAACCCTAACCCTCACTCTAACCCCTAATCGTATCCCCAACCCTAAACCTAATGCTATCCCTAACATTACCCCGACCCTAACCCTAACACAAACAGTAACCCTAATCTAACACGAACCCTAACATTAACCCTAAACTTAACCCTACCCTAACCATAAACCTAAACTAACACCCTAAACCTAAACTCTAACGCTAACTACAATCCTAACCCGAATCCTAACTCTTATCCTAACCTCACCCTTAACCTAAACTTCACACTAACCCGAAACCAAACCCTAAAGATAACCCCTAACCCGAACCTGAACCCAAAACCTAACCTCAACCCTAACTTTAACCCTACCATAAACCTAAACCTAACCCTAACCCCTAAGCATAACTCTAACCCTAACCCTAGCCCTAACCCGAACCCGAACCCTAACCCTAACCGCAATACTTACCCAAAACCCTCACCTTAACTGTAAACGTAACTCTAACTCTTACCCTAACCCTAATCTTAACCCTAAATATAACCCTACCTTAAACCTAACCAAAACACTAACCCCTAACCCTTACTCTAAACCTAATCCTTAGCCTAAACCTAACCTTAACCCTAAACCGAACCCTAACCACTAACCCTAACTCTAAGCCTAACCCAAAATCGAACCCTCACCTAGAACCCAAATTTCACCCTAACCATAACCCTAAACCTACCCTAACTTCATTCAAACCCAAACTAAAACTAACCCTAAACCTAACCCTAACCCTAAACCTAAACTTAACCCTCACCCTGACACTAATACGAACCCTAACCCTCACCCTAACCCTCATGCTTAACATAAACGTCACCCTCACCCTAACCCTAAAACTAAACATAACACTAAATCTTCCCCTAATCCTGACCCTAACCCTAATCCTAACCATAAACCTAACCCTCACCCTAAACTTAACCCTAACCCTGACCCTAACACTAACTCTAACCCTAAAACTTACCCTACACACTCAGCTTAAATGGAAACCTAGCACTAACACTCACGCTAACATCTAAACCTAAACCCAACCCTTAACCTAACCCTATCTCTAACCTTAACCTAGCACTAAACCTGACCATGACTTAACCCTGACCCTAACCCTAAGCCGAACCTTAACTCTAAACCTAACCCTATCCTTAACCCTAACCCTAACCCCTAACCCCTAACCCTAAGCTCAACCCTCCCCCTTATGTTAAACTTCACCCTAACCCTAACCCTAACAATAAGTCTAAACCTGACCCTAAACCTGACCCTAAAGCATAGCACTAACTCTAACTCTAAACCTAACCCTAACCCTAACACTTTACCTTAAACCTGGCCTTAACCCTAACCTTACCCCTATCCTAAACCTAACCCTAACACTAACCTTAACCCTAAATCTAACCTTAACACTAACCCTTACCCTAACCCTCACTATTAACTGAAACTTCACCCTAACCCTAACTCTAACTCTAACCCTAACCATAACACTTACCCTAAACCCTCAACTTAACTCGAAACCTAACCCTAACCCCAAACCTCGCCGTAACACCTAACCGTATCCCCAACCCTAAACCTAACGCTACACCTAACCTTATCCGTAACCCTAACCCTAACACGAAGAGTAACCCCAATCTAACCCTAACATTAACCCTAAACTTAACCCTACCCGAACCATAAACCTAACCCTAACACCCTAAACTTAGCCTCTAAAACTAACTATAATCCTAACCCTAACCCTTATCCTAACCTGACTATAATCCTCACTATAATCCTAACCCTAATCCTAACCCTTAACCTAAACTTCACACGAACCCTAAACCTAACCCTAACCCTAAACATAACCCCTAACTCTAACCCAAACCCTAAACCTAAGCATTACACTAACCTGAACACAAACCCAAACTCTACCCTAACCCTAAAAATAACCCTCTCCCTATCCTAAACTCCATCCAAAGCCTACACCTAAACTTAACCCTAAACCTAACCCAAACCCTAACCTTAAACCTAACTCTAATCATAACGCTAGTCCACCTGTAACCCTAAACCTAAGCCTTACCATAGCCCTGAATCTAACCCTAAACCTAATCCTAATCCTAACCCTAGACCTAATCCTAACCCTAACCCTAACGCTAACCCTAACCATGAATCTAAATAGAACACTAACTCTAACCCTAAACCTGAACCTAAACCTAAATCTTACCGTACACCTAACCCTAACCCTAACTCTATCTCTAACCTTATCCAGAACACTTACCCTAAACCCTTACCTGAACTGGAAAACTAACCGTAACCCTCACCGTAAACCCTAATTGTATGCCCAACCCTAACGCTAATGCTATCCCTAACCCGAACCCTAACCCTAGCACTAACCTGAACCCTTAAGCCCTAATGATAACCCTAACCCTAACCCAAAGCCTAACCCCTAACACCAAAGCCTAATACAAACCTTAACCCTAACTCTCACCCTAACTCTAACACTAACCCTAAACCTAATCATAAACCTAACCCTAAACCAAACCTAACCATGACCAGAACCACAATCCCTAACTAGAACCCTCACCCAAACCCTAACCCTAAACTACACCTGTAACCCCTAACACCTTACAATAACCATATTCCTAACCCTACCCAACCCTCACCCTAAACCTAACCCTCACCCCAACCACAACGCCTAACACAAACCATAACCCTAACACTAACTGTTACACGAAACTTAACCCTGACCTAAAACCTAAGCCTAACACTAAACCTAAACAGAACCCGTAAACTTAACAATAACCCTAAACATAACCTTAACACTAACCTGAAAATTAACCCAAACCTTAGCCATAACCCTAACCCTAACCCTCACCGTATCCTAAACTTCACCCTATCCCTAAACTAAAGCTAACCCTAACTTTAACCCTAACCCTTCCCCGGAACCTAACCCTAACCTTAACCTTGGCCCACCTGTAACCCTAAACCTAACCCTTACAATAACTCTGATGCTAACCCTCACCCTAAACCTAATCCTAATCCTAACCCTGACCCTAACCCTAACCTAATGTTAACCCTAACTTAAAACCTACCATAAACTTAAAACTAACCCTAACCCCTAACCCTAACTCTAACCCTAACATTAGGCATAACCCGAAACCTAACCGTAGCACTTACCCAAAACCCTCACCTTAACTGTAAACTTAACTCTAACTCTTACCCTAACCCTAAACTTAACCCTAAATATAACCGCACCCTAAACCTAACCGAAACTCTAAGCCCTAACCCTAACTCTAACCCTAATCCTTGGCCTAAACCAAACCTTAACCCTAAACCTAACCCTAACCTCACCTAACCTCAACCCTAATCCTAACCCAAACCCTAAACCGAACCCTTACCCTTAACCAAACTTTCACCCTAACCATAACCCTAAACCTACCCTAACTTCATTCAAACCCTAACCCTAACCCAAACTAAAACTAACCCTAAACCTAACCCTAATCCTAAAGCTAAACCTAACCCTAACCCTAAAGCTAAACCTAACCCTAATCCTGACCCTAACCTGAATCATAACAGCTAACCCTAACCCTCATGCTTAACATAAACTTCACCCTAACCCTAACCCTAAAACTAAACCTAACCCTAAACTAACCTCGAATTCTAGCCCTAACCCTAAACCTAACCCTAACCCTAACTCTAACCCTGATTCTAACCATAACACCCTAACTGTCAACCTAACACTAACACTCACACGAACTCCTAACCCATTCGCTAACCCTAACCCTACCCCTAATCCTAACCCTAACCCTAACCCTGAACTAAAAACCTAACCCTTAAAATAACTCTAAACTTAAGCCTCGCCTTAACTCTACCCTAACCCTAACCCTAACCTAACAATAACAATGAACTTGACCCTAACCCTAACCCTAAACCCTAACACTAACTCTAACTGCAAACCTAACCCTAACCCTAACCTAGCCCTACTCTTTACCGTAAACCTAGCCTTAACGCTACTAACCTTACCCCGACCCTAACCCTAACACTAACCTTAACCCTAACTCGAACCTTAGCCCTAACCCTGACCCTAACCCGAACTCTAACTCTAACCATCACCATAACACTTACCCTAAACCCTCACCTTAACTGTAAACCTAACCCTAACCCTCACTCTAACCCCTAATCGTATCCCCAACCCTAAACCTAATGCTATCCCTAACATTACCCCGACCCTAACCCTAACACAAACAGTAACCCTAATCTAACACGAACCCTAACATTAACCCTAAACTTAACCCTACCCTAACCATAAACCTAAACTAACACCCTAAACCTAACCTCTAACGCTAACTACAATCCTAACCCGAATCCTAACTCTTATCCTAACCTCACCCTTAACCTAAACTTCACACTAACCCGAAACCAAACCCTAAAGATAACCCCTAACCCGAACCTGAACCCAAAACCTAACCTCAACCCTAACTTTAACCCTACCATAAACCTAAACCTAACCCTAACCCCTAAGCATAACTCTAACCCTAACCCTAGCCCTAACCCGAACCCGAACCCTAACCCTAACCGCAATACTTACCCAAAACCCTCACCTTAACTGTAAACGTAACTCTAACTCTTACCCTAACCCTAATCTTAACCCTAAATATAACCCTACCTTAAACCTAACCAAAACACTAACCCCTAACCCTTACTCTAAACCTAATCCTTAGCCTAAACCTAACCTTAACCCTAAACCGAACCCTAACCACTAACCCTAACTCTAAGCCTAACCCAAAATCGAACCCTCACCTAGAACCCAAATTTCACCCTAACCATAACCCTAAACCTACCCTAACTTCATTCAAACCCAAACTAAAACTAACCCTAAACCTAACCCTAACCCTAAACCTAAACTTAACCCTCACCCTGACACTAATACGAACCCTAACCCTCACCCTAACCCTCATGCTTAACATAAACGTCACCCTCACCCTAACCCTAAAACTAAACATAACACTAAATCTTCCCCTAATCCTGACCCTAACCCTAATCCTAACCATAAACCTAACCCTCACCCTAAACTTCACCCTAACCCTGACCCTAACACTAACTCTAACCCTAAAACTTACCCTACACACTCAGCTTAAATGGAAACCTAGCACTAACACTCACGCTAACATCTAAACCTAAACCCAACCCTTAACCTAACCCTATCTCTAACCTTAACCTAGCACTAAACCTGACCATGACTTAACCCTGACCCTAACCCTAAGCCGAACCTTAACTCTAAACCTAACCCTATCCTTAACCCTAACCCTAACCCCTAACCCCTAACCCTAAGCTCAACCCTCCCCCTTATGTTAAACTTCACCCTAACCCTAACCCTAACAATAAGTCTAAACCTGACCCTAAACCTGACCCTAAAGCATAGCACTAACTCTAACTCTAAACCTAACCCTAACCCTAACACTTTACCTTAAACCTGGCCTTAACCCTAACCTTACCCCTATCCTAAACCTAACCCTAACACTAACCTTAACCCTAAATCTAACCTTAACACTAACCCTTACCCTAACCCTCACTATTAACTGAAACTTCACCCTAACCCTAACTCTAACTCTAACCCTAACCATAACACTTACCCTAAACCCTCAACTTAACTCGAAACCTAACCCTAACCCCAAACCTCGCCGTAACACCTAACCGTATCCCCAACCCTAAACCTAACGCTACACCTAACCTTATCCGTAACCCTAACCCTAACACGAAGAGTAACCCCAATCTAACCCTAACATTAACCCTAAACTTAACCCTACCCGAACCATAAACCTAACCCTAACACCCTAAACTTAGCCTCTAAAACTAACTATAATCCTAACCCTAACCCTTATCCTAACCTGACTATAATCCTCACTATAATCCTAACCCTAATCCTAACCCTTAACCTAAACTTCACACGAACCCTAAACATAAACCTAACCCTAACCCTAACCGTAACCCTCACCGTAAACCCTAATTGTATGCCCAACCCTAACGCTAATGCTATCCCTAACCCGAACCCTAACCCTAGCACTAACCTGAACCCTTAAGCCCTAATGATAACCCTAACCCTAACCCAAAGCCTAACCCCTAACACCAAAGCCTAATACAAACCTTAACCCTAACTCTCACCCTAACTCTAACACTAACCCTAAACCTAATCATAAACCTAACCCTAAACCAAACCTAACCATGACCAGAACCACAATCCCTAACTAGAACCCTCACCCAAACCCTAACCCTAAACTACACCTGTAACCCCTAACACCTTACAATAACCATATTCCTAACCCTACCCAACCCTCACCCTAAACCTAACCCTCACCCCAACCACAACGCCTAACACAAACCATAACCCTAACACTAACTGTAACACGAAACTTAACCCTGACCTAAAACCTAAGCCTAACCCTAAACCTAAACAGAACCCGTAAACTTAACAATAACCCTAAACATAACCTTAACACTAACCTGAAAATTAACCCAAACCTTAGCCATAACCCTAACCCTAACCCTCACCGTATCCTAAACTTCACCCTATCCCTAAACTAAAGCTAACCCTAACTTTAACCCTAACCCTTCCCCGGAACCTAACCCTAACCTTAACCTTGGCCCACCTGTAACCCTAAACCTAACCCTTACAATAACTCTGATGCTAACCCTCACCCTAAACCTAATCCTAATCCTAACCCTGACCCTAACCCTAACCTAATGTTAACCCTAACTTAAAACCTACCATAAACTTAAAACTAACCCTAGCCCCTAACCCTAACTCTAACCCTAACATTAGGCATAACCCGAAACCTAACCGTAGCACTTACCCAAAACCCTCACCTTAACTGTAAACTTAACTCTAACTCTTACCCTAACCCTAAACTTAACCCTAAATATAACCGCACCCTAAACCTAACCGAAACTCTAAGCCCTAACCCTAACTCTAACCCTAATCCTTGGCCTAAACCAAACCTTAACCCTAAACCTAACCCTAACCTCACCTAACCTCAACCCTAATCCTAACCCAAACCCTAAACCGAACCCTTACCCTTAACCAAACTTTCACCCTAACCATAACCCTAAACCTACCCTAACTTCATTCAAACCCTAACCCTAACCCAAACTAAAACTAACCCTAAACCTAACCCTAATCCTAAAGCTAAACCTAACCCTAACCCTAAAGCTAAACCTAACCCTAATCCTGACCCTAACCTGAATCATAACAGCTAACCCTAACCCTCATGCTTAACATAAACTTCACCCTAACCCTAACCCTAAAACTAAACCTAACCCTAAACTAACCTCGAATTCTAGCCCTAACCCTAAACCTAACCCTAACCCTAACTCTAACCCTGATTCTAACCATAACACCCTAACTGTCAACCTAACACTAACACTCACACGAACTCCTAACCCATTCGCTAACCCTAACCCTACCCCTAATCCTAACCCTAACCCTAACCCTGAACTAAAAACCTAACCCTTAAAATAACTCTAAACTTAAGCCTCGCCTTAACTCTACCCTAACCCTAACCCTAACCTAACAATAACAATGAACTTGACCCTAACCCTAACCCTAAACCCTAACACTAACTCTAACTGCAAACCTAACCCTAACCCTAACCTAGCCCTACTCTTTACCGTAAACCTAGCCTTAACGCTACTAACCTTACCCCGACCCTAACCCTAACACTAACCTTAACCCTAACTCGAACCTTAGCCCTAACCCTGACCCTAACCCGAACTCTAACTCTAACCATCACCATAACACTTACCCTAAACCCTCACCTTAACTGTAAACCTAACCCTAACCCTCACTCTAACCCCTAATCGTATCCCCAACCCTAAACCTAATGCTATCCCTAACATTACCCCGACCCTAACCCTAACACAAACAGTAACCCTAATCTAACACGAACCCTAACATTAACCCTAAACTTAACCCTACCCTAACCATAAACCTAAACTAACACCCTAAACCTAACCTCTAACGCTAACTACAATCCTAACCCGAATCCTAACTCTTATCCTAACCTCACCCTTAACCTAAACTTCACACTAACCCGAAACCAAACCCTAAAGATAACCCCTAACCCGAACCTGAACCCAAAACCTAACCTCAACCCTAACTTTAACCCTACCATAAACCTAAACCTAACCCTAACCCCTAAGCATAACTCTAACCCTAACCCTAGCCCTAACCCGAACCCGAACCCTAACCCTAACCGCAATACTTACCCAAAACCCTCACCTTAACTGTAAACGTAACTCTAACTCTTACCCTAACCCTAATCTTAACCCTAAATATAACCCTACCTTAAACCTAACCAAAACACTAACCCCTAACCCTTACTCTAAACCTAATCCTTAGCCTAAACCTAACCTTAACCCTAAACCGAACCCTAACCACTAACCCTAACTCTAAGCCTAACCCAAAATCGAACCCTCACCTAGAACCCAAATTTCACCCTAACCATAACCCTAAACCTACCCTAACTTCATTCAAACCCAAACTAAAACTAACCCTAAACCTAACCCTAACCCTAAACCTAAACTTAACCCTCACCCTGACACTAATACGAACCCTAACCCTCACCCTAACCCTCATGCTTAACATAAACGTCACCCTCACCCTAACCCTAAAACTAAACATAACACTAAATCTTCCCCTAATCCTGACCCTAACCCTAATCCTAACCATAAACCTAACCCTCACCCTAAACTTCACCCTAACCCTGACCCTAACACTAACTCTAACCCTAAAACTTACCCTACACACTCAGCTTAAATGGAAACCTAGCACTAACACTCACGCTAACATCTAAACCTAAACCCAACCCTTAACCTAACCCTATCTCTAACCTTAACCTAGCACTAAACCTGACCATGACTTAACCCTGACCCTAACCCTAAGCCGAACCTTAACTCTAAACCTAACCCTATCCTTAACCCTAACCCTAACCCCTAACCCCTAACCCTAAGCTCAACCCTCCCCCTTATGTTAAACTTCACCCTAACCCTAACCCTAACAATAACTCTAAACCTGACCCTAAACCTGACCCTAAAGCATAGCACTAACTCTAACTCTAAACCTAACCCTAACCCTAACACTTTACCTTAAACCTGGCCTTAACCCTAACCTTACCCCTATCCTAAACCTAACCCTAACACTAACCTTAACCCTAAATCTAACCTTAACACTAACCCTTACCCTAACCCTCACTATTAACTGAAACTTCACCCTAACCCTAACTCTAACTCTAACCCTAACCATAACACTTACCCTAAACCCTCAACTTAACTCGAAACCTAACCCTAACCCCAAACCTCGCCGTAACACCTAATCGTATCCCCAACCCTAAACCTAACGCTACACCTAACCTTATCCCTAACCCTAACCCTAACACGAAGAGTAACCCCAATCTAACCCTAACATTAACCCTAAACTTAACCCTACCCGAACCATAAACCTAACCCTAACACCCTAAACTTAGCCTCTAAAACTAACTATAATCCTAACCCTAACCCTTATCCTAACCTGACTATAATCCTCACTATAATCCTAACCCTAATCCTAACCCTTAACCTAAACTTCACACGAACCCTAAACATAAACCTAACCCTAACCCTAACCGTAACCCTCACCGTAAACCCTAATTGTATGCCCAACCCTAACGCTAATGCTATCCCTAACCCGAACCCTAACCCTAGCACTAACCTGAACCCTTAAGCCCTAATGATAACCCTAACCCTAACCCAAAGCCTAACCCCTAACACCAAAGCCTAATACAAACCTTAACCCTAACTCTCACCCTAACTCTAACACTAACCCTAAACCTAATCATAAACCTAACCCTAAACCAAACCTAACCATGACCAGAACCACAATCCCTAACTAGAACCCTCACCCAAACCCTAACCCTAAACTACACCTGTAACCCCTAACACCTTACAATAACCATATTCCTAACCCTACCCAACCCTCACCCTAAACCTAACCCTCACCCCAACCACAACGCCTAACACAAACCATAACCCTAACACTAACTGTTACACGAAACTTAACCCTGACCTAAAACCTAAGCCTAACACTAAACCTAAACAGAACCCGTAAACTTAACAATAACCCTAAACATAACCTTAACACTAACCTGAAAATTAACCCAAACCTTAGCCATAACCCTAACCCTAACCCTCACCGTATCCTAAACTTCACCCTATCCCTAAACTAAAGCTAACCCTAACTTTAACCCTAACCCTTCCCCGGAACCTAACCCTAACCTTAACCTTGGCCCACCTGTAACCCTAAACCTAACCCTTACAATAACTCTGATGCTAACCCTCACCCTAAACCTAATCCTAATCCTAACCCTGACCCTAACCCTAACCTAATGTTAACCCTAACTTAAAACCTACCATAAACTTAAAACTAACCCTAGCCCCTAACCCTAACTCTAACCCTAACATTAGGCATAACCCGAAACCTAACCGTAGCACTTACCCAAAACCCTCACCTTAACTGTAAACTTAACTCTAACTCTTACCCTAACCCTAAACTTAACCCTAAATATAACCGCACCCTAAACCTAACCGAAACTCTAAGCCCTAACCCTAACTCTAACCCTAATCCTTGGCCTAAACCAAACCTTAACCCTAAACCTAACCCTAACCTCACCTAACCTCAACCCTAATCCTAACCCAAACCCTAAACCGAACCCTTACCCTTAACCAAACTTTCACCCTAACCATAACCCTAAACCTACCCTAACTTCATTCAAACCCTAACCCTAACCCAAACTAAAACTAACCCTAAACCTAACCCTAATCCTAAAGCTAAACCTAACCCTAACCCTAAAGCTAAACCTAACCCTAATCCTGACCCTAACCTGAATCATAACAGCTAACCCTAACCCTCATGCTTGACATAAACTTCACCCTAACCCTAACCCTAAAACTAAACCTAACCCTAAACTAACCTCGAATTCTAGCCCTAACCCTAAACCTAACCGTAACCCTAACTCTAACCCTGATTCTAACCGGAACACCCTAACTGTAAACCTAACACTAACACTCACATGAACTCCTAACCCATTCGCTAACCCTAACCCTACCCCTAATCCTAACCCTAACCCTAACCCTGAACTAAAAACCTAACCCTTAAAATAACTCTAAACTTAAGCCTCGCCTTAACTCTACCCTAACCCTAACCCTAACCTAACAATAACAATGAACTTGACCCTAACCCTAACCCTAAACCCTAACACTAACTCTAACTGCAAACCTAACCCTAACCCTAACCTAGCCCTACTCTTTACCGTAAACCTAGCCTTAACGCTACTAACCTTACCCCGACCCTAACCCTAACACTAACCTTAACCCTAACTCGAACCTTAGCCCTAACCCTGACCCTAACCCGAACTCTAACTCTAACCATCACCATAACACTTACCCTAAACCCTCACCTTAACTGTAAACCTAACCCTAACCCTCACTCTAACCCCTAATCGTATCCCCAACCCTAAACCTAATGCTATCCCTAACATTACCCCGACCCTAACCCTAACACAAACAGTAACCCTAATCTAACACGAACCCTAACATTAACCCTAAACTTAACCCTACCCTAACCATAAACCTAAACTAACACCCTAAACCTAACCTCTAACGCTAACTACAATCCTAACCCGAATCCTAACTCTTATCCTAACCTCACCCTTAACCTAAACTTCACACTAACCCGAAACCAAACCCTAAAGATAACCCCTAACCCGAACCTGAACCCAAAACCTAACCTCAACCCTAACTTTAACCCTACCATAAACCTAAACCTAACCCTAACCCCTAAGCATAACTCTAACCCTAACCCTAGCCCTAACCCGAACCCGAACCCTAACCCTAACCGCAATACTTACCCAAAACCCTCACCTTAACTGTAAACGTAACTCTAACTCTTACCCTAACCCTAATCTTAACCCTAAATATAACCCTACCTTAAACCTAACCAAAACACTAACCCCTAACCCTTACTCTAAACCTAATCCTTAGCCTAAACCTAACCTTAACCCTAAACCGAACCCTAACCACTAACCCTAACTCTAAGCCTAACCCAAAATCGAACCCTCACCTAGAACCCAAATTTCACCCTAACCATAACCCTAAACCTACCCTAACTTCATTCAAACCCAAACTAAAACTAACCCTAAACCTAACCCTAACCCTAAACCTAAACTTAACCCTCACCCTGACACTAATACGAACCCTAACCCTCACCCTAACCCTCATGCTTAACATAAACGTCACCCTCACCCTAACCCTAAAACTAAACATAACACTAAATCTTCCCCTAATCCTGACCCTAACCCTAATCCTAACCATAAACCTAACCCTCACCCTAAACTTAACCGTAACCCTGACCCTAACACTAACTCTAACCCTAAAACTTACCCTACACACTCAGCTTAAATGGAAACCTAGCACTAACACTCACGCTAACATCTAAACCTAAACCCAACCCTTAACCTAACCCTATCTCTAACCTTAACCTAGCACTAAACCTGACCATGACTTAACCCTGACCCTAACCCTAAGCCGAACCTTAACTCTAAACCTAACCCTATCCTTAACCCTAACCCTAACCCCTAACCCCTAACCCTAAGCTCAACCCTCCCCCTTATGTTAAACTTCACCCTAACCCTAACCCTAACAATAACTCTAAACCTGACCCTAAACCTGACCCTAAAGCATAGCACTAACTCTAACTCTAAACCTAACCCTAACCCTAACACTTTACCTTAAACCTGGCCTTAACCCTAACCTTACCCCTATCCTAAACCTAACCCTAACACTAACCTTAACCCTAAATCTAACCTTAACACTAACCCTTACCCTAACCCTCACTATTAACTGAAACTTCACCCTAACCCTAACTCTAACTCTAACCCTAACCATAACACTTACCCTAAACCCTCAACTTAACTCGAAACCTAACCCTAACCCCAAACCTCACCGTAACACCTAACCGTATCCCCAACCCTAAACCTAACGCTACACCTAACCTTATCCCTAACCCTAACCCTAACACGAAGAGTAACCCCAATCTAACCCTAACATTAACCCTAAACTTAACCCTACCCGAACCATAAACCTAACCCTAACACCCTAAACTTAGCCTCTAAAACTAACTATAATCCTAACCCTAACCCTTATCCTAACCTGACTATAATCCTCACTATAATCCTAACCCTAATCCTAACCCTTAACCTAAACTTCACACGAACCCTAAACATAAACCTAACCCTAACCCTAACCGTAACCCTCACCGTAAACCCTAATTGTATGCCCAACCCTAACGCTAATGCTATCCCTAACCCGAACCCTAACCCTAGCACTAACCTGAACCCTTAAGCCCTAATGATAACCCTAACCCTAACCCAAAGCCTAACCCCTAACACCAAAGCCTAATACAAACCTTAACCCTAACTCTCACCCTAACTCTAACACTAACCCTAAACCTAATCATAAACCTAACCCTAAACCAAACCTAACCATGACCAGAACCACAATCCCTAACTAGAACCCTCACCCAAACCCTAACCCTAAACTACACCTGTAACCCCTAACACCTTACAATAACCATATTCCTAACCCTACCCAACCCTCACCCTAAACCTAACCCTCACCCCAACCACAACGCCTAACACAAACCATAACCCTAACACTAACTGTTACACGAAACTTAACCCTGACCTAAAACCTAAGCCTAACACTAAACCTAAACAGAACCCGTAAACTTAACAATAACCCTAAACATAACCTTAACACTAACCTGAAAATTAACCCAAACCTTAGCCATAACCCTAACCCTAACCCTCACCGTATCCTAAACTTCACCCTATCCCTAAACTAAAGCTAACCCTAACTTTAACCCTAACCCTTCCCCGGAACCTAACCCTAACCTTAACCTTGGCCCACCTGTAACCCTAAACCTAACCCTTACAATAACTCTGATGCTAACCCTCACCCTAAACCTAATCCTAATCCTAACCCTGACCCTAACCCTAACCTAATGTTAACCCTAACTTAAAACCTACCATAAACTTAAAACTAACCCTAGCCCCTAACCCTAACTCTAACCCTAACATTAGGCATAACCCGAAACCTAACCGTAGCACTTACCCAAAACCCTCACCTTAACTGTAAACTTAACTCTAACTCTTACCCTAACCCTAAACTTAACCCTAAATATAACCGCACCCTAAACCTAACCGAAACTCTAAGCCCTAACCCTAACTCTAACCCTAATCCTTGGCCTAAACCAAACCTTAACCCTAAACCTAACCCTAACCTCACCTAACCTCAACCCTAATCCTAACCCAAACCCTAAACCGAACCCTTACCCTTAACCAAACTTTCACCCTAACCATAACCCTAAACCTACCCTAACTTCATTCAAACCCTAACCCTAACCCAAACTAAAACTAACCCTAAACCTAACCCTAATCCTAAAGCTAAACCTAACCCTAACCCTAAAGCTAAACCTAACCCTAATCCTGACCCTAACCTGAATCATAACAGCTAACCCTAACCCTCATGCTTAACATAAACTTCACCCTAACCCTAACCCTAAAACTAAACCTAACCCTAAACTAACCTCGAATTCTAGCCCTAACCCTAAACCTAACCCTAACCCTAACTCTAACCCTGATTCTAACCATAACACCCTAACTGTCAACCTAACACTAACACTCACACGAACTCCTAACCCATTCGCTAACCCTAACCCTACCCCTAATCCTAACCCTAACCCTAACCCTGAACTAAAAACCTAACCCTTAAAATAACTCTAAACTTAAGCCTCGCCTTAACTCTACCCTAACCCTAACCCTAACCTAACAATAACAATGAACTTGACCCTAACCCTAACCCTAAACCCTAACACTAACTCTAACTGCAAACCTAACCCTAACCCTAACCTAGCCCTACTCTTTACCGTAAACCTAGCCTTAACGCTACTAACCTTACCCCGACCCTAACCCTAACACTAACCTTAACCCTAACTCGAACCTTAGCCCTAACCCTGACCCTAACCCGAACTCTAACTCTAACCATCACCATAACACTTACCCTAAACCCTCACCTTAACTGTAAACCTAACCCTAACCCTCACTCTAACCCCTAATCGTATCCCCAACCCTAAACCTAATGCTATCCCTAACATTACCCCGACCCTAACCCTAACACAAACAGTAACCCTAATCTAACACGAACCCTAACATTAACCCTAAACTTAACCCTACCCTAACCATAAACCTAAACTAACACCCTAAACCTAAACTCTAACGTTAACTACAATCCTAACCCGAATCCTAACTCTTATCCTAACCTCACCCTTAACCTAAACTTCACACTAACCCGAAACCAAACCCTAAAGATAACCCCTAACCCGAACCTGAACCCAAAACCTAACCTCAACCCTAACTTTAACCCTACCATAAACCTAAACCTAACCCTAACCCCTAAGCATAACTCTAACCCTAACCCTAGCCCTAACCCGAACCCGAACCCTAACCCTAACCGCAATACTTACCCAAAACCCTCACCTTAACTGTAAACGTAACTCTAACTCTTACCCTAACCCTAATCTTAACCCTAAATATAACCCTACCTTAAACCTAACCAAAACACTAACCCCTAACCCTTACTCTAAACCTAATCCTTAGCCTAAACCTAACCTTAACCCTAAACCGAACCCTAACCACTAACCCTAACTCTAAGCCTAACCCAAAATCGAACCCTCACCTAGAACCCAAATTTCACCCTAACCATAACCCTAAACCTACCCTAACTTCATTCAAACCCAAACTAAAACTAACCCTAAACCTAACCCTAACCCTAAACCTAAACTTAACCCTCACCCTGACACTAATACGAACCCTAACCCTCACCCTAACCCTCATGCTTAACATAAACGTCACCCTCACCCTAACCCTAAAACTAAACATAACACTAAATCTTCCCCTAATCCTGACCCTAACCCTAATCCTAACCATAAACCTAACCCTCACCCTAAACTTAACCCTAACCCTGACCCTAACACTAACTCTAACCCTAAAACTTACCCTACACACTCAGCTTAAATGGAAACCTAGCACTAACACTCACGCTAACATCTAAACCTAAACCCAACCCTTAACCTAACCCTATCTCTAACCTTAACCTAGCACTAAACCTGACCATGACTTAACCCTGACCCTAACCCTAAGCCGAACCTTAACTCTAAACCTAACCCTATCCTTAACCCTAACCCTAACCCCTAACCCCTAACCCTAAGCTCAACCCTCCCCCTTATGTTAAACTTCACCCTAACCCTAACCCTAACAATAACTCTAAACCTGACCCTAAACCTGACCCTAAAGCATAGCACTAACTCTAACTCTAAACCTAACCCTAACCCTAACACTTTACCTTAAACCTGGCCTTAACCCTAACCTTACCCCTATCCTAAACCTAACCCTAACACTAACCTTAACCCTAAATCTAACCTTAACACTAACCCTTACCCTAACCCTCACTATTAACTGAAACTTCACCCTAACCCTAACTCTAACTCTAACCCTAACCATAACACTTACCCTAAACCCTCAACTTAACTCGAAACCTAACCCTAACCCCAAACCTCACCGTAACACCTAACCGTATCCCCAACCCTAAACCTAACGCTACACCTAACCTTATCCCTAACCCTAACCCTAACACGAAGAGTAACCCCAATCTAACCCTAACATTAACCCTAAACTTAACCCTACCCGAACCATAAACCTAACCCTAACACCCTAAACTTAGCCTCTAAAACTAACTATAATCCTAACCCTAACCCTTATCCTAACCTGACTATAATCCTCACTATAATCCTAACCCTAATCCTAAACCTTAACCTAAACTTCACACGAACCCTAAACATAAACCTAACCCTAACCCTAACCGTAACCCTCACCGTAAACCCTAATTGTATGCCCAACCCTAACGCTAATGCTATCCCTAACCCGAACCCTAACCCTAGCACTAACCTGAACCCTTAAGCCCTAATGATAACCCTAACCCTAACCCAAAGCCTAACCCCTAACACCAAAGCCTAATACAAACCTTAACCCTAACTCTCACCCTAACTCTAACACTAACCCTAAACCTAATCATAAACCTAACCCTAAACCAAACCTAACCATGACCAGAACCACAATCCCTAACTAGAACCCTCACCCAAACCCTAACCCTAAACTACACCTGTAACCCCTAACACCTTACAATAACCATATTCCTAACCCTACCCAACCCTCACCCTAAACCTAACCCTCACCCCAACCACAACGCCTAACACAAACCATAACCCTAACACTAACTGTAACACGAAACTTAACCCTGACCTAAAACCTAAGCCTAACCCTAAACCTAAACAGAACCCGTAAACTTAACAATAACCCTAAACATAACCTTAACACTAACCTGAAAATTAACCCAAACCTTAGCCATAACCCTAACCCTAACCCTCACCGTATCCTAAACTTCACCCTATCCCTAAACTAAAGCTAACCCTAACTTTAACCCTAACCCTTCCCCGGAACCTAACCCTAACCTTAACCTTGGCCCACCTGTAACCCTAAACCTAACCCTTACAATAACTCTGATGCTAACCCTCACCCTAAACCTAATCCTAATCCTAACCCTGACCCTAACCCTAACCTAATGTTAACCCTAACTTAAAACCTACCATAAACTTAAAACTAACCCTAGCCCCTAACCCTAACTCTAACCCTAACATTAGGCATAACCCGAAACCTAACCGTAGCACTTACCCAAAACCCTCACCTTAACTGTAAACTTAACTCTAACTCTTACCCTAACCCTAAACTTAACCCTAAATATAACCGCACCCTAAACCTAACCGAAACTCTAAGCCCTAACCCTAACTCTAACCCTAATCCTTGGCCTAAACCAAACCTTAACCCTAAACCTAACCCTAACCTCACCTAACCTCAACCCTAATCCTAACCCAAACCCTAAACCGAACCCTTACCCTTAACCAAACTTTCACCCTAACCATAACCCTAAACCTACCCTAACTTCATTCAAACCCTAACCCTAACCCAAACTAAAACTAACCCTAAACCTAACCCTAATCCTAAAGCTAAACCTAACCCTAACCCTAAAGCTAAACCTAACCCTAATCCTGACCCTAACCTGAATCATAACAGCTAACCCTAACCCTCATGCTTAACATAAACTTCACCCTAACCCTAACCCTAAAACTAAACCTAACCCTAAACTAACCTCGAATTCTAGCCCTAACCCTAAACCTAACCCTAACCCTAACTCTAACCCTGATTCTAACCATAACACCCTAACTGTAAACCTAACACTAACACTCACACGAACTCCTAACCCATTCGCTAACCCTAACCCTACCCCTAATCCTAACCCTAACCCTAACCCTGAACTAAAAACCTAACCCTTAAAATAACTCTAAACTTAAGCCTCGCCTTAACTCTACCCTAACCCTAACCCTAACCTAACAATAACAATGAACTTGACCCTAACCCTAACCCTAAACCCTAACACTAACTCTAACTGCAAACCTAACCCTAACCCTAACCTAGCCCTACTCTTTACCGTAAACCTAGCCTTAACGCTACTAACCTTACCCCGACCCTAACCCTAACACTAACCTTAACCCTAACTCGAACCTTAGCCCTAACCCTGACCCTAACCCGAACTCTAACTCTAACCATCACCATAACACTTACCCTAAACCCTCACCTTAACTGTAAACCTAACCCTAACCCTCACTCTAACCCCTAATCGTATCCCCAACCCTAAACCTAATGCTATCCCTAACATTACCCCGACCCTAACCCTAACACAAACAGTAACCCTAATCTAACACGAACCCTAACATTAACCCTAAACTTAACCCTACCCTAACCATAAACCTAAACTAACACCCTAAACCTAAACTCTAACGCTAACTACAATCCTAACCCGAATCCTAACTCTTATCCTAACCTCACCCTTAACCTAAACTTCACACTAACCCGAAACCAAACCCTAAAGATAACCCCTAACCCGAACCTGAACCCAAAACCTAACCTCAACCCTAACTTTAACCCTACCATAAACCTAAACCTAACCCTAACCCCTAAGCATAACTCTAACCCTAACCCTAGCCCTAACCCGAACCCGAACCCTAACCCTAACCGCAATACTTACCCAAAACCCTCACCTTAACTGTAAACGTAACTCTAACTCTTACCCTAACCCTAATCTTAACCCTAAATATAACCCTACCTTAAACCTAACCAAAACACTAACCCCTAACCCTTACTCTAAACCTAATCCTTAGCCTAAACCTAACCTTAACCCTAAACCGAACCCTAACCACTAACCCTAACTCTAAGCCTAACCCAAAATCGAACCCTCACCTAGAACCCAAATTTCACCCTAACCATAACCCTAAACCTACCCTAACTTCATTCAAACCCAAACTAAAACTAACCCTAAACCTAACCCTAACCCTAAACCTAAACTTAACCCTCACCCTGACACTAATACGAACCCTAACCCTCACCCTAACCCTCATGCTTAACATAAACGTCACCCTCACCCTAACCCTAAAACTAAACATAACACTAAATCTTCCCCTAATCCTGACCCTAACCCTAATCCTAACCATAAACCTAACCCTCACCCTAAACTTAACCCTAACCCTGACCCTAACACTAACTCTAACCCTAAAACTTACCCTACACACTCAGCTTAAATGGAAACCTAGCACTAACACTCACGCTAACATCTAAACCTAAACCCAACCCTTAACCTAACCCTATCTCTAACCTTAACCTAGCACTAAACCTGACCATGACTTAACCCTGACCCTAACCCTAAGCCGAACCTTAACTCTAAACCTAACCCTATCCTTAACCCTAACCCTAACCCCTAACCCCTAACCCTAAGCTCAACCCTCCCCCTTATGTTAAACTTCACCCTAACCCTAACCCTAACAATAACTCTAAACCTGACCCTAAACCTGACCCTAAAGCATAGCACTAACTCTAACTCTAAACCTAACCCTAACCCTAACACTTTACCTTAAACCTGGCCTTAACCCTAACCTTACCCCTATCCTAAACCTAACCCTAACACTAACCTTAACCCTAAATCTAACCTTAACACTAACCCTTACCCTAACCCTCACTATTAACTGAAACTTCACCCTAACCCTAACTCTAACTCTAACCCTAACCATAACACTTACCCTAAACCCTCAACTTAACTCGAAACCTAACCCTAACCCCAAACCTCGCCGTAACACCTAACCGTATCCCCAACCCTAAACCTAACGCTACACCTAACCTTATCCGTAACCCTAACCCTAACACGAAGAGTAACCCCAATCTAACCCTAACATTAACCCTAAACTTAACCCTACCCGAACCATAAACCTAACCCTAACACCCTAAACTTAGCCTCTAAAACTAACTATAATCCTAACCCTAACCCTTATCCTAACCTGACTATAATCCTCACTATAATCCTAACCCTAATCCTAACCCTTAACCTAAACTTCACACGAACCCTAAACCTAACCCTAACCCTAAACATAACCCCTAACTCTAACCCAAACCCTAAACCTAAGCATAACACTAACCTGAACACAAACCCAAACTCTACCCTAACCCTAAAAATAACCCTCTCCCTATCCTAAACTCCATCCAAAGCCTACACCTAAACTTAACCCTAAACCTAACCCAAACCCTAACCTTAAACCTAACTCTAATCATAACGCTAGTCCACCTGTAACCCTAAACCTAAGCCTTACCATAGCCCTGAATCTAACCCTAAACCTAATCCTAATCCTAACCCTAGACCTAATCCTAACCCTAACCCTAACGCTAACCCTAACCATGAATCTAAATAGAACACTAACTCTAACCCTAAACCTGAACCTAAACCTAAATCTTACCGTACACCTAACCCTAACCCTAACTCTATCTCTAACCTTATCCAGAACACTTACCCTAAACCCTTACCTGAACTGGAAAACTAACCGTAACCCTCACCGTAAACCCTAATTGTATGCCCAACCCTAACGCTAATGCTATCCCTAACCCGAACCCTAACCCTAGCACTAACCTGAACCCTTAAGCCCTAATGATAACCCTAACCCTAACCCAAAGCCTAACCCCTAACACCAAAGCCTAATACAAACCTTAACCCTAACTCTCACCCTAACTCTAACACTAACCCTAAACCTAATCATAAACCTAAACCTATACCTAAAACAAACCTAACCATGACCAGAACCACAATGCCTAACTGGAAACCTCATCCAAACCCTAACCCTAAACTACACCTCTAAACTATAACACCTTACCATAACCATAATCCTAAGGCTACGCAACCCTAACCCTAAACCTAACCCTCACACCAACCACAACGCCTAACACAAACTGTAACCCTAACCCTAACCGTAATACTAAACTGAACCCTAACCTAAAATCTAACCCTAACCCTAAAACGAAACAGAACCATTAAACTTAAGCCTAACCCTAAACATAACCTTAACACTAACCTGAAAACTAACCCAAACCTTAGCCATAACCGTAACCCTAGACCTCACCCTATCTTAAACGTTACCCTATCCCTAAACTAAAGCTAACCCTAACTTTAACCCTAACCCGACCCCTAAACCAAACTCTAATCTTAACATGGCCCACCTGTAACCTTAAATTAACCCTTACAATAACTATGACCCTAACCCTCACCCTAAACCTAATCCTAATCCTAACCCTGACCCTAACTCTAACCTAACCTTAACACTAACTTTAACCCGACCATAAACTTAAACCTAACCCTAACCCTAACTCTAACCCTAACTCTAGCCCTAACCCTAACTGTAACACTTACCCAAAATAATAACCTTAACTATAAACGTAAATCTAACTCTTACCCTAAGCCTAAACTTAACCCTAAATATAACCCCACCTTAAAACTAACCGAAACACTAACCCCTAACCCTAAGTCTAACACTAATCCTTAGCCTAAACCTAACCTTAACCCTAAACCAAACCCTAACCGCTTTCCCTAACTCTAACCCTACCCTGAACCCTAACCATAACCCTAGACCGAACCCTCACCCTTAACCAAAATTTCACACTAAACATAACCCTAAACCTACCCTAACTTCATTCAAACCCTAACCCTAACCCAAACTAAAACTAACCCTAAACCGAACCCTAACCCTAACACTAATCCTAAACCTAACCCTAACCCTGACCTTAACCAGAACCCTAACCCCTAACCCTAACCCTCACGCTTAACAAACTTCATCCTAACCCTAACACTAAACATAACAGTAAATCTCCCCTAACCCTGACCCTAACACTAATCCTAACCATAAACCTAACCCTAACCTTAAACTTAACCCTAACCCTGACCTGAACTCTTACGCTAACACTAATCCTGACACTAAAACTTACCCTACACACTCAGCTTAAATTGAAACCTAGCACTAACCTTCACCCTAACATCTAAACCTAACCCCAACCCTTAACCTAACCATATCTCTAACCTTTACCTAGCCCTAACCCTAACCTGACTTAACCCTAACACTTACCCTAACCCTAAACCTCAAAAAAAAACCTCAACCTAATCTTAATCCTAAACCTAATCCTAACGTTAACCCTAACCCTAACCCCTAACCCTAAGCTCAACCCTCACCATTAACTTAAACTTCACCCTAACCCTAAACCTAAACGGAACCCAAAACCAAACCCTAATCCTGACCCTAACATTAACCCAAACACCTAACCCTAAGTCTAACACTAGCCCTAACCCTTACCTGACCCTAACCTTAACCAAAACACCTAACTCTAAAGCTAACTCCAACACGCATCCTTAACCTAAACTTCACCCTAAACCAAAGCCTAACCTTAACCCTAAAACTAAACCTAAACTATCCCCTCTTCCAAGCCCTAACTCTAAACCTAACCCTAACACTAACTATAACCCTAACCCTAACAGAAACACCCTAAAACGTCAGCTTAACTGAAAAGGTAACACTAACCCTCACACAAATCCCTAACCCTTTCCCTAACCCTAACGCTATCCCTAATCCTAACCCTAACCCTGATTAAAAACAACCCTTACTCTAACCCTAACCTTAACTCTACCCTAACACTAAACCTAACCCTAACAAAAACTCTAAACCTGACCCTAACCCAAACCCTGAAGCCTAGCACTAACTCTAAACCTAAACCTAAACCTAACCCTAACCCTAACATAGCCCTGCCCTTTACCGTAAACATAGCCATAAACCTAACCTTACCCCTACTCTAAACCTAGGCCTAACACTAACTTTAACCCTAAATCTAACCTTAACTTTAACACTTACCCTAACCCTCACTATTAACTGAAATTTCACCCTAACCCTAACCCTAACTCTAACTCTAACCCTAACCATAACACTTACCTTAAACCCTCACCTGAACTGTAAACCTAACCCTAAACCTAACCCTCACCCAAACCCCTAACAGGAACAGTAACCCTAATATAACCCTAACCCTCACATTAACCCTAAACTTAACCCTACCCTAACCAGAAACCTAACCCTAACACCCGAAACCTAGCCTCTAACAATAACTATAATCCTAACCCTTATCCTAACCCTCACCCTTAACATAAACATCAAACTAACCCTAAACATAACACCTAACACTAACCCGAACCCTAAACCTAACCTTAACAGGAACCTGAACACAAATCCAAACTCTAGCCCTAACCCTAAAAATAACCCTCACCCTATCCTAAACTTCATCCAAACCCTAACCCTAACCTTAACCCTTAACTTAAACCAAACCCGAACCCTATCCCTAAACCTAACTCTAACCATAACGCTAGTCCACCTGTAACCCTAAACCTAACCCTTACAATAGCCCTGAACCTAACCCTAAACCTAATCCTAATCCTAACCATAGAGCTTATTCTAACCATAGAGCTTATTCTAACCCAAACCCTTACTCTAACCTTGACCCTAAATAGAACACTAACTCTAACCATAACCTGAAGCCAAATCTTACCCTACACCTAACCCTAACCCTAAACCTAAACCTAACCCTAACTCTAACTATAACCCTAATCATAACACTTACCCTAAACCCTCACCATAACTGTAAAACTAACCTTAACCCTCACCCTAACTCCTAACCGTATCCCACAACCGTAAACGTAATGCTATCCTAACCCTAACCCTAACACTAACCTGAACCTCTAAGCCCTAATGATAACCCTAACCCAAACACTAAACCCTAACACCAAAGCCTAACCCAAACCTTAACACTAACTCTCACCCTAACTCTAACAATAACCCTAAACCTAATCATAAACCTAACCCTAACCCTAAACCAAACTTAACCATGACCAGAACTACAATGCCTAACCAGAACCCTCACCCAAACCCTAACCCTAAACTACACCTCTAACCCCTAACACCTTACCATAACCATAATCCTAAACCTACCCTACCCTAACCCTAAACCAAACCCTCACCCCAACACACAACGCCTAACACAAACTGTAAACCTAACCTTAACCATAACACTAAACTTAACCCTAACCTAAAATTTAACCCGAACCCTAAAACTAAACAGAACCCGTAAACTTAACCCTAACCCTAAACATAACCTTAACACTAACCTGAAAACTAACCGAAACCTTCGCCATAACCCTAACCCTAGCCCTCACTCTATCTTAAACGTCACCCTATCCCTAAGCTAAAGCTCACCGTAACTTTAACACTGACCCTACCGCTAAACCAAACCCTAACCTTAACTTTGGCCCACGGGTAACCCTAATCCTAACCCTTACAATAACTCAGACCCTAACCCTCACCCTAAACCTAATCCTAACCCTGAACCTAACCCTAACCTAACGTTAACCTTAAGTTTAACCCTACCATAAACTTAAACCTAACCCTAACCCCTAACCCAAACTCTAACCCCAACCCTAGCCCTTACCCTAACACTAACCCTAACAGTAACACTTCCCCAAGACCCTCACCTTAACTGTAAACTTAACTCTAACTCTTACCCTAACCCTAAACTTAACCTTAAATATATCCCTACCCTATACCTAACCGAAACACTAACCCAGAACCCTAACTCTAACGCTAATCTTTAGCCTAAACCTAACGTTAACCTTAAACCTAACCCTAACCACTAACCCTAACTTCAACCCTAACCCTAAAATGAACCCTTAACCAAAATTTCACCCTAACCATAACCCTAAACCTACCCCAACTTCATTCAAACACTAACCCTAACCAAAACTAAAACTAACCCTAACCCTAAACCTAACCCTGACCCTAAACCTAACCCTAACCCTAACCCTGACACTAACCGGAGCCCTAACCCCTAAACCTAACCCTAACCCTCACGCTTAAAATAATCTTCACCCTAACCATAACCCTAACCCTAAAACTAAACATAACACCAAATCTCCTCCTAACCCTGACCCTAACCCTAAACCTAAACTAAACCCTAACCCTCACCCTAACTGTAACTCTAACCCTAATCCTAACCCTAAAACTTACCCTACACACTCAGCTTAAATGGAAACCTAGCACGAATCTTCACCCTAACATCTAAACCTAGTATCAACCCTTAAACTAACCATATCTCTAACCTTAACCTAGCCCTAACCCTAACCATGACTTAACCCTAACACTTGCCCTAACCCTAACCCTCGACCTAACCTTAACCCTAAACCTAATCCTAAACTTAACCCTAACCCTAACCCCTCACCCTAACCCTAAGCTCAACCCTCACCCTTAACTTAAAATTCACCCTAACACTAACTCTAAACCTAACCCTAACCCTGAACCTAACCTGAATCCTAACACCTAACCCTGACCCTAAACATCACGCTTAGCATAAACACCACCCTAACCCTAACCCTAAATCTAAACATAACACTACATCTCCCCAACCCTAATCCTAAGCATAAACCTAACCCTAACCCTAAACTTAAGCCTAACCCTGATGCTAACTCTAACTCTAACCATAATCCTAACCCTAAAACTTACCCTATACACTCAGCGTAAATGGAAACCTAGCACTAACCTTCACCCTAACATCTAAACCTAACCCCAACCCTTAACCTAACCCTATCTCTATCCTTAACCGAGTCCTAAACCTAATCATGACCTAACCCTAACACTTACCGTAATCCTAACCCTAAACCTAACCTTAACCCTAAACCTAATCCTAACCTTAACCCCAACCCTAACCCCTAACCCTAACCCTAAGCACAACCCACACCCTTAACTTAAACTTCACCCTAACCCTAAACCTAATCCGAAAACTTACCCTAACATTAACCCAAACACCTAATCCTAACCCTAACATTAACACTAACCCTAAACCAAAACCTAACCCTAACATGACCTTAACCTTAACCCAAACACCTAACTCTAACACAACCCTAACCCTCATCCTTAACCTAAACTTCACCCTAAACCTAAGCCTAACCCTAACCTTAAAACTAAATGAACCCCTAAACTATCCCTTAAATCAAGCCTAACCCTAAACCTAACACTAACCCTAACCCTGACCCTAACCTGAACCCTAACCCCTAACCCTAACCCTCACGCTTAACATAAACTTCACCCTAACCCTAACCATAAAACTAAACATAACACTAAATCTCCCCCTAACACTGACCCTAACCCTAATCCTAACCATAAACCTAACCCTAACCCTAAACTTAACCCTAACCTTGACCCTAACTCTAACCGAAATCCTAACCCTAAAACTTGCGATACACACTCAGCGTAAATGGAAACCTAGCATTAACCCACACCCTAACATCTAACCTAACCCCAACTCTTAACCTAACCCTATCTCTAACCTTAACCTAGCCCTAACCCTAACCATGACTTAACCCTAACACTTACCCTAACCCTAACCCTAACCTTAACCCTAAACCTAATCCTAACCTTAACCCTTACCCTAACCCTAAGCTCAGCCCTCACCCTTATCTTAAACTTCACCCTAACCCTAACATTAACCCTAACCCTAAACCTAACCCTAACCTGAACCAAAGCTTAAACCAAACACCTAACCCTAACACAAACCTAACACTCATCCTTAACCTGAACTACACCCTAAACCTAAGCCTAACACTAACGCTAAAACTAAACCTAACCCTAAAAAAAAAAAAAAAAAAAAAAAAAAAAAAAAACCCTAAACTATCCCTTAACTCTAGCCCTAACCCTAAACCTAACCCTAACGCTAACTCTAAACCTAACCCTAACCATAACATCCTAAATCATCAACTTTGCTGTAACCTATCACTAACCCTCACACGAACCCCTAACCCTTTCCCTAACCCTAACCCTATCCCTAATCCTTACCCTAAACCTGACCTAAACCTAAACCTTACCTTAACCCTGAACGTAGCCCTAACCTTAACTCTACCCTAACCCTAACCCTAAACCTAACAATAACTCTAAAACTGACCCTAACCCTAACCATAAACCCTAGCACTAACTCTAAACCTAACCCTTTTTTTAACCCTAAACCTAACCCTAACACTAACATTAACCCTAACTCTAGCCATAACCCTAACCCTTACCCTAACCCTCACTATTAACTGAAACTTCACCCTAACCCTAACCCTAACTCTAACTCTAACCCTAACCATAACACTTACCCTAAACCCTCACCTTAACTGTAAACCTAACCCTAACCCTCACCCTAACACCTAACCATATCCCCAAACCTAAACCTAAAACTACACCTAACCTAATCCCTGACCCTAACCCTAACAGGAACAGTAACGCTAATCTAACCCTAACGCTAACATTAACACTAAACTTAACCCTACCCTAACCATAAACCTAACCCTAACACCCTAATCCTAACCTCTAATACTAACTATATTCCTAACCCTAATACTAACCCTTATCCTAACCCTCACCCTTAACCTAAACTTCACACTAACCCTAAACCTAAACCTAACCCTAACCCTATACATAACCCTTAACCCTAACCCTATACATAACCCTTAACCCTAACCAGAACCTTAAACCTAACCTTAACACTAACCTGAACACAAACCCAAACTCTAGGCCTAACCCTAAAAATAACCCTCACCCTATCCTGAACTTCATCCAAACCCTAACCCTAACCTTAACCCTAAACCTAAACCTAACCCATACCCTCACCTTAAAACTAACTCTAACCATAACGCTAGTCCACCTGTAATCCTAAACCTAACCCTTACAATAGCCCGGAATGTAACCCGAACCCGAACCAAAACCCTAACCCAAGCCCTAACCCAAAACCTAATCCGAACCCTACTCGAACGCTTACCCGAACCCTAACCCAAAGCCTAAACCTGAACACTAAACACTAACCTTGACATTAATACTAACCCTAGCCCTAAACCTAACCCTAGCCCTAGCCCTAACCACTAACCCTAGCCCTAGCCCTAACCCTAACCTTAACCCTAACCCTAAACCGTATCCCTAACCCTAACACTAACCCCAATCCTAACCCTAACCGCTCACCCTAACCCCAAACCCTAACCCTAACCCTAAACCCTACACCCTAAACCCTAACCTTAACCCTAAAACCTAGCCCTAAAACCCAAGCCTTAGCGCTAGCCCTAGCCCTAACAATAACCCTAACCCCAAACCCTAACCATAACCCTAAACCTACCCCAACTTCATTCAAACACTAACCCTAACCAAAACTAAAACTAACCCTAACCCTAAACCTAACCCTGACCCTAAACCTAACCCTAACCCTAACCCTGACACTAACCGGAGCCCTAACCCCTAAACCTAACCCTAACCCTCACGCTTAAAATAATCTTCACCCTAACCATAACCCTAACCCTAAAACTAAACATAACACCAAATCTCCTCCTAACCCTGACCCTAACCCTAAACCTAAACTAAACCCTAACCCTCACCCTAACTGTAACTCTAACCCTAATCCTAACCCTAAAACTTACCCTACACACTCAGCTTAAATGGAAACCTAGCACGAATCTTCACCCTAACATCTAAACCTAGTATCAACCCTTAAACTAACCATATCTCTAACCTTAACCTAGCCCTAACCCTAACCATGACTTAACCCTAACACTTGCCCTAACCCTAACCCTCGACCTAACCTTAACCCTAAACCTAATCCTAAACTTAACCCTAACCCTAACCCCTCACCCTAACCCTAAGCTCAACCCTCACCCTTAACTTAAAATTCACCCTAACACTAACTCTAAACCTAACCCTAACCCTGAACCTAACCTGAATCCTAACACCTAACCCTGACCCTAAACATCACGCTTAGCATAAACACCACCCTAACCCTAACCCTAAATCTAAACATAACACTACATCTCCCCAACCCTAATCCTAAGCATAAACCTAACCCTAACCCTAAACTTAAGCCTAACCCTGATGCTAACTCTAACTCTAACCATAATCCTAACCCTAAAACTTACCCTATACACTCAGCGTAAATGGAAACCTAGCACTAACCTTCACCCTAACATCTAAACCTAACCCCAACCCTTAACCTAACCCTATCTCTATCCTTAACCGAGTCCTAAACCTAATCATGACCTAACCCTAACACTTACCGTAATCCTAACCCTAAACCTAACCTTAACCCTAAACCTAATCCTAACCTTAACCCCAACCCTAACCCCTAACCCTAACCCTAAGCACAACCCACACCCTTAACTTAAACTTCACCCTAACCCTAAACCTAATCCGAAAACTTACCCTAACATTAACCCAAACACCTAATCCTAACCCTAACATTAACACTAACCCTAAACCAAAACCTAACCCTAACATGACCTTAACCTTAACCCAAACACCTAACTCTAACACAACCCTAACCCTCATCCTTAACCTAAACTTCACCCTAAACCTAAGCCTAACCCTAACCTTAAAACTAAATGAACCCCTAAACTATCCCTTAAATCAAGCCTAACCCTAAACCTAACACTAACCCTAACCCTGACCCTAACCTGAACCCTAACCCCTAACCCTAACCCTCACGCTTAACATAAACTTCACCCTAACCCTAACCATAAAACTAAACATAACACTAAATCTCCCCCTAACACTGACCCTAACCCTAATCCTAACCATAAACCTAACCCTAACCCTAAACTTAACCCTAACCTTGACCCTAACTCTAACCGAAATCCTAACCCTAAAACTTGCGATACACACTCAGCGTAAATGGAAACCTAGCATTAACCCACACCCTAACATCTAACCTAACCCCAACTCTTAACCTAACCCTATCTCTAACCTTAACCTAGCCCTAACCCTAACCATGACTTAACCCTAACACTTACCCTAACCCTAACCCTAACCTTAACCCTAAACCTAATCCTAACCTTAACCCTTACCCTAACCCTAAGCTCAGCCCTCACCCTTATCTTAAACTTCACCCTAACCCTAACATTAACCCTAACCCTAAACCTAACCCTAACCTGAACCAAAGCTTAAACCAAACACCTAACCCTAACACAAACCTAACACTCATCCTTAACCTGAACTACACCCTAAACCTAAGCCTAACACTAACGCTAAAACTAAACCTAACCCTAAACTATCCCTTAACTCTAGCCCTAACCCTAAACCTAACCCTAACGCTAACTCTAAACCTAACCCTAACCATAACATCCTAAATCATCAACTTTGCTGTAACCTATCACTAACCCTCACACGAACCCCTAACCCTTTCCCTAACCCTAACCCTATCCCTAATCCTTACCCTAAACCTGACCTAAACCTAAACCTTACCTTAACCCTGAACGTAGCCCTAACCTTAACTCTACCCTAACCCTAACCCTAAACCTAACAATAACTCTAAAACTGACCCTAACCCTAACCATAAACCCTAGCACTAACTCTAACTCTAAACCTAACCCTTTTTTTAACCCTAAACCTAACCCTAACACTAACATTAACCCTAACTCTAGCCATAACCCTAACCCTTACCCTAACCCTCACTATTAACTGAAACTTCACCCTAACCCTAACCCTAACTCTAACTCTAACCCTAACCATAACACTTACCCTAAACCCTCACCTTAACTGTAAACCTAACCCTAACCCTCACCCTAACACCTAACCATATCCCCAAACCTAAACCTAAAACTACACCTAACCTAATCCCTGACCCTAACCCTAACAGGAACAGTAACGCTAATCTAACCCTAACGCTAACATTAACACTAAACTTAACCCTACCCTAACCATAAACCTAACCCTAACACCCTAATCCTAACCTCTAATACTAACTATATTCCTAACCCTAATACTAACCCTTATCCTAACCCTCACCCTTAACCTAAACTTCACACTAACCCTAAACCTAAACCTAACCCTAACCCTATACATAACCCTTAACCCTAACCCTATACATAACCCTTAACCCTAACCAGAACCTTAAACCTAACCTTAACACTAACCTGAACACAAACCCAAACTCTAGGCCTAACCCTAAAAATAACCCTCACCCTATCCTGAACTTCATCCAAACCCTAACCCTAACCTTAACCCTAAACCTAAACCTAACCCATACCCTCACCTTAAAACTAACTCTAACCATAACGCTAGTCCACCTGTAATCCTAAACCTAACCCTTACAATAGCCCGGAATGTAACCCGAACCCGAACCAAAACCCTAACCCAAGCCCTAACCCAAAACCTAATCCGAACCCTACTCGAACGCTTACCCGAACCCTAACCCAAAGCCTAAACCTGAACACTAAACACTAACCTTGACATTAATACTAACCCTAGCCCTAAACCTAACCCTAGCCCTAGCCCTAACCACTAACCCTAGCCCTAGCCCTAACCCTAACCTTAACCCTAACCCTAAACCGTATCCCTAACCCTAACACTAACCCCAATCCTAACCCTAACCGCTCACCCTAACCCCAAACCCTAACCCTAACCCTAAACCCTACACCCTAAACCCTAACCTTAACCCTAAAACCTAGCCCTAAAACCCAAGCCTTAGCGCTAGCCCTAGCCCTAACAATAACCCTAACCCCAAACCCTAACCATAACCCTAAACCTACCCCAACTTCATTCAAACACTAACCCTAACCAAAACTAAAACTAACCCTAACCCTAAACCTAACCCTGACCCTAAACCTAACCCTAACCCTAACCCTGACACTAACCGGAGCCCTAACCCCTAAACCTAACCCTAACCCTCACGCTTAAAATAATCTTCACCCTAACCATAACCCTAACCCTAAAACTAAACATAACACCAAATCTCCTCCTAACCCTGACCCTAACCCTAAACCTAAACTAAACCCTAACCCTCACCCTAACTGTAACTCTAACCCTAATCCTAACCCTAAAACTTACCCTACACACTCAGCTTAAATGGAAACCTAGCACGAATCTTCACCCTAACATCTAAACCTAGTATCAACCCTTAAACTAACCATATCGCTAACCTTAACCTAGCCCTAACCCTAACCATGACTTAACCCTAACACTTGCCCTAACCCTAACCCTCGACCTAACCTTAACCCTAAACCTAATCCTAAACTTAACCCTAACCCTAACCCCTCACCCTAACCCTAAGCTCAACCCTCACCCTTAACTTAAAATTCACCCTAACACTAACTCTAAACCTAACCCTAACCCTGAACCTAACCTGAATCCTAACACCTAACCCTGACCCTAAACATCACGCTTAGCATAAACACCACCCTAACCCTAACCCTAAATCTAAACATAACACTACATCTCCCCAACCCTAATCCTAAGCATAAACCTAACCCTAACCCTAAACTTAAGCCTAACCCTGATGCTAACTCTAACTCTAACCATAATCCTAACCCTAAAACTTACCCTATACACTCAGCGTAAATGGAAACCTAGCACTAACCTTCACCCTAACATCTAAACCTAACCCCAACCCTTAACCTAACCCTATCTCTATCCTTAACCGAGTCCTAAACCTAATCATGACCTAACCCTAACACTTACCGTAATCCTAACCCTAAACCTAACCTTAACCCTAAACCTAATCCTAACCTTAACCCCAACCCTAACCCCTAACCCTAACCCTAAGCACAACCCACACCCTTAACTTAAACTTCACCCTAACCCTAAACCTAATCCGAAAACTTACCCTAACATTAACCCAAACACCTAATCCTAACCCTAACATTAACACTAACCCTAAACCAAAACCTAACCCTAACATGACCTTAACCTTAACCCAAACACCTAACTCTAACACAACCCTAACCCTCATCCTTAACCTAAACTTCACCCTAAACCTAAGCCTAACCCTAACCTTAAAACTAAATGAACCCCTAAACTATCCCTTAAATCAAGCCTAACCCTAAACCTAACACTAACCCTAACCCTGACCCTAACCTGAACCCTAACCCCTAACCCTAACCCTCACGCTTAACATAAACTTCACCCTAACCCTAACCATAAAACTAAACATAACACTAAATCTCCCCCTAACACTGACCCTAACCCTAATCCTAACCATAAACCTAACCCTAACCCTAAACTTAACCCTAACCTTGACCCTAACTCTAACCGAAATCCTAACCCTAAAACTTGCGATACACACTCAGCGTAAATGGAAACCTAGCATTAACCCACACCCTAACATCTAACCTAACCCCAACTCTTAACCTAACCCTATCTCTAACCTTAACCTAGCCCTAACCCTAACCATGACTTAACCCTAACACTTACCCTAACCCTAACCCTAACCTTAACCCTAAACCTAATCCTAACCTTAACCCTTACCCTAACCCTAAGCTCAGCCCTCACCCTTATCTTAAACTTCACCCTAACCCTAACATTAACCCTAACCCTAAACCTAACCCTAACCTGAACCAAAGCTTAAACCAAACACCTAACCCTAACACAAACCTAACACTCATCCTTAACCTGAACTACACCCTAAACCTAAGCCTAACACTAACGCTAAAACTAAACCTAACCCTAAACTATCCCTTAACTCTAGCCCTAACCCTAAACCTAACCCTAACGCTAACTCTAAACCTAACCCTAACCATAACATCCTAAATCATCAACTTTGCTGTAACCTATCACTAACCCTCACACGAACCCCTAACCCTTTCCCTAACCCTAACCCTATCCCTAATCCTTACCCTAAACCTGACCTAAACCTAAACCTTACCTTAACCCTGAACGTAGCCCTAACCTTAACTCTACCCTAACCCTAACCCTAAACCTAACAATAACTCTAAAACTGACCCTAACCCTAACCATAAACCCTAGCACTAACTCTAACTCTAAACCTAACCCTTTTTTTAACCCTAAACCTAACCCTAACACTAACATTAACCCTAACTCTAGCCATAACCCTAACCCTTACCCTAACCCTCACTATTAACTGAAACTTCACCCTAACCCTAACCCTAACTCTAACTCTAACCCTAACCATAACACTTACCCTAAACCCTCACCTTAACTGTAAACCTAACCCTAACCCTCACCCTAACACCTAACCATATCCCCAAACCTAAACCTAAAACTACACCTAACCTAATCCCTGACCCTAACCCTAACAGGAACAGTAACGCTAATCTAACCCTAACGCTAACATTAACACTAAACTTAACCCTACCCTAACCATAAACCTAACCCTAACACCCTAATCCTAACCTCTAATACTAACTATATTCCTAACCCTAATACTAACCCTTATCCTAACCCTCACCCTTAACCTAAACTTCACACTAACCCTAAACCTAAACCTAACCCTAACCCTATACATAACCCTTAACCCTAACCCTATACATAACCCTTAACCCTAACCAGAACCTTAAACCTAACCTTAACACTAACCTGAACACAAACCCAAACTCTAGGCCTAACCCTAAAAATAACCCTCACCCTATCCTGAACTTCATCCAAACCCTAACCCTAACCTTAACCCTAAACCTAAACCTAACCCATACCCTCACCTTAAAACTAACTCTAACCATAACGCTAGTCCACCTGTAATCCTAAACCTAACCCTTACAATAGCCCGGAATGTAACCCGAACCCGAACCAAAACCCTAACCCAAGCCCTAACCCAAAACCTAATCCGAACCCTACTCGAACGCTTACCCGAACCCTAACCCAAAGCCTAAACCTGAACACTAAACACTAACCTTGACATTAATACTAACCCTAGCCCTAAACCTAACCCTAGCCCTAGCCCTAACCACTAACCCTAGCCCTAGCCCTAGCCCTAACCCTAACCTTAACCCTAACCCTAAACCGTATCCCTAACCCTAACACTAACCCCAATCCTAACCCTAACCGCTCACCCTAACCCCAAACCCTAACCCTAACCCTAAACCCTACACCCTAAACCCTAACCTTAACCCTAAAACCTAGCCCTAAAACCCAAGCCTTAGCGCTAGCCCTAGCCCTAACAATAACCCTAACCCCAAACCCTAACCCTAACCCTAAACCCTAACCCTAAGCTCAAACCCTAAACCTAACCCTGACCCTAACCCCTAACCCCTAACCATGACCCTGACCCTGACCCTAACCCTGACCCTGAACCCTGACCTTGACACCAAACACTGACCTTGACCCTGACCCTGACCCTAAACTCTAACATTAACACTAAACCCTAAACCCTAGCCCAAACCCTAGGTTGGAGAGAACAAGGAAGGCCCTGTGTAGGCAGTGAGGAGGTGGGAGAGACCAGGCAGGGCCCTGTGTAGGGAGTGAGGAGGTGGGAGAGGAGGCAAAGCCTTGTTTAGGGAGTGAGAAGATGGGAGAGACCAGGCAGAGCACTGTGTAGAGTGCGGATGAGGGAGAGAACAGAGACCTGTGTAGGGATTGAGGAGGAGGGAGAGACCAGGCAAAGACCTGTGAAGGGATTGAGGAGGTGGAAGAGACCTGGCAGGGCCCTGTGTGGGGAGTGAGGAGGTGGGAGCAACCAGGCAGGGCCCTGTGTAGGGAGTAAGGAGGTGGGAGAGGCCAGGCAGAGCCCTGTGTAGGGAGTGAGGCATTAGGAGAGACCAGGCAGGGCCCTGTGTAGGGAGTGAGAAGATGGTAGACAGTAGGCAGGGCCCTGTGTAGGGAGTGAAGAGGTGGGAGAACCATTCAGAGACCTGCATAGGGAGTGAGGAGGTGGGAGAGACCAGGCAGCGCCCTCTGTAGAGATTGAGTTGGCTAGAGAACAGGCATGTCCCTGTATGGAGTAAGAATATGGGAGAGACCAGGCAGGGCCCTGTGCAGGGAGTTAGGAGGTGGGAGAGAACAGGCAGAGGACAGTGTAGAGAGTGAGGAGGTGGGACAGATCAGGCAGAGCCCTGTGTAGGGAATGAGGAGGTGGGAAAGACCAGGCAGGGCCCCGGGTATAGAGAAGATGGGAGACACCAGACAGGGCCCAGTGTAGGGAGCGAGAAGAGGGAGAACCAGTCAGAGTCCTGCTTAGGGAGTAAGGATGTGGGAGAAACCAGGCAGAGCCCTGTATAGGGAGTGAGGATGTGAGAGAGACCAGGCAGGGCCCTGTGTAGGGAGTGAGGAGGTGGGAGAGGCCAGGCAGAGCCCTGTGTAGAGAGTAAGGTGTTAGGAGAGACCAGGCAGGGCCCTGTGTAGGGAGTGAGGAGGTGGGAGAGACCAGGCAGAGACCTGCATAGGGAGTGAGGAGGTGAGAGAGACCAGGTAGGACCCTGTGTACAGAGTGAGGATGTGGGAGAGACCAGGGAGGGCCCTGTGTAGGGAGTGAGGAGGTGGGAGAAACAAGCCAGGTTCTTGTGTAGGGAGTGAGGAGATGGGAAACACCAGGCAGGGCCCTGTACAGGGAGTGAGGAGATGGCAGAGAACAAGCACAGCCCTGTGTAGGGAGTGAGGAGATGGGAAATAACAGCCAGAAAACAGTGCAGTGACTGAGGAGGTGGGAGAGATAAGGCAGGACCCTGTGTAGGCAGTGAGGATGTGGGAGAAACCAGGCAGGGCCCTGTGTAGGGATTGAGGAGGTGGGAGAGACCATAAGGGCCCTGTGTAGGGAGTGAGGAGGTGAGAGAGAACAGCCCAGGCCCTGTATATGGAGTGAGGAGGTTGGAGAGGCCAGGCAGTGCCCTGTGTAGGGAGCGTGGATGTGTTAGAGGCCAGGGAGCTCTCTGTGTAAGGAGTAATGAGGTGAGAGGGACCAGGCAGGCCCTGTGTGGGGGGTGAGGTGTTGGGAAAGACCAGGCAGGGCCCTGTGTAGGGAGTGAGGATGTGGGAGAAACCAGGGAGGGCCCTGTGTAGGGAGTGAGAACGTGGGAGAGAACAGGCAGAGACCCTTGTAGGGAACGAGGAGGTGGGAGTAACCATGCAGACAGCTGTGTAGGGATGGAAGAGGTGGGAGAGACCAGGCAGGGCCCTGTGTAGTAAGTCAGGATGTGAGAGAGACCAGGCAGGGCCCTGTGTAGGGAGTGAGGAGGTGGGGGAGGCCAGGCAGGGCCCTGTGTAGGGAGTGAGGAGGTGGGAGAGAACAGACAGAGACATGTGTAGGGAGTAAACAGTTGGGAGACACCAGACAGGGCCCTCTGTAGGGAGTGAGGAGGAGGGACAGACCAGGCACGGCCCTGTGTAGGGAGCCAGGAGGTGGGAGAGAACAGGTAGGGCCCTGAGTAAGGAGTGAGCAGGTTGGAGAAACCAGGCAGACACCTGTGTAGGGAGTGAGGCGGTTGGAGAGACCAGGAAGAACCCTGAGTAGGGAGTGAGGAGGCCATACAGACCAGGCAGGGCCCTGTGTAGGGAGTGAGGAAGTGGGAGAGACCACCCAGATACCTGTGTAGGGAGTGAGGAGGTGGGAGAGAACATGCAGGGCCCTGTGTAGGGAGTAAGGAGGTGGGAGAAGCCAGGCAGGGCCCAGGGTAGGGAGTGGGGTGTTGGGAGAGACCAGGCAGGGCCATCCATAGGGAGTGAGGTGGTGAGAGAGACCAGGCAGGGCCCTCTGTAGGGAGTGAGGATGTGGGAGAAACCAGGCAGGGCCCTGTTTAGAGACTAAGGAGTTGGAGAGACCAGGCAGAGCCCTGTATAAGGAGTGAGGATGTGGTAGAGACCATCAGGGCCCTGTGTAGGGAGTGAACAGGTGGGATAGAACAGGCAGGGCCCTGTATAGAGAGTGATGAGGTGGGAGAGAACACAGAGATACCTGTGTATGGACTGAGGAGGTGGGAGACAACAGGCAGAGCCCTGGGTAGGGACTTCAGAGGTGGGAGAGACCAGGCAGTGCTTTGTGTAGGGAATGAGGTGTTCCCAGGGACCAGGCAGGGCCCTGTGCAGGGAGTGACAAGGTGAAATAAGCCAGGCAGGGCACTGTGTTGAGAGTGAGGAGGTATGAGAGAAAAGAGACACCTGTATAGGGAGTGAGGAGATGGGATAGACAAAGCAGGGCCCTGTGTAGGGAGTGAAGAGGAGGGAGAGACCAGGCAGAGAACTCCATAGGGAGTGAGGCGGTGGCAGAGACCAGGCAGGGCCCTGTGTAGGCAGTGAGAATGTGGGAGAAACCAGGCAGGGCCCTGTGTAGGGAGTGAGGAGGTTAGAAATACCAGGCAGGGCCCTGTGTATGGAGTAAGGAGGTGGGAGAGACAGGCAGAGACATTGAAGGGAATGAGGAGGTGGGAGAAACCATGGAGAGACCTGTGTAGGGATGGAGGGGGTGGGAGAGGCCAGGCAGGGCCCTGTGTAGGGAGGGAGAATGTGGGAGAGACCAGGCAGTGCCCTGTGCAGGGAGTGAGGAGGTGGGAGAGAACAGGCAGAGACCTCTGTAGGGAGTGAGGAGGTAGGAGAGACCAGGCAGAGACCTGTGCAAGGTGTGAGGAGGTGTGACTGATCAGGAGACGGCTCCCGTGTGTAGACTTAAGGACTAAGTGGCTGTGTTGGGATAGACTTGATGGCACCTAACAACAACCTTTAAAAAACAATGAAATAAAATGCAATGAATGGTACGAGAAAGGTGAATAGAAATTTAAAAACATGAACTTATCTGTATCTCAAATGAATCTCATAATCACACTGGAGAATGAACAAACAAAAAAGAATCAGTCCATGTAAATTGAAATACAATACCTTGGTTATGTATATATATCTCAGGCGATAGATTAAAATGAAACCCTTCACCGTCAAGTTGATTCCAACTCATAGTGATCCCATAGGACAGAGTGGAACTGTTTCCAAGGAGCACCTGGTGGATTCGAACTGCCAAACTTTTGGTTAGCAGCAGAAATCTTAACCACTATGCTACCAGGATTTCCATAGATTAAAACAGCTAGCTGCAAAGAATGTTTAAATCTATTTAGGTATGAGTGTAGCAATTCTGAAAGTGTTTTTGTGTGTATTATAGAACTAAGAAACACTGGTGGCACAGCAGTTAAGTGCTTGGCTGCTAACTGAAAGGTCAGGGGTTAGAACCCATCATCCAGTCCACAGGAGAAAGATGTAGCAGCCAGCTTCCATAAAGAATACAGCCTTGGAAATCCTATGGGGCGGTTCTACTCTGTCCTATACGGTTGCTAGGAGTCAGAATCCACTCGAAGGCAACAGGTTTCATTTTTTTGTTTTTTGGTTATTATATCACTATTGAAATTATTGATACCTAGAGTTTTCCCTCCTGGAGAAAGGAGATACAGATCCTTAAGGGGAGAGGACAGTTGCCAGGGTGTTAGATTAGAATTACAGTTATTAACATCTCTTATGGACTGAATCATGTCCCCCCAAAATTTGTGTCAACTTGGCTAGTCCATGATTCCCAGTATTGTGTGCTTGTCCACCATCTTGTCATCTGATGTGATTGTCCTATGGGTTGCAAATCCTACTTGTACGATGTTAATGGGGCAAGACTCAATCTACAAGATTAGGTTGGGTTTCAAGTCAATTTCTTTTGAGATATAAAAGAGAGAAGCAAGCAGAGAGACAGGGGGACCTCATACACCAAGAAAGTAGTGCCAGGAGCAGAGCGTGTCCTCTGGACCCAGGGTCTCTGTGCTGAGAAGCTCCTAGTCCGGGGCCAGATTGATGACAAGGACCTCCCTCCAGAGCCAACAGAGAGGGAAAGCCTCCCCCTGGGGCTGATGCCCTGAATCTGGACTTCTAGCCTACTAGACTATGAGAGAGAACTCTGTTTGTCGAAGCCATTCACTTGTGGTATTTCTGTTATAGCAGCACTAGGTAACTAAGACGGCATCTATTCATAATGTGCACATATAGAAAACAAAAATCTTCAAAACCGGGCCCATAAACAGCATCATGATAAATGGTGAAGAAAGTGAAGTTTTCATACTAGCATAGTGGTGAACCTTTTGCAATATATTAAAATAGTAATTAGTTTAAATAAGCAGGTACAGTGTAGTGAATTATTAATATATGGTCCTTCTAGCCATGGTCTCCTAGCTCTCATAAAAAGATTCGGTGGGACTATGCAAATAAGGTGCTGGTAGCCCACCGAGATTGGAAAGCTTGCTAATAATGCAAATAAGGTGAATGAAACCCTTGCAGGGGTGGGGGGTGGGACCGTGCAAAGGAAGATTTATGGAACCATAATGAGGGGATTGGTCAGTTTTGCCATCCAGCTATGCTTAAAGGGACCTAATATAATACCACGTCAGAAGGGAGGCTTCACTACCATCAAGAAGAGCCAGGAATGGAGTTGTCCTTTGGAACTTAAGAAGTTCCCCAGCAAACATCTAAGCATTATCTCTTTTCTGTCAGCTAAATAAGCAGAATTTATTTAGACTTTGCTAACTAAAGATCAGTTCTGTATTCAAAGCTTTCAATTAAGTTGGACCAGGTGGGGCGGGGCCAAGATGGCTGACTAGGTAGAAGCTACCTCAGATCCCTCTTGCAACAAAGACTCGGAAAAACAAGTGAATCGCTCACATACATGACAATCTACAAACCCTGACCATCAAACACAGATCTAGGGAGTTGACCTGAGTGACAGAGACTGAGAACAAGCAGCCACGGGGAAGCAGTGACTGTTTTTGGAGCCTGGAGCCAGTGTCCCAGTCAGAAAACCTTGGTGCCAGGCTTTGGACTGGGCGCAGGGGAGCTGAGCACGGCATCCTGAGAAGGCGCAAACACGGAAGACAGCACTAGCCCCTAGAAGTGACCTCGGGGGAAGCCCAGCCAGTGCACGCAGGCAGCGCAGCGAAGTGGCTGACAGGAGGAGAAGTCACCGGGAGGCAGAGACTGGTTTTGGAGCCTGGAGTGTTTGGAGCCTGGAGTGCGGCCTCCCAGCCGGAGAACCTTGGCACTGGGCTTTGGACTGGGAGCGGAGGAACTGACCACGGCTTCTGAGACAGCACAGGCACAGGACGCAGGCCTGACCCTCGGGGGCAATCTAGACCCAGCCAACACACACAGGCTACACACCCCTCGGGAATCTCAGATAAAACAGTCATCACCAAGCAAGATAAGTAACTTTGTCTATATTCCTGGGTGCTACTCTCTCCTTTTTTTTTACTCTCTCCTATCTATCTGATCCCTCCCCTCCCTTTCCCAGGCGGCTTCATTAACATTGGAATTTCCTGGGCCAGAGAGTGATGTGCTCTGTGGGGTTTTTTTTGTTCGTTTTTTTGTTTTGTCTTTTCCTAACCCATTCTCCTGGCCTGAGAGAAGCAGCTACAAAAAACCCAGGGACCAAAAATCCTTCCCTGACTTCCCGAAATTGGACTAAAAATACAGAACCAGCTCCAGCCAAGCATATGCGATCCACAGTCTTGGGCTTTCATCCCTACAGGGAACAAGGTGGCTATTATAATGCAAAGGCAATTCTGATAGTGATCTGACTGCAATTGTTTTAGGGGATTACTGGAAAGACAAGTTTCCCAGGTCTGATATCTCTACCTATTAAACAGAGCCCTCACTGACCCACAACAGGGAACTGAAGGCTGAAGCTCCACCCAAACCACCTAGTCTCCTGCCATAGAGGTCTGAGGATAGTGACACCTACCAATCTGTAGAGGTACATGCATTGGGTGCCTAAGGTACAGCTGCAGAGCCCACCCACCAAAGTGCTTTAGGAATAGAGACACACCCACCTCACTGGCACTTGGGGGAAGCCTGTCAGCATCCTGCCCCCCCCCTGGAGTGTGACTCCCTGCTGCTACTTGAATATGGTGCACACAACTATCACCACTACTCCTCTAAGTGAATAGGTGACAGTCTACACCACACACTTGGTGACTCAAAATCAGATTCTACTCAAGAATAGTGAATGGACTCTTAGGCTTATGTATCTGGTAACAGCCCAAACCTCCTGGTAACAGGACATAAGTGATTCAAAGGCTACAACAATCAAGACAGCGCAATCTAGTAGCCCATCTACCTATATTGAAAGAAAACAAAACAAGATAAGACTCAGTGAGCAAATATAAAATAAATCATTACAATATCTTATAGATGGCTCGGAGACAGCAGTCGATATCAAACCACATAAAGAAGCAGACCGTGATTGCTTCTACAACTCCCCAAACTAAAGAATCAAAATCTTTCCCAAATGAAGATACAATCCTGGAATTGCCAGATGCAGAATATAAAAAACTAATTTACAGAATGCTTCAAGACATCAGGGATGACCTCATAAATGAAATAAGGCAACCTACAGAAAAAGCCAAGGAACACACTGATAAAGCAGTTGAAGAAATCAAAAAGGTTATTCAAGAACATAGTGGAAAAAAGTTGGACCAGCTGCAAACACATCACAAATTTTCATGTCAAAATTGTTTACACTTTTTATTTTAGAAATACTGCCTTAGTTAGATTGTGTCAAGTATGAGGGATTTATGTGAGACTAGAAACTGACATAAAGAAAGTTTCACAGTTAATTGCCAACCTTGCAAATCTCACCTCCTTTCCTGCCATTGCTTTCATGTGAAGCCATCTCTATGTTTTGTTAAATATGTCTTTGTTTTGCCTGAAAGGCCTGCAAGCCAGCTGAATTCATGCTCTCCCACAGCTCTTTCCTTCAGTAAATTTAATTTGTTTAAATACCAGAATGTTGGTCCAGCAACTTCACTAGGACAAACCCCCACCCAAGTGTTTGGGTGGGACTATGCAAATAGGGTAATTGTAGCCCACCAAGAGGACTGGTCCGCTTTGCCATCCTGCTAGGCTTGAAATAAGCCACCTTGGAGGTGGGAAAGGGAGGATTGTACAACCACCAAGGAAGAATAGCCAGGAGTCCAGAGTGTGGCCTTTGGACCTAGGATACCTGCACTGAGAAGCTCCTGGAACCAGGAGACAGACAGAGAGCGAGCTATAACCCTGAAGCCAGTGAAAAGAGGTGGCAGGAGAGACTGACAGGAGACCCTGCAGTGGGCTTCCAAGCCCATGGAAAAAGAAAGCTGAGTGCCTGGGGTGCTTCTGCGGACTGATTGGCAGGGGCTAAAGGAGCTTTGTAGCACTTGCCTGAGAGAGGCAGAGGCCTAGGGCCAAAGAGAAGTATGCCGGCGAGCACAGCTGAGGCTGTCCTGATGGAAGAACTGTACGCTGAGTGTTCCTGAGCCTGGACTGTAACCTGTTACTTACCTAATAAACCCCATAATTGTCAGTATTGTCTATGAGCTCTGTGTGCCCATTGCAATGAATTCTTGAACCCAGCAGAGAGGTAGAGAGTGCCGGCGGAGGGACTGTTTGTTGGTGTCAGAATTGGTAAAGATGGCAGAAAGAGGAGGCGTGTCTGACCACCTCATATGAATCAGCCTGGGACTGATGTTGATCTTGATTCTCTCTCCTCCCCTTTATGAAGTTAGTGGAGGACTGACACCAGCAGGCCATTTAGGCAGCAGGGTTTTGTGCAACCTATTTATGCCGCTGTGCAGCAACACGCACTTTGGGAACATCTATATAAACTTAGGATAACTGTTTGATATATTCTTGCTTTGATAATATTTTTTTGATAATATTTTACTCAAAGTCATTTTTGACGCATATTGATTTGGAATCCCACGAAGCCTCTCACCCCAGGCAGCTGCCTATATAGCCCACCCCTTAATTCGGCACTGTCAACAACTGGTTTCTTTTTCAGTCCTCAAGGGAGAAGCCCCCCAAACACAGGAAGGTGAGAACACTGCCAACACATACTCACAAAGAGAACTGAGTAGAGTTTTACCTTGTACCTTCACCCTGACCCTACAACTCTGACCCTTATCCCAATGGTAAAACCCTAGCCCTGGCATTGACTCCCACCCTGACATGGCCTTGACCCTAACCCTGATTCTAGCCTTAACCTTAACACTCCAGACATCATCCACCTTCCTGTTCTCAGAGGATATATGTTGTGCTGTGTTCTGCTTCAAACACTGCACCTTCCCTTTCTGGCCCCTGCTCTCTTGCTGGCTTCACTCAATGGAAACTGGTAAAGTTAGGTCTGAAACAAGGTGAGTTCCTTCCAGCCTTGACACACTTTTTGCTATGCACACAAGTGACAGCACACTTCCCACTAAAGGGCTTCAAGGAGATGCTGTGTTCTGAACTCATTGGCCATGTTCATTCTTGCTAATGGCTTTCCCACGAAAGTACAGAGATTACTGGTCTCAGGGCAGATAACCCCTCCAATGGGCTCAAAAAACAAAAAACAAAAAAAACCCCAAACCCGTTGCCATCCAGCCGATTCCAACTCATAGCGACCCTATAAGACAGAGTAGAATTGCCCCATAAAGTTTCCAAGGAGCGCTTGGTGGATTCCAACTGCCGATCTTCTGGTTAGCAGCCATAGCACTTAAACACTACACCACTAGGGTTTCCCCAATGGGCTCGCTTCCCTCTAAATCAGTCACCGTGGAGTCTACTCCATCTTATGGCCACTCCATGTGTGTCAAAGCAGAACTGTGCTCCATAGGGTTTTCCATGACTGATTTTTCAGAAGTACATCACCAGGTTTTTCTTCCAAGACACCTCTGGATGGATTCGACTGCCAACTTCTCATTTAGCAGCTGAGCGCGTCACCATTTGCACCACCTGGGAACTCCCTGCTTCTCTCTGGGTGGTGGGGGTGGTCGACACAAAGCTCTGTGCAGAGACCATGCCTATTTCTGTCCCTCCTGTTGAAACTGAATGTGTAAATCTTCCCCACTGGCTTTATTGATGGAGGCCAAAATCACAAGAATCAATTAGTGCGGTGGTAGATGAGACACTCTCAAGAGGGGCAGAGGGGCGACACGTTAATATTAATATCCATACCTTAAATGGTAAAATGTCTCCCTTTCCATTCCCACCTACCGCCTCTTGTTGAAGTCAACATCTCCAGCACAGGCAGTTATACTAGCGTTCCAGACTGAAATCTGACATAGGAAGAAAAAGAAAGCATGAAAGTTCTAGGTGCCTGTTAGCGCCAAGATACCAACTTGCTCTTTAATGTCTTGGTGGCAAAACTGTCTGGATAAGGTCACATGCTGGACACAAACTCAGGGCAGGAAGGGGGTGCAGGCTGAGCCAGGTGTGGGGTTTCAGGGAAGCTTGTTCATGCGAACGCTTAGCAGAGGGCAAACAACACGACACAGCAGGTGCAGGAGCTGCGAGACACAGAACCAGGGTGCAAACCGAGGGGCCGGCAGAAGTGCAGCTGCAGCAGACCCCCAGGGGCCCGGCCCGAGGGTGGCTAGTGAGCTTAGGCTACCACACAAAGACATCAATGGATGGGGTGAGCCAGTGCAGACGTCTCGGTCTCCATGTTCCAAGCCCCTTGAGCCACAGGTGCCTACTCCCCAGGGGCCGTCTGCTCACCTGAATGGGCGGCCGCCCAGCCTCCTCAGGACCCTGCCCGTTTCTCGGGCCGCCTGTGCGTGGCATCCACCTGGGGTCGCAGTACCCACCTGGGAGGGCGGTGGCCCGATGGGTGGCCGCGCGTGGCCTCCTGGGCTGGGAACTGCACCGAGAGCTGATTACGCTGGGCGGCACCCCCTGGCCTGGGCGCCACGTTGCAGACAGATTGCTCCCATGGCGGTTCCGGCTCTGCGCTGTCACCCAGGTTTTCACGGAGCAGAAGCGAGAGGGGCTACCCTGAGCTTGGGGTCCATTGTGGCACATTACCGCCCCCGTGCGGCCTCACGGAACAGCCACCCGCAGCCCCTTCCGAGAGTAGGGCGGACATTCGGCCACACAAGGAGCCCCTCCAGCGAGAGGGGCGCGGTGAGCTCCAAGGCCCCTGGGCGCCCGGTGCGCAAAGTCAGAGGTCGAGCATAGGCGCTGGATGGGCGGGGTCTGAAGGCTTGTGAGTAGGCCCAGGGTGAGTGGGATTGGAGGTTGTGGGTAGGCGCGGGGTTCCAGGGCATCATTCAAAAAAGTCAGAACTGGAAGCAAAAATACACCAACCCACCTGGTGAGTGATAAACAATGTTATTATTAGTTGGCACCGAGTAGGGTCCACTCATACCCACCCCATGTACAACAGAAGGGAACACTACAGGCGCCATCCTCACAAATCCTTGTTGTGCTTAAGCCCATTGTTATAGCCACTGTGTCAATACATCTCATTGAGGGTTTTCCTCTTTTTTGCTGCTGACCCTCTACCAAGCATGATGTCCTTCTCCAGGGATGGATTGTCACTGCAAATTGCAGGTTCGAGCCGCCTGCCGCAAGGCCAATACTGAGACAGGAGGAGGTAAGAAGGCTTTATTGAATACCAGTATTCAAGAGAGAGGGGGTTGAATTTCTCCCAAATTCTGTCTGCCCTAAAGGGTTGATAGGAAGGTTTTATATGGGAAAGATCAGGGTTACCTAATGTTCTGAGCACGTAGTCCACAGATGGTCTTATACATCACAAAACAACTACAAAAACTCTTTATTAAACTAAAGATAAACATATCAGGCACCTTGGACTCTAATCGGTATATTTATAACAGGCTGAAAACCTCTCATAAGAATCTCTCGGCTAGTGGGGCCTGTTTTGCCAAGTCCACTGTGGCTGAGATAGGGAGCAAGAAAGCAAAACTTCTTGTCGGTTTGCAGGCTGAAGGCCATTTCTCGAGAGAACAAAGAAAGGAGACATCAAGGCCACAGGAGCTGAGAGAGCTCTGCACCCCTTTGGAGGAGATCGGTGCAGCTGGTGCAATTAAAAAATGTTTAGAGATTACTTACAGCAACATTATGGCGTTAGCCATGTCAAGCTCTCAATCACCTATCTCGAAAATATGTTCTAAGGTAAAAAAAAAAAAGGTATTAGGGTGTTTGTTATGTTTAAGAGTGGAACAGGCTGCTCAGCTATGTTTTGAACAGAGCCTGCACCATTTGCCAAGGACTAGAGATTAATCACAGCTTTTTGTTTTATACAGCTATATTAAAACAAATGAGAAAATATATTCTCCCTAATATTAAAACACTGAAGAAAAAACATTTTCACTGCTTCAGGATCCCTCCTGACAACATGTCCAAAGTATATGAGACTAGTCTCGCCATCCTCGTTTCTAAGGAGCATTCTGGTTGTACTTCCTCCAAGACAGATTTGTTTGTTCTTTTGGCAGTCTGTGGTATAGTCAACATTCTTCTCCACACCACAATTCAAAGGTGTCAATTCTTCAGTCTTCTTTAGTCATCGTCCAGCTTTCACATGCATAGGAGGCAATTGAAAACACCATGGCTTGGGTCAGGCGCACCTTAGTCTTCAAGCTTTCCTTTGCTTTTCAACACTTTCAAGAGGACATTTGCAGCAAATTTGCCCAATGCAATGCCTCGTTTGATTTCTTGACTGCTGCTTCCATGGTGTTGATTATGGATCTGAGTAAAATGAAACCCTTGACAACTTCAATATTTTCCCCGCTTACCGTGAAAAAAAATTTTTTTTATTATGATGTTGTGTATTGGTCCAGTTGTGAGGATTTATTTTTCTTTTTGTTGAGATGTAATCCATACCGAAGGCTGTGGTCTTTGTTCTTCATCAGTAAATGCTTCAAGTACTCTCCACTTTCAGCAAGCAAACTTCTCAGCCACCAAAGGAAGATACTACTGACATGTGCTCCACACAGTCAAAGAGATTCAAGTGGTATGATTCCATTTATATAAACGTTGTTAGGTGCAGTAGAGTTGGTTTCAACTCACAGCGACCCTTCGTACAACAAAACTGCTGCTGGGTCATGTGCCATCCTCATAATCGTTACGTTGGAACCCACTGTTGCAGCCACCAGTTGAGGGGGGCCTTCCTGTTTTTAGCTGACCCTCTACTTTACCAAGCATGATGTTCTTCTCCAGGGACCAGTACTTCCTGATAGCATGTCCAGCATACTGGAAACAAGTCTCACCATCCTTACTTCTAAGTAGCATTCTGGCTGTACTTCTTCCAAGACAGTTTTTTTTGTACAAAAAGTCCGAAAAACTCCATTCCATAACTGGAGCTCAGCAACAAAATGCCACAAAAGCACACAGGAGCCATTCTGCCTGGAATGGGTGGACTGAGCTTACTGACTCCCTTTAAACTTGACCTGGCCTGGTGGGGAGGCAGCTCAGACTCCAAGCCAGAAGAGGCCCAGCCTTCTCCAACTATGTGGTGGTCGCCGAACCTCTGCCTAAGATCACACGCTGGGCACAGAGGCAGGAGTGAGAGGGTCCGGGGGTGGTGGGGTGAAGACAGAACAGGGAGGAGCTGCGGGCGGAAGGGGGCGCTGGCAGCGATAAGGTGCGGATGGAGATGGGAGGAGGCGCAGGCGGAAAGGGAAGGTGGTGTAGGCTGAGCCAGTTGTGGGGTTTCTGGGAAGTTTGTTCATGCATATGCTGAGTGGGGGGCAAACAGGACGAGAGAGCAGGGGCAGGAGGTGCAAGACACTGAACCAAGGTGCAAAGTGAGGGGTCGGGTGGAGTTGCAGCGGTGGTCTACGTTTGGGGGAAGCCCAGGGAACCTGGGTGTAGCGACTGAGCTCAGGCTGACCCTCAAAGGCACCAGTGGACCGGGTAGGCCAGAGGAGGGCTGGACAGGAGGCATTGGCCAGATATCTAAAATTTTGATATTTTGTCCTCAGGTTGTTTTTTAAAGTACATTTCATTAAAGTGCCATTAATCCTGACCACCGAGTTTCTTGGCACCCCTTAAGTATTTCCTCATTTACCCTAATCAGGCGCGGTGGGGGGGTAGGTGTGTGGAACTCACACCCACCAGTGAAACTCACACCCACCAGTCCAGGCCAAAGACTGCCCAACCTCTCTGGGCCCCTCCGCTGTCTGGGGAGGGGGGTGGGTGTGTGGAACTCACACCCACCAGTCCAGGCCAAAGACTGCCCAACCTCTCTGGGCCCCTCCGCTGTCTGCCTGTTTCCTCCCTCCAGATTGTTCTAACTCTCAGTGGGCTTTTGAATATTCAGCTCCTGCCTTCTTGTCTCCACTGTTCCCATCAAGGCACTAGATGGTGACCCCACTTCAGTTTCAACTTCCATGGCTTAGAATCACCTGACGCTGAATTTCAGTGATGTGGTGGCTGGCCGCGAGAGGGCGCTTGCAAACCCATCCGGCACCCCCAGCGTGGGAACAGCCCGATGCTTGGCCGAACTGACCTGGGTGCCCTGCCAAGGTGAGAGCAGGAGCTTTCCTTCCCCCAGGACCTTCCGCCCCAGGGAGGGGTCCGCCGCCACTTCGGGACCAAACCGGCTCTGAGTGGGCAATGAGGAAGACACTTTTCACTGCCCAGACTGCAGAAGAAGGAGCTGGCCTGCAGCTCCTATCAGGCACTTTCCTCCTCCAATAGCGAGCACAGAACTGTACATTTTCTAGGGTTTCCATGTGTTTTGTTCTTTGCTTCTCATATAATATATTAGCAAGACCTATGTAAGCGGTTTGCACTTGATGACTAGCCTAAAGTTTGGTGGTTCGAACCCCACCTCGCCCAGATCCCAGGAAAGGAAGGCCTGGAGATCTGCTTCCATAAAGATTCACCCTTTGCCAAGAAAACGCCATGGAGCAGAGTTCTACTCTATAACACATGGTGTCACCATGAGTTGGAATCCACTGGGAAGCAACTGGTTTGAGTTTTTTGTTTTTTAAGGATCCGAACATTCCTTGATGGTTTTGGTAGGTTGAAATCATAGCATGCTCTAGTCTTTTTTTTTTTTTTTTAATGGATTCAGTATTGTTGCCTGGGACAAACTCCACAGATCCAGAGAGAGGGGAAGCACATAAAAGAAGTGTACAAAATATTGGGACATTCCAGTTGAGTCAGCTGAGTACACAACCTGTGAGTCTTTTTATCCAGAAACTCAAGGAGAAATTGAATATGGATGTCATTATGTACCTGCTTTTGTTAAAAATGTAATGGCGGTTCTTTCCTACAATATTAAAGCAGTTCATCAAAATTTGAAAAATTCAAAGTACATGCATTAACGGTCACATTATCTTAAATTATAAATCAAAAAACTGAAATTATGTTAATTATATAAATAAAAAGTTCTTGCTTAACTACCATTTCTTATCATTTTACTTAACTGCTTTGTGGTTACTGTTAATTGCTGTTGTATAACCCTTGTGTTTGCAAGAGGGAAAGTTGCCAAATTCCTTGTATGAAAGAGAAACCAAAATACAGTTTCTCTCATTCTACTTAAATCAGAGGATTTGATTAAGTCAGAGGGTTTTTTCTCTCACAGAAAACTATGCAAGCTAATGTCGCCTCTGCAGTCTCTTAGTTGGAAAAGAAAATAAAGATACTTCCATTCGAATATGTGTAAGGACTTGGGTTTTGTATGTTTTCAATATACACTTTTTGTTTTTCTCGGATGTGAATGTGCATTAAAAATCTCTTGAGGACAGAATGCCGTCTTTCCTGGGCAAGTACATGGCTATAGCGATGTAGTTTTGCTGAGTAAACATTAGCTTGCAGGTTTTCTAGCTAAGAGAAAAAAAAAACCTTTGATCTGATCAAATAGGCCAAACTTAATCAAGCAGAATCCAAGAAAACAAGGGACTGCACACATTTGAATGGGAGTAACTTTACATGCTTTTCCAACTAAGACTCTACAGATGCAGCATTAGCTTGCAGATTTTTTCAATAAGAGAAAAAAAAACCTCTGATCTAATCAAAGTGCATATTGAAATCCTGTAAAACCCACGTGTCTGTACGTATTTGAATGAGAGTAACTTTTTCATTTTCCAACTAAGAGACTGCACACGTAACATTGGCTTGCATGTTTTTCAATATGAGGGAAACCCTGTGACTTAATCAAACCTCCTGACTTCTATCAAGTTGGATTAGAGAAACTGTATTTTCGTTTCCCTATAGGCAATTTATCCAGGAACTTTAGATCTTGCAAACACAAGTTTTGCTTAGCAAAACTCCATCGCTATAGCCTGAATATTTGCACAGAACAAACTGCATGGTGTTCTCGTTAAGAGATTGTGACTGCACGTTCACGCCAAGGTAAAACAAAGTGCATAGTGAAATCCTGTAAAATCCAACTGCCTGCACATATTTCAATGGGTGTAACTTTAGATTTTCCAACTAAGAGAATGCAGAGGCAACGTTAGCTTGCATGTTTTTCAGTAAGAAAATAAACTTTCTGACCATGAAATCCTCTGACTTAATCAGGAAGAATGAAAGAAACTGTATATTGGTTTCTCTTTCAGGCAATGAATTTGATATCTCTGCCTCTTGCAAACACAAGGTTTACTCAGCAAAACTACATTGCTATAGCCCGTAGAGTTGCCACAGAACAAACTGCATGGTGTTCTCCTTCAGAGATTTTTAATGCACATTCACGCCCGGATAAAACAAAGTGCATATTGAAAACCTATACAAGCCTAGTGTCTGCACGTATTTGAAAGAGTAAGTTTATATTCTTTACCAACTAAGCGACTGCAGAGGAAACATTATCTTGCATGTTTTTCAATAGGAGAGAAAATCCTCTGACTTAATCAAACATCCTGACTTAATCAACTGGGATGAGAGAAACTGTATTTTCATTTCTCTTTCATGCAATGAATTCAGTAACTTTGATTCTTGCAAACACAAGCTTTACTCAGCCAAGCTGCATCCCTATAGCCCAAATACTTGCACAGAACAAACTGCAGGGTGTCCTAATTAAGAGATCATTAATGCACATTCACACCCAGGTAAAACAAAGTGCATACCGAAATCCTGGAAAGCCCAAGTGTCTGCATGCACTTCCATGGGATTCACTTTCCATTCTCTTTCATCTAAGAGAATGCGGAGGCAACATCAGATTGCATGACTTTCAGGAAGAGAAAGAACTCCCTGATTTCAACCAGTTCTCTGACAAAAGCAGGCAGAAAGAGAGAAGCACTCTTTGGGTTTCTCTTTCACGCAGTGAACTCGATAACTTAGGCTCTTGCGAACACAAGGTTTCCTCAGAAAAACTACATCACGATAGCCCCTGTAACTTTCAGAGGAACAACTACGTACTGTTCACATTAAGAGACTGGGAAAGCACCTTCACACCCGGATGAAACAAAGTGCATGTTGAAATCCTAGAAAACTCAAGTGTCTGACTCTAGTTCAATAGGCGTAACATCCCATTCTTTCCACCTAAGGGAATGCAGAAGCAACAGCAGTTTGCTTGTTTCTCAGTAAGAGAAAGTACTCTCTGATTTCATCCAGTCTTCTGAAAAACTCAGGCAGAATGAGAGAAAATATCCATTGGTTTCTTTTCCTGCAAGGAACTCGGTAACTTTGGCTCTTGCAAATGCACGGTTTCCTCATCACCTCACCGTGGTAGTGGTGTTCTTGCAGAGTAACAAGCACCTAGTGTTAGGCTTCAGCGATTGTAAAAGCACTCTGAAGGCCAGGGAGAAAACTGTCTTTTGTATTCTCTTTCCTGCAAGAACTCGGCAACTTTGCACTTGCAAACGCAAGATTTCCTAAGCCAAACTGCAAAACGTAACCTCTCTCCTTGCAGAGAAACAGCTACGTAGTGTTACCGTGAAGAGATACTGAGAACACACTGAGGCCCAAGGAAAACACAGTGCACAGTGAAGTCCTAGCAAACCTGTGTCTTTCCGCAGTTTGAATGCATGTCACTTTACATTATTTCCAAAGAACAAAGCTCAGAGGCAACATCAGCTTGCATGTTTCTCAGTGAAAGAAGGAACTCTCTGACTTCATCCAGTCCTCTGACGAAAGCAATCAGAATGAGAAAACCAACCGTCATTTGGTTTCCCTTTCCTGCAATGAGCTCGGCAAATCTGGCCCTAGCAAACACAAGGTTTCCTGAGGAAACCTCCACTGAGGTTGCCCTCTTCTTGAAGAGGAACAAGTATGCAGTGTTAGTGGTAAGGGATTGTGAAAGCACATTGTTGTCCAGGGAAAACAACGTGCATGGTGAAATCCTAACAAGCCCAAGTGCCTTTCCACAGTTCAAAGTGTGTAACTACACACTCTTTTCCAAGTAGGAGAGCGCAGGGGCAACATCACCCTGCATGTTTCTCAGTGAAAGGAAGAACTCCCTGACTTCATCCAGTCCTCTGACCAAAGCAGTCAGAATGAGAAAACCGGCATTTGGTTTCTCTCCCCTGCAAGGAGCTCAGCAGATTTGATCCTTGCAAACACGAGGTTTCCCCAGGAAAACTCCATTGCGGTAGCGATGTTCTCGAATGGGAACAGGTATGTAGTGTTAGCGCTAAGGGACTGTGAAAGCACGTTGTTGCCCAAGGAAAACAAAGTGCATGGTGAAACCCTAACAAAGCCAATTGCCTTTCCTCAGTTCAAAGTATATAACTACACACTCTGTTCCAGGTAAGAGAGCACAGAGGCAACATCAGCCTGCATGTTTGTCAGTGAAAGAAAGCGCTCTCTGACTTCCTCCAGTCCTCTGACGAAAGCAGTCAGAATGAGAAAACCGTCATTTGGTTTCTCTTTCCTGCAATAAGCTCGGCAAATTTGTTACCGCAAATTGCGGGTTCGAGCCACCTGCTGCAAAGCCAATACTGAGACAGGAGGAGGTAAGCAGTAAGAAGGCTTTATTGAATACGTGTATTCAAGGGACACAGGGGGTTAAATTTCTCCCAAATTTTGTCTGCCCTAAAGGGTTGACGGGAGGGTTTTATACAGGAAAAATCAGGCTTACCAAATGTTTTGAGCATGTAGTCCACAGATGGCCTTATAGGTCACAAAACAACTCTAAAAACGCTTTATTAAACTAAAGATAAACATGTCAGGCACCTTGGGCTCTAATCAGCATATTTATAACAGGCTGAAAAAGCTCTCATAAGCACCTCTCGGCTAGTGGGGCTGTTTTGCCAAGTCCACCGTGCCTGAGATAGGGAGCAAGAAAGAAAGCCTTCTTGTCGGTTTCCAGGCCGAAGGCCATTTCTCAAGAAAACAAACAAAGGAGAAGAGAGACCAAGGCCACAGGAGCTGAGATAGCTCTGCACCTCTTTGGAAGAGACTGGTGCACCTGGTGCAATTTAAAAAATGTTTAGAGATTACTTAGAGCATCATTGTGGCGTTAGTCATGTCAAGCTCTCAATCACCTATTTCAAATAGGGGAAGATATGTTGTAAGATATTTGGGTGTTTATCATGTTTAAGAGCGGAACAGGCTGCTCAGCTATATTTTGAACAGAGCCTGCACCATTTTCCAAGGGCTAGAGATTAATTACAGCTTATACAGTTCTGTTAAAACAAATGAGAAAATATATTCTCCCTAATATTAAAACACTAAAGAAAGTGCATTTTCACTACTTCAATCCCCCCTTTTTCTGAAAGTTGCACGATCTTGGGAAACAGGGCATCGCTCAATCTGGCTACTTCCTGCTGAAGAGGGGCATGAAGTCGGGGAATATTTATTTAGGGTGGGGGTTAGAAGTAGACTTAGCATGAGAGGCAATAGCATCTAAGTGAACCAAATGGTGAGCATCTCCTTGGTTGACTGGAGAATTCTCTCGGCCAACTAGGGTAAATATATTCCCTGCCTTTAAGGTGGTCCTAGTTCCTTTGAGAAAGAGTGTTAGAAAACATGGAACACAAATACACACTATTAAAATTATAATTCCCAAGGTGACAAGAGGGACCAACCAAGATCTTATGGATGGGAACGGATTCAAAATCCCATCCCATGGTCCACTGGGCTGTGCTAGGGGATCCGTCCACTCAGTAATTTTATGGATCGCTTTTAATTCAACGTCCACTTCCCCCGAAGTGTTAATCCAGGTACAACGAGCCTTATTAATTATGGCGCAAACACCCCCTGATTTTGCCAACAAGAAGTCCAATGCAATCCTGTTGTCTACGACCACACCAGCCAGGGAATTTGTTGGGCCTTTAGGGCTCTGTCAGTACCCGGGGCTAATAAATGGATTGTATCTGAAAGGTTTTTAATAGACATTTCCATATGATACATTCCTAGTCCAGGAATTATGGTCCTCAGAAACCACTAACACTGGGTTCTATCCATCATCCTGGGTTTTTAATGTAACAGGATTTACAGAGAAAACATCTCGCTTTTCCCTTGATGGATGTGGAGTGCTGGTGGTGGAATGGACTTGGGTGGGAAAGACTACGAACCCTAAGGTGCACTGGCCAATGAAGTGGATCCCATTTAAGCACTGGATGGCCCAAGTCCAGGGCGAGTCGAATGAGTCGGGTGACTAGCTATTGGGGTATGGCTTGCCCCCACATAGAAAAGTATAACCTAGTGGGGCACAAAAAGACAAACATTCTTTCGGGACATTTGGAATGCTTGAGTTAAAATGTAACAAATAGGGGTTGACAAGAGAGCCATTGCATCAAGAGAGAAGTTGAAAATTTCTGAAAATTTGTTGATCTATTCGTACTAGGGGTACTTGGGACTTTAATCCCCAATTTCCTTTTTCACTGTGGTTATACAGATTAGAGAGGATGAAGCAAGGGACGGAAAAAGGACACTGCACTAATCTTGCCCTTATAGGTGCTCGGGGAGCATGGTGCATTAACACACCCTCAGACATAATTTTATTGTAGTTGAAAACTGGAGCAGTCACAGGACTTAGGCGGGCACTAGATCCTGGCAAATGGTGGCACACCCAGCAACTGCTGAGATTCCCTCCCTTAGCCACAGCTTGGTGGACATGGTAACTAGACCATTAGATGACCAGTCCCAGCCATCTAGGAGGTGAGATGGTTCTTTTTTCCCAATAATAATCACATGAGTCCCCTGCCCCCGGCTGATTTCAATATCCATGGGGGATCCTTTCTCATATTTTACACAGAAATATGTCCCTGCATTAGACAGAGTAACATTCTAAATAATAATAGAAAAATCACGATTTTTCAACTGAGTAGTGTCAGCCATAAGGGAAACTTGAGGAAAATCTCCAGTCGATCTCCAAACTACAGACTGCTCTTCCCCTGGAGATTCCTGAATCCTCTTAATAGGACCTACAGGGGTTAAAGAAGAGCTAATACAAGGGAGAGTCAGGGTGTGTCCCACTTGTAAAGTCAAGGTGCCTCTCGACTGGAGAATAGTAGGAGCCTGGCTTGACTCTTTCTTGGCTGAGGCAGGCCCGACCTGGAATAGAAAAAGAATAAGGATTAGAAAAAAAAAAAAAGGATTAGAGTCATGTTTAAATCTTTGAGAATCTGTACTTTAGGTCTTGAACTGGGGTGCAGGTATATGAGGATTCTTCAGTCTTTTTGCTAGGTTCTTCTTGAGGAGGCGGGGCCGGTTTTACTCTAGTATGATGCACCCATGCAGTTACTCCAGCCAGTTTCAGAGAGGGATGAGTAGTTAGAAGGACTTCATATGGTCCCAGCCAGATGGGGGCCAGTTGATCTTCTGGATGTTGATCCTTCCAAACCTTTAGCAAGACCCGATCTCCTGGCTTGAACCTATGAAGAGGCACATCGGAGGGGAAGGACAAACGAGAAGAAGCATATTTGTTAATAGTACTTATAACTACTCCTAAGGACCGGACCCAATTTCTCTTTTCGACTTCCGTCATGACGGAGGTGGGGAAAGTTGACTGTTTCAGGAATGGCCTCCCATGTGTAAGTTCATAAGGACTTCAGCCCACTTCGAGGGGTCCCCCCGAATCCTAGGCAGGGCAATTGGTAATACCTGTAAGCAAGTGGAGTTGGTTTTTTTGGCAAAGTTTAGCAACAGTCCCTTTTAAAGTATGGTTCATCTTTTCAGTCTTTCCAGAAGTTGTGGCCTCCACGCCCAGTGCAGCTTCCAGTTGATGTCTAAGGCCTTGTCAAGTTTTTTATTTACCTGGGCCACAAAAGCTCCCCAATTATCACTCTGAATGGAGAGTGGCAAACCAAATCGGGGAATAATCTCTTTAAGTAATGCCTTAGTCACTCCTCGAGCATGTTCAGTTCAGTCTGGCAAGGAAAATTCTCTACCCACCCAGAGTATGTGTCTAAAAACACTAGTATATACCTGAAGTTTCCAGGTGCTTGAAGCATCACGGTAAAATCCACTTGCCAATCTTCTCCCATGTTTGTTCCTCTTTGTTGGATCCTCTGCTCCGCTGGGTGTGGCACTGTCTTTGGGTTGTTTTTAACACACAACGGGCATCTTTTAGTGACCTCACATACTGTCTTGAGGATCTTTGGTCCTGTGGCTATTTGCTGAATTCATTCCAGAATTCACGTCCCTCCCATAGTGCGTGCTTTCATGCAGAGCTGATACTGTGTTATAAACTAAAAGTTTTTAATAGATGGCAATGAACACTAGGAAGACTCATCAGGCCTCTTTTTTTTTTTTTTAGGGGATAATAAATCACATAAAATCCTTTTTAATCTTAGCTCTACAGCTGTAAAATCTTTATTAAGGGCGAGGCACAGGAGAAATACTTGGTGGTCAGGCCCTTCCAGTAGAGCGCCTGTTGTAGTAGCTCTTTAAACCGGCCGGCCGCCCAGGCCATGTCTCTCAGGCTCGGAAACTACTTTTCTGTTAGGTGGTGGAGGAGGACGCTGGTCTTGCGACAGCGGCCAGCAGGCGGGCCCAGCAGAGGCGGCAGTAGCTGTGGCCACAGAGCATGGTCACCAGTTCACTCAGGAAGCCGGGCAGCCCAGGCAGTTCAGGAGCTCGGCGGCACCAGTGTGGGCGCCCAGGCGGGGCGCGCTCCAACTAGTCAGTCTATCAAGGTGCGGAGGTGCTCGGGCCTGTCAGAGGGGCCACAGCACAGTGCCGCTATGTCTCTAGCGCTTTCTTTAGGTGGTCACGCAGCGCCAGCAGCTCACCGTGGCGCAGCAGCAGCTCTGGGCGCTCTAGCCGGTTGCCGCTGTCGCAGCCCACTGTCCACCTCCGGGGGGCCATTTCTCGGCTCCCTCCCAGGGCGCTTCTGGCCACCGCCGGAGAAGCAGACAAGGCCCGCGGAGGACTGCAGCTCTGTCGTCCCCGCCCCGCTCTCGGAGCCTCCGGGGCGCGCCGCTCTGCACGGGGCCCGCCTTAGCCATAACCGCCCCTCCCCCCCGCCTTTTTTGTTTCAAGAGAGGAAGAACTGTGTTGTGGTGTTGGGATATTCACAGTCGTTTTTTTTTTTTTTTTGGCCGAGTGTGAATTTTTCCTCTTTTTTGGAGTAAGTCGCAGGTTGCAGCCACTGCCCACAAACGCAGTCGCCATCTCCTAGTCACGGTGTCTAATTAAGGGTTAGAGTTAGGGAAAGTGTTTAGGGTTAGGTTTAAGGTTAAGGTTAGGTTTAGGCTAAGGATTAGTGTTAGACTTAGGGTTAGGGGTTAGTGTTTCAGTTAGGTTTAGGGTAGGGTTATATTTAGGGTTAAGTTTAGGGTTAGGGTAAGAGAGTTACGTTTACAGTTAAGGTGAGGATTTTGGGTGTTACGGTTAAGGTTAGGGTTAGGGTTAGGTTTAAGTTTATGGTAGGGTTAAAGTTAGGGTTAAGGTTAGGTTAGGGTTAGGGTCTGGGTTAGGATGAGGATTAGGTTTAGGGTGAGGGTTAGGGTCAGAGTTACTGTAAGGGTTAGGTTTAGGGTTACAGGGGGGCCAAGGTTAAGGTTAGGGTTAGGTTTACGGGTAGGGTTAGGGTTAAAGGTAGGGTTAGCTTTAGGTTAGGGATAGGGTGAAGTTTAAGATAGGGTGAGGGTTAGGGTTAGGGTTATGGCTAAGGTTTGGGTTAGTTTTCAGGTTAGTGTTAAGGTTAGGGTTAGGGTTAGGGTTAAGTTTACGGGTTCTGTTTAGTTTTAGGGTTAGGATTATATTTTAGGTTAGGGTTAAGTTTAGTGTTATGGTTAGGGTTAGGGTTACGGTTTGTGTTAGGCATTGTGGTTGGGGTGAGGGTTAGGTTTAGGTTTAGGGTTGAGTAGGATTAGGATTATGCTGATGGTAAGGTGTTAGGGGTTAGAGGTGTAGTTTAGGGTTAGGGTTTGGGTGAGGTTTCCCGTTAGGCATTGTGGTTCTGGTCATGGTTAGGTTTGGTTTAGGGTTAGGGTTAGGTTTATGATTAGGTTTAGGGTTAGTGTTAGATTTAGGGTGAGAGTTAGGGTTAAGGTTTGGATTAGGCTTTGGTGTTAGTGTTTAGGGTTTGGGTTAGGGTTAGGGTTATTGTTAGGGCTTAGGGGTTCAGGTTAGTGTTAGGGTTAGGGATAGCATTAGGGTTAGGGCTGGGGTATACGGTTAGGGGTTAGGGTGAGGGTTAAGGTTAGTTTTAGAGTTAAGGTGAGGGTTTAGGGTAAGTGTGATGATTAGGGTTAGAGTTAGAGTTAGGGTTAGGTTTAGGGTCAGGGTTAGGTGTAGGGTAAGATTTAGGTTCAGGTTTATGGTTAGAGTTAATATTCTATTTAGGGTCTAGGTTAGAGTTAGGTTTAGGGTTAGGATTAGGTCTAGGGTTCGGATTAGGATTAGGTTCAGGGCTATAGTAAGGTTTAGGTTTAGGGTTAAAGGTGGACTAGCGTTATCATTAGAGTTAGGTTTAAGTTTAGGTTTTGGGTTAGGTTTAGATGTAGGGTTAAGGTTTCTTGGAGTAAGTCGCAGGTTGCAGCCACTGCCCACAAACGCGGTCGCCATCTCCTAGTCACGGTGTCTAATTGCTTTGAGAAATATGTCATGGGGCTCCTGGCGGAGCCCAAAGTCTGCGTCAGAACTCTCATAGCGATCTCTTTCTCCTGTGCAAACAGTTCAAAAGACTTTTGTAAATCAAGCAGTCCCAAAGCTGCGGCTGTCATCAACGTACGTTTAATATTTTAAAAGCTTGTTAACATTCTCTTTCTTCCCCCTTTCAGGGCTTCATAAAAGTGTTTTGCCAAGACTCTAAACCTGAGGATTCAGATTTGACAAAACCCCAGCCATCCTTAGGAATCCTCTTAGCTGTGGCTTTTGGGCTGTCACCATCATGATTGCTTCCCTTCAATCTGGGAGAAGGTCTCACTGTCTGAGAAATCTGGAGTCTCAAATATTTAACTTGTGGGAGAGAAATTTGTGCCTTTTTCTCAGATACCCGGTACTCGCACTCTGCCAAGTGATTTGAAACTAATACAGTATTTTGGTTAGAGTCTTCTTTAGTTTTACTAGCCACCAAAATTTCAGCAACATTTTATAAAATCAGACCTCGATTCAGTTTTTATAACCTGAAATCCCTTGCCAAATTTTTCTAAAAATAGTGGGAGAATTTTTAAATGCCTGGATGAGAACTTGTCATGTAAGATGTTGTTTCACCCCAGTAGCTGTACCAGTCCATTCAAAAGCAAATAGTTGTTGAGACTCAGGATGTAAGAGCATGTGAAAGAATGCATCTTTCAGATCTAGCACTGAAAACCATTTATATTGGCTGGGTGTGGTGACAAGGAGGTTGTAGGGATCTGGGACTACTGGATGTACGTTTTCTACTGTTTGGTTAATTTTCCTCAGATCTTGTACAAATCAGTATTCTTTTGTTCTTGGTTCCACACTGTTCTTTTCTTCACATTCTCTATCTCTCTTCTCACACCCTTACTTTTTAGAATTCTCTCCAGTTTTACATGTCCCTCTCTCTCTCTCACTCATTCTCTTCTCCTCTAGCCCCCCGTATCACTTTCTCATCCAATCTTTTTGTTTTTGTTGTTTCGTCTTTATTATTGAAGACCTTAAAGGCAACTAGCATCTGTCTTTGTGGTCGCCCCTCAGTGTTTACTCTGGCTGGAACTTTTCTCAAGGGATATTGCCCTGCCTGGTTTTGGGGGGCTCCCTCACCAAAAACTGTACCCTGTGGGGTACGAGAAGGGGAAACCATACCTGAAGCCGCGTCTCCACTGTCTGCCTCTTCCGTGTCTCTCCCTTTTGTTCCCCAGGATGGACCCATACTAGAGTCCAGTCCCCACTCTGGTGGGAAGTGTGTATTCTCCTCCTCTGCCCCATCCTCTCCCAGCAGTGGCATCACAGCCACAATAAGGAGGAGGAAGAGCCATAGCTGAAACCAGAGTCCATCCCTCCAGCAAGGGGTCCTTTCTGGAAGAATCGGGAAGCACTTTTGGCTCCTCTTCACGTTGAAAAAGAACTTGGTTAGAGGGGTTTATATTGATATAGTGATATAAAAGCTTGAACATAGGGGACTTCAGCTCATTGTTTTGTCTTTTACAAAATAAATTAAGCTGAAAAACCATACCAAAAATCAAGGAACCATACTGCGGCCAATGTCCCTGATTTTTTAGCTTGTATTTATGTCAAACATTATTGTATAAAAACTTTATTATTACTATTATTATTAATCATGAGTTCATAGTTCTACCTTTTCTAGTTTGTTAGGATGCACCTCAGGAGGGATTTAGCAGGGATTTATGAGTCCCCCCCGGAATGCTGGGTTCTCTTTTCAAATGTTTAGTAGTTATTGATGGGCCAATTCTTCTCTTTTGAACCTGATCATGGTGAATTGCATGGTCTACCTGGAAGTCCACTTTTTTCTAATTAAGCTTAATTCAGCCAGAAGCCCCCTTATCTCTTAGACGCTGGTCTAAGGCACCTTGGGCATAGTAGACTTCCGATGACCTATGGGACCAATTGTGACAATTAAAGAACTGGGACTAAAAATATTCACGAATTTGACAACAGGTTTTGTATAAATAGGGGTTAGCATAATGACAAAGATGACACGAGATCTCTTCACTTTCACGTGGACAGTTCTACTGGTATGCACACAGATCACACATATACACACTCAGCTACTTGGCCAGACTCATGCTCATCCTTGGCAGCCTCAACCTCTCAGACAATCCCTAGGATGACAGAGGCAATCTTGACTGCCTCATTCACACACCAAAAACCAAAACCAAGGCTCTAGAACCACCAGGAGTCCTTTACGTGAGCCTACTCAGAGGGTCAGTCATGTGAAGGAACACTTGCTTCAGAAACCAAGAGTCTAAGCCCCTGCTGGGGTTGATCTATCTGCCCTGGCCCTGAGCGCAACAGAGATAGGAATCGTGGACTCGCCCTGGGGTTTTTCCCTTAGCCTGTCTTGTTCCCTGCTTACCTGGTTTCTCTGCAGTTAGGGACCGGCTGTGCCATGGTGAGAATAGGGATCGGGCAATGTTTCCCTTTGGAGGAAAAAAAAAAAAACCTCCAGCGGCCACTTAAGGGTTAATTTGCCAGTCCGAGCCCCATCTGGGGCAGCCACATCTCAAGCAGCAAAAACAGCCCCACATTGGGCACCAGAATTTGTTATTGCAAATTGCGAGTTCAAGCCACCTGCCGCAAAGCCAATACTGAGGCAGGGAAAGGTAAACAGTAAGAAGGCTTTATTGAATACTGGTATTCAAGAGACAGAGGGGGTTAAATTTCTCCCAAATTCTGTCTGTCCTAAAGGGTTTATGGGAGGGTATAATACAGGAAAGGTCAGGCTTACCTAATGTTTTGAGCACATAGTCCACAGATGGTCTTATATATCACAAAAGAATTATACAAAATCTTTATTAAACTAAAGATAAACATGTCAGGTACCTTGGACTCTAATCAGCATATTTGTAACAGGCTGAAAAAGCTCTCATAAGCACCTCTTGGCTAGTGGGGCTGTTTTGCCAAGTCCACCGTGGCTGAGATAGGGAGCAAGAAAGAAAGCCTTCTTGTCGGTTTCCAGGCTGAAGGTCATTTCTCAAGAGAACAAACAAAGGGGAAGAGAGATCAAGGCCACAGGAGCTGAGATAGCTCCACACCCTTTTGGAGGAGACCAGTGCAGCTGGTGCAATTAAAAAAATGTTTAGAGATTACTTAGAGTATCATGAAGGCGTTAGCCATGTCAAGCTCACAATCGCCTATTTCAAATAAGGGAAAATATGTTGTAAGGTATTAGGGTGTTTGTGTTTAAGAGTGGAACAGACTGCTCAGCTATATTTTGAACAGAGCCTGCACCATTTTCCAAGGACTGGAGATTAATTACAGCTTATACAGCTATATTAAAACAAATGAGAATATATATTCTCCCTAATATTAAAACACTAAAGAAAATGCATTTTCACTACTTCAAATCTGGCCCTTGCAAATACAAGGTTTCCTCAAGAAAACTACACTGTGGTAGCCCTGTTCTTGACGAGGAACAAGTATGTAGTGTTATGGTTAAGAGATTGTGAAAGTAGGTTGATGCCCAGGAAAAACTATGTGCATGGTGAAATCCTAACAAACCCAAGTGCCTTTCCACAGTTTAAACCATGTAAGTCGAAACTGTTCCAAATAAGATAGTGCAGAGGCAACATCAGCCTGCATGTTTCTCAGTGAACGGAAGAACTCCCTGACTTCATCCAGTCCTCTGAGCAAAGCAGGCATAATGACAGAAACTGTCTTTTCTTTACTTTTTCCTGCAATTCCTGTTAATTGGCTCTTGCAAATACACATACAAAGGAGTAACTTCTTAGTGTTAGTGTTAAGAGATTGTGAAAGCACCCTGATGCCCAGAGAGACAAAGGCTTTCTGTGTTCTCTTTCCTGCCTGAACTTCATATATTTGCACTTGTAAAAGCAAGGTTTCCCAGCACAAACTGCAAATCAGTAACCTCTCTCCTTGCAGAGAAACTAATAGGTAGTATTGCGGTGAAGACATAATGAGAGCACACTGAGGTCCAGGGAAAATCCTAGCAACCCCTGTCTTTCCCCACTTGAATGAGTGTCAATTTAGATTATTTGCAAAGAACACAGGTAAGAGGCAACATCAGCTTTTGTGTTTCTCAGTGAAACAATTTTCTGACTTCATCCAGTCCTCTGACGAAAGCAGTCCGAAGGAGAAAATCATCATTTGGTTTCTCTTTCCTGCAATGAGCTTGGCAAATCTGGCCCTAGCAAAAGCAAGGTTTCCTCAGGAAAACTACATTGTGGTACCCTGTTCTGGAAGTGGAACGAGAATGTAGAGTTAGCTTTAAGAGATTGTGAAAGCATGTTGCTGCCCAGGAAAAACAAAGAGCATAGTGAAATCCTAACGAACCCAAGAGCCTTTGCACAGTTCAAAGTGTGTAACTACACACTCTTTTCAAAGTAAGAGAGCACAGAGGCAACATCACCCTGCATGTTTCTCAGTGAAACAAAGAACTCTTTTACTTCATCCAGTCCTCTCACCAAAGCAGTGAGAATGAGAAAACCACCATTTGGTTTCTGTTTCTTGCAAATGAGCTGGCAAATCTGGCCCTTGCAAATGCAAGGTTTCCTCAGAAAAACTCCATTGTGGTCTTCTTGAAGGGGAACAAGTATACAGTGTTAGCCTTCAGATATTGTGAAGGCACATTTTTGCCAAGTGAAAACAAATTGCTGGGTGAAATCCTAACAAACCCCGGTGCCTTTCCACAGTGCAAAATGTGTAACTACACATTCTTTTCCAAATAATAGAGCAGAGGCAACATCAGCCTGCATGTTTCTCAGTGAAAGGGAGAACTCCCTGACTTCATCCAGTCATCTGAGCAAAGCAGGCATAAAGAAAGAAACTTTTTTTTCCGTCCTCTTTCCTGCAAAGAATTCCTCATTTGCTCTTGCAAACACAAGGCTTCTTCTGAAAAACTACATCGCAGTGGATTTATTTTTCCAGAGGAGCAACAACAAAGTCTTAGCTTTAAGAGATTGTGAAAGCACCCTGACACCCAGGGAGAAAAAGGCATTTTGTATTCGCTTTCCTTCCTGAACTCGGTAAGTTTTCAATTGCAAAGGCAAGGTTTCCAAGCACAAACTGCAAAGCAGGGACCTCTCTCCTTGCAGAGTACATACTATGTACTCTTGCCCTGAAGAGATACTGTGAGCACAGTGAGGCCCAGGGAAAACACAGTACATAGTGAAATCCTAGGAAACCCATGTCTTTCCCCACTTGAATGCATGTCAATTTCAGTTCTTTGCCAAGAACAGAGCTCCGAGGCAACATCAGATTTTGTGTATCTCAGTGAAAGAAAGAACACTCTGACCTCATCCATTCCTCTGACGAAAGCAGTTAGAATAAGAAAACCGTCATTTGGTTTCGCTTTCCTCCAATGAGCTTGGCAAATGAGCTTCATGAAGGGAAGGTTTCCTCCTGAGAACTCCCTTGGGGTAGCCTTGATCTGGAAGTGGAACGAGTATGCAGTGTTAGCGTTAAGCTATTGTGAAGGCTTGTTTTTGCCCAGGGGAAAAAAAAAAGCACCTGGGGAAATCCTAACAAACCCCGGTGCCTTTCCACAGTTCAAAGTGTGTAAGTACAGACTTTTCCAAATAAGAGAGTGCAGAGGCAAAAGCAGCCTACACGTTTCTTAGTGAAAGGGAGAACTCCCTGACTTCATCCAGTCCTCTGAGCAAAGCAGGTATAAAGAGAGAAACTATTTTTTCCTTCTTGTTTCCTGCAATGAATTCCTCATTTGCTCTTGCAAACGCAAGGCTTCTTCTGAAAAACTACATCGCAGTGGATTTATCCTTCCAGATGAGCAGCTACATATTGTTAGCTTTAAGAGATTGTGAAAGCACCCAGGGAGAAGGTTTCCTCAGGAGAACTCCCTTGTGGTAGCCCTGTTCTGAACGTGGAAGGAGTATGCAGTGTTTGTGTCAAGCTATTCTGAAGGCTCGTTTTTGCCCAGGGAAAACAAAGTGCCTGGGGAAATCCTAACAAACCCCGGTGCCTCTCCACAGTTCAAAGTGTGTAACTACAGACTCTTTTCCGAATAAGACAGCACAGAGGCAACAGCAGCATGCATGATTCTCAGCGAAAGGGATAACTCCCTGACTTCATCCAGTCCTCTGAGCAAAGCAGGCATAAGGAGAGAAACTTTTTTTTCTTCCTCTTTCCTGCTATGTATTCCTCATTTGCTCTTGCAAAAGCAAGGCTTCTTCTGAAAAACTACATCACAGTGGATTTATCCTTCCAGAGGAGCAACTCCATATTTTTAGCTTTAAGAGATTGTGAAAGCACCCAGGGAGAAAAAGGCCTTTTGTATTCTCATTCCTTCCTGAACTCCCTAATTTGCACTTGTGAAGGCAAGGTTTCCTAGTACAAACTGCAAAGCAGTAACCTCTGTCCTGGCAGAGTAAATCCTATGTAGTGTTGCCCTGAAGAGATACTGTGAGCACAGTGAGGCCCAGGGAAACCACAGTGCATGGTGAAATCCTAGCAAACCCATGTCATTCCACACTTGAATGCATGTCAATTTCAGTTATTTGCCAAGAACAGATCTCAGAGGCAACATCAGATTTTGTGTTTCTCAGTGAAAGAAAGAACACCCTCACTTCATACATTCCTCTGAGGAAAGCACGTAGAATGAGAAAACCATCCTTTGGTTTCTTTTTCCTGAATTAGCTCGGCAAATCTGCCCTTCGCGAAGGGAAGGTTTCCCCCGGAGAAGAAGTCGCTTGCGGTAGCCCTGTTCTGGAAGTGGAACGAGTATGCAGTGTTAGCGTTAAGCTATTGTGAAGGCTCGTTTTTGCCCAGGGAAAACAAAGCGCCTGGTGAAATCCAAACAAACCCTGGTGCCTCTCCACAGTTCAAAGTGTGTTAACTACACACTCTTTTCCAAATAAGATATCGTAGAGGCAACATCAGCTTGTATGTTTCTCAGTGAAAGAAAGAACTCCCTGACTTCATCCAGTCCTCCGAGAAAAGCAGGCAGTATGAGAGAAAGTGTCCTTTCTTTTTACTTTCCTGCAATGAACTCGGTAATTTGTTCCTGTAAACGGAAAGTTTCCTCTGAAAAATGAGATCGCGGTAGCGCTATCCTTGCAGAGCAGCAACTGTATAGTGTTAGCGTTCAGACATTGTGAAAGCACCCTGACGCCCAGGGAGAAAATGGTCTTTTGAATTCTCATTCCTGCATGAACTCGGTAAATTTGCACTTGCAAGTGCAAGGTTTTCTAGGCCAAACTACAAACCAGTAACCTCTCTCTTTGCAGAGAAACAACTACCTAAAGTTTCCGTGAAGAGATACGGAGAACACACTGAGACCCAGGGAAAACAGAGTGCATCGTAAAATCCTAGCAAACCCGTGCCTTTCCGCAGTTCGATGCGTGTCAATTTACGTTATTTCCGAAGAACAGAGTTCAGAAGCACCATAAGCTTGCATGTTTCTCAGTGAAAGAAAAAACTCTTTGACTCTATCCAGTCCTCTGACGAAAGCAGTCAGAATGAGAAAACCTTCATTTGGTTTCTCTTTCCTGCAATGAGCTCGGCAAATCTGGCCCTTGCAAATGCAAAGATTACTCAGGAAAACTCCATTACAGTAGCCTTGTTCTTGAAGAGGAACAAGTATGTAGTTTTAGAGTTCAGAGATTTTGAAAGTACTTTGTTGCCCAGGGAAAAGAATGTGCATGGTGAAACCCGAAGAAACCCAAGTGCCTTTCCACAGTTCAAAGTGTGTAGCTACACATTCTTTTCCAATAAAAGAGTGCAGAGGCAACAACAGCCTGTATGTTTCTCAGTGAAAGGAAGAACTCCCTGACTTCATGCAGTCCTCTGAGAAAAGCAGGTCATATGAGAGAAACTGTCTTTTCTTTTTCTCCCTGCTGCATGAACTCGGTAACTTTGCTCTTGCAAACACAAGTTTTCCTAGGCCAAACTATATCCCAGGAACACCTCTCCTTGCAGGGGAACAACTACATCGTGTAAGCATTACAAGATTGTCAAACACACTGAAGCCCAGGGGGAAAATGGTCTTTTGTATTCACTTTCCTGCAGGAACTCGGTAACTTTGCACTGGAAAAGGCAAGGTTTCCTCAGAAAAGCCACATTGCGGTAGCCCTGTTCTTTAGAGGAGCAAGTAAATAGTTTTAGTGTAAAGAGATTGTGAAAGCACGCTATTGCTCAGGGACAACAAAGTGCATAGTGAACTCCTGAGAAACCTCAGTGTCTTTCCGCACTTCAAAGTGTGGAACTGTGCACTCTTTTCCAAGTAAGAGAGCTCAGAGGCAACATCACCTTGCATGGGTCTCAATAAAGGAAGAACTCCCTGACTTCATCTAGTTGTCTGAGAAAAGCAGTCAGAATGAGAGAAAATCTTTCCTGCACTGAACTCAGTAATTTGCTCTAGCAAATGCAATGTTTCTTCTGAAAAACTGCTTGGCGGCAGCCTTGTCCTTGCAGAGGAACAACTCCATAGTGTTAGCTTTAAGAGACTGTGAAAGCACACTGCCGCCCAGGGAAAAAAAGTGCATAGTGAAATCCGAACAAACCCAAGTGTCTTTCCGCAGTTTGCACGGTGCAACTAAGAGAGCTCCCAGGGAACAACAGCTTGCACGTTACTCAGTAAGAGAAAGAATGCAGTGACTTCATCCAGTCCTCTGATGAAAGCATGCAGAATGAGAGAAAAGGTCTTTTGTATTCCCTTTCCTGCGTGAACTCGGTAACGTTGCACTTGCAAACGCTAGGTTTCCTAGGCCAAAGTACACCCTAGTGACACCTCTCCTTTGCAGGGGAACAACTACTTTAGAGTTACTGTTAAGAAGTATTGAGAGGACACTGATGCCCAGGGAAAAGTGCACTGTGAAATCCTAGCAAACCTGTGTCTTTCTGCAGGTTAATTTACATTGTGTGTCAATTTACATTGTTTCCAAATCACAGAGCTCAGAGAGGCAAGACCAGCTTGGATATTTCTCCGTAAAAGAAAGAAGTCTCTGACTTCATCCAGTCCTCTGAGAAAAGTAGGCAGCATGAGAGAAGCTGTCTTTTCTTTTCTCTTTCCTGCATAAACTCGGTAACTTTGCACTTGCAAAAGCAAGGTTTCCTAGGCCAAACTACAAACCAGTATCCTCTCTCCTTGAAGAGAAACAACCACGTAGTGCTACTGGTAAGGGATACTGAGAACACTCTGATGCCCAGAGAATACACAGTGCATTGCGAAATCCTAGCAAACCCCTGCCTTTCTGCAGTTGAATGCGTGTCAATTTACATTATTTGCAACGAACAGAGATCCGAGGCAACAAACATCAGCTTGCATGTTTCTCAGTGAAAGAAAGAACTCTCTGACTTCATCCAGTCTTCTGAGAAAATCAGGCAGTGTGAGTGAAACTGTCTTTTCTCTTTCTTGCAATGAATTCAGTAATTTGCCCTTGCAAGCGCAAGGTTTCTTCTGAAAACTACATCGTAGTAGTGCTATCCTTGCAGAGGAGCAACTACATAGTGTTAGCGTTAAGAGATTGTGAAAGCACATTCACTCCCAGTTAACAGAAAGGGCACACTGATCCTAGAAAACCCAAGCATCTGCCTGTAATTCAAATGGGTTTCACTTTGCATTCTTTTCCAATAAAGAGATTGCAGAGGCAACAGCAGCTTGCATGTTTCTCAGGAAGACAAAGAACTCTCTGACTACATCCAATCCTGTGACTGAAGGAGGCCGAAGGAGAGAAACTGCCTTTTGGTTTCCCTTTCAGACAGGGAACCCGGTAACTGTGGCGCCTGCAAGCACAAGGTTTCCTCAGCAAGATTTCATCGCGGTAGCCCTTTTTTTTTTTTTAGGCCCTGTGCTTGCAGAGGGACAGCTACGGAGTTTTAACGTTAAGGGATTGTGAAAGCAAATTCTCGGCCAGGAATCACAAAGGGAATACTGAATTCCTAGAACACCCAAGTGCCTGCCAGCAGTTCTTTGGGTGTAACTTTCCATTCTTTTCCAACTAAGAGACTGGAGAGGCAAAATTAGCTTGTAAAGTTGTAGTGAAGACAAGGAATTCTCTAACTTCATTCAATCCTCTGACTAAAGCAGGTCGAATGAGAGAAACTGCCCTTTCACTTCCCTTTCAGGCAATGAACTCGGTAACCGTGGCACTTGCAAACACAAGGCTTCCTCAGCCAAGCTTCATCACGGCAGCCCCTGTACTTACAGAGGAACAATTACAGGGTGTTAGCATTGAGACTGAAAGCACATTAAAACAGGAAACACAGAGGGCATACTGAAATCCTAGAAAACCTAAGTGTCTCCCCGTACTTCAATGGCTATAACTTTCCATTTTTTCCTACTGAGAGAGTGCCCAGGCAACTTAAGTTGGCATGATTCTCAGGAAGAATACTCTCTGACTTCATCCAATCCTCTGATTCAAGCAGGCCAGATGAGAGAAACTGCCTTTTCACTTCCCTTTCAGGCAATGAACTCCGTAACCGTGGCACTTACAAACAGAAAGTTTCCTCAGCAAAAAATACTGCATCGTGGTGGCCCCTGTACTTGTAGAGGAAAACTACGGAGTGTTAGTGCTGAGAGATTTTGAACGCACATTCCCCCTCAGGAAGGACAAAGGGCCTACTGAAATGCTAGAAAACCCAAGTGCCTGCCCACAGTTCTTTGGGTGTAACTTTCTGATCTTTTCCAACTAAGAGACTGCAGAGGCAAAATCTGCTTGCATGTTTCTCAAGAAGCCAAAGAGTTCTCTGACTTCATTCAAGCCTCTGACTAAAGCAGGTCGAATGAGAGAAACTGGCTTTTGGTTTCTCTTGTAACAATGAACTTGGTAAGTGCGGCGTTTGAAAGCACGATGTTTAGTCAGGAAAACTATATCGCCTTAGCCCCTGTAATAACAGAGGAACAACTACGCAGTGTTAATGCTAAGAGGTTGTGAAAGCAATTCACATCCAGGAAACACCAAGGGCATACTGAAATCTTAGTGAAACCCAAGTGTCTGCCCGTAGTTCAATGGGTGTAACTTTGCATTCTTTCCAAACTAAGAGACTGCAGGGGCAACAGCAGGTTGCATGTTTCTTCGGAACAGAAAAAAACTCTCTGACTTCATCCAATCCTCTGACTCAAGCAGGCCGAATGAGAGAAACTGCCTTTTCACTTCCCTTTTGGGTAATGAACTGGGTAACTGAGGTGCTTGGAAAGATAAGTTTATCTCAGCAAAACTACATTGCACTCGCCAACGCACTTGCAGAAGAACAACTACCGACCGTTAGCGTTAAGAAATTGTGAAAGCACATTCTCGGCCAGAAAAACAAAAGGCATACTGAAATCCTAGATAACCCAAGTGTCTGCCCGTATATCAGTGGGTGTATCTTTCCCTTCTTTTCCAACTAAGAGACTGCAGAGGCAACAGCAGCTTGCTTGTTTCTCTGGAAGAGAAACATCTCTCTGAATTCATCCAATCCTCTGACTAAATCAGGCCAAATGAGAGAAACTGCCTTTTCACTTCCTTTACAGGCAATGAACTCGGTAACTGCAGCTCCTGAAAACACAAGGGTTTCTCAGCAGAACTAAAAGCGGTACCCCCTGTATTTGCAGAGGGACAACTAGCGTTAAGAGATTGTGAAAGCACATTCACGTCCAGGAAACAAAAGGGAATAATGAAATCCTAGAAAACCCAAATGTCTGCCTGTAGATCAAAGGTATAACTTTTTATTCTTTCTGAACTAAGAGCCTGCAGAGGCAACAACTGCTTGCACATTTCTCAGGAAGAGAAAGAATTCTCTGACTGCATCAAATCCTCTGACTAAAGTAAGCTGAATGAGTGAAACTGCCTTTTGGTTTCCCTTTCTGGCAATGAACTCGGTAACTGCACGCCTGCAAACACAAGGTTTCCTCATTGGAACTAAAAGCGGTAGCCCCTGTGATTGAAGAGGAACAGCCATGGAGTGTTAACGTTCAGATATTGTGAAAACACATCCAGGATCATTAACTAAGGGGAACCTGATATCCTAGAAAACCCAAGTGTTTGCCTGTAGTTCTTTTCCAAGGAAGAGACTGCAGAGGCAACATCAGCTCACATGTTTCTCAGGAAGAGAAAGAATTCCCTGACTACATCCAATCCTCTGAATAAAGCAGTCCGAACGAGAGAAACTACCTTTTGCTTTCCCTTTCAGGCAAAGAACTCGGTAACGGTGATGCTTGAATAAACAAGGTTTCCTCAGCAAAACTAGATCATGGTAGGGCCTGTCCTTGCAGAGGAAGAACTACGGAGTGTTAGTGTTAAGAGATTGTGAAAGTACATTCACTCCCAGTTAACAGAAAAGGCACACTGATTCTAGAACACCCGTGTCTCCCCAGAGTTCAATGGGTGTAACTTTGCATTCTTTTCCAACTAAGAGACTGCAGAGCCAACAACAGCCTGTGTGTTTCTCAGGAAGAGAAACAACTATCTGAGGTCATCCAGTCCTCTTCCTGAAGCAGGCTGAAAGAGAGAAACTGTGTTTTGGTTTCCCTTTCAGGGAATGACTTGTAACTGCAGTGCCTGCAAACAGAAGGTTTCCTCAGCATAACTAATCGTGGTAGTCCCTGTACTTGTGGTGGGACAACAATAGAGTCTTAGCATTAAGAGATTGAAAGGACATTAAGAATAGGAAACACAAAGCATACACTGAAATCCTAGGAAACCCAACTGTCTCCCCATACTTCAATGGGTGTAACTTTCCATTTTTTTCCAGCTAAGAGATTGCACAGGTAACTTCAGCTTGCATGATTCTCAGCAAGAAAAAGAACTCTCTGACTTCATCCAATCCTCTCACTCAAGCAGGCCGGATGAGAGAAACTCCCTTTTCACTTCCCTTTCAGGCAATGAACTTGGTAACTGTGGTGCTTGCAAACACAAGGTTTCCTCAGCAATACTACATCGTGGTGGCCCCTGTACTTGTAGAGGAAAACTACAGAGTGTTAGTGCCAAGAGATTGTGAAAACACATTCTCGCCCAGGAAACACAAAGGTCATACTGAAATGCTAGAAAACCCAGTGTCTGCCCATAGTTCAATGGGTGTAACTTTCCATTCTTTTCCAACTAAGAGACAGCAGAGGCAACAGCAGCTTGCATGTTTTTCAGGAAGAGAAAGAACTCTCTGACTACATCAAATGCTGCCACTGAAGCAGGCCGAACGAGAGAATCTGCTTTTGTGTTTCCCTTTCGGGTAATCAACTCGGTAACTGTGGCTCCTGAAAACACAAGGTTTCCTCAGCAGAACTAATCGCAGCAGCCCCTGTACTTGCAGAGGAATAACTACGGAGTGTTAGCGTTAAGAGATTGAAAGCACTGGCCAGTGATGGTGACACAGACCTAGGGAGGCCATGTTCCAGGGGCTCTCTAGCTGAGTGGTGCAGGAGAACCCTTCAAGAAGGATCAGGGGCAGTGCACAGGGCTGTGTGGGTGGGAGAAAGGAACGAAGGAAGGGCGAGAGAGAGAAGCAACAGAAAAAAAAGAACAAAGCAAACAAACTAAAAAAATATGGTGCTGAGGGAGCCAGCCAGTGGGGGCAGTGCAGATCCAGGGAGGCTGTGTGCTGGTGGCTCTCTAGCCAACTGGTGCAGCACAGCCCTTCAAGAAGGGATGAGGATGGAACACGCGGTTAGGTGGGAGGGCGAAGAAAGGAAGGGAGGGATAGAGAGGAAACAAAATAAAAAATATTTGAGTGAAAGAGCTGGCCAGCGGGAATAGCATAGGCCCAGGGAGGCCATGTGACAGTGGCTCTCTAGTCGAGTGGTGCAAAATAGTTCATTTAGAAGGGGCAGGAGAAGTGCACGGGGGTAAAAAAGGAAAGGAAGGAAGGGAATGAAAGAATAAACATTAAAAAAATGGTGCTGAGGAAGTAGGACTGTGGGGGCATCACAGAAGCAGGGAGGCTGTGCCAGTGGCTCTCTAGCTAAGCAGTGCAGCACAGCCTGTTGAGAAGGGGTGGGGACGATGCACGGGGCTACCTGGGTTGGAGAAATGAAAGAAAGGGACAGAGAGAGAAGAAACAGGAAAAAAATGGTTCTGAGGGAGCTGGCCTCTGGGGGCAGCAAGGAACTGGGGAGGCTGTGCTGAAGACTCTCTAGCTAAGTGGTGCAGCACACCCCATTGAGAAGGGGTGGTAATGGTGCACAAAGCTAGCTAGGTGGGAGAAAGGAAAGGAAGAGAGAGAGAAGAAGAAACCCCCCCCCAAAAGAAAAGAAACAAAAAATTAAAAAAAAATGGTACTGGGTGAACTGGCCTTTGGAGACAGGGCAGAGTGTACCCCTGGTTACCAGGTGCTCTGTCTCCTGTTGGGAGATCCTTGAAGTTGCCTCCCCATACTCCTTGTCCATGGTCCTTGGTGGCTGTAGTCCAAGATGGTGAATTTGGCCACGTTAGCTGTTATGGAACATCCACTTCGTAGCTCTTCTCATTCTCTGTCAGTTTCTTATTCCATTCAGTGCTTGATGGAGTTCTTTATCCTTTCATTTGAAGCTTAAGATTCCAGGATTCATATTTTTTTTAGTTTTTTTTTTTTTTTTTGGTTTTTCTGCAGAGGGATGTCATGGTGCTTCTTTCTATAGTGCCATGTTAGCTCACCTCTAGGACTTTACCTGTACTGTCCACTGTTTTTTATGCAGTTGGCCTATCTACATAGTTATCCCACAGGCTACAGCCCAGCTGCCTGCATACAGGGCTAAGGGTCAGGGTTTGTGAGTGATGACCATCCACGTGGCCCTTAATTTGACTTCTTTGCCCTGAGCTGGTTTTAAACTAAATAGTATCAGTGGAAGCTTGCACAGCCACCGCCATCCATAGTAGTGGCATACCTCAGATAGAGCCATCTGTGTACAGAGGTCTGCTGGAAGTGGGGCTCCCTGTCTCTTGGAGGAGAGGGGAGGTAGCTCTGACAGCAGGCTAGCTTGTGCTCGGGGGAGTCATCTTGATTTGTCACTGGACTAAGTACAGCCTGTAATTCTTGGCACAATGGACTGGCAGAAAGGGCATTGCACTGTTGTAAGTATGCATGCCATTTGGTCAGTGTAGTTGTCTGGGTGATAGCTGATGATGGCTTGGAAAACAATGCATTGACCCACCCATTTATGGGCAAAGTTGTGGGAGGGGTGATAGCTCTTGCCTCTGTTAATGGCTGTACATGGAGGAGAGCATCACAGGCTGCTGACAATTGTTTCTTCATAGAACTGTATTGCTTTTCTGCCCCCCTCCTCAGTTGGAACCCAAAACCTAGGGGGATTTTAGTTCCATCCTGGTCTTGTCACAAGGCCCAGCCAAAGCTGCCCTTGGTGCTGCTCACATTTAACTGGAAGGGTAACACTTCTTTTTTTTTGTGCCCAACACTGTCACTTCTGCAACCAACACTTTTGCTTTCTCAAACACCGGCCTCTACTAAGGGTTTCTAACAAGGAAGTTATGTTCAGGACTGCAGTATGTATAGTAGGGATCAATTTGTTAAGTTCGTTATAGTCCACAGTTGTACACCAGAGCCCATCTGGTTTCTTTACAGGCCACACAGGGCTATTAAAAGTACTATGGGCTTCCTGGAGGATACTTACTCTTTTTAATCTTAAAATAATTTCATCAACCCCTTCATATCCTCCAGGCAACTTATATTGCTTAATGTCTACTACTCTTCATGGAGGGGGCAGGGCCACTGGTTCCCATGTTGAATTCCCCCTCAGTACTGCCTTTACCACCCTCACTCACAGGCAGAATTCTCCCACAGATGTGGTCAAGGTCAGTCTTATGGGTACATTCACCCTTAGAATGTATTCTGGTATTGGGGAAATATAAACATGATACAGTTTAAGAGGAGGACATCCTACTTGCAAGGTCAGAAGTACCTGGTGTACATGGCTGGATTGTCTACCACACCTGTCAATTGCTAAGGAGAGTCCATTTAGTGTTTCCAAAGATAAGGGTTCACTCTGCCCCAGTATCAACGAGAGCTAGCATCTGCTGTTTGTTTGTTCTTGACCAATGTACAGTCCCCCTGCAGGGCCCTGACCTGTGAGTGACCTCAGCCACACCCTAGTCCCTAGGGATGAGTGGGGTCCACCTGGCAGTAAGGGGTACTTCCTGGCCAGGGGCAGGAGGACTTAGAGGGTGATACTGTTGCTCTGGCTTCAGATTCTTCCAAAGGCTAATTAAACCACATTTGGCTGCTTATCTGTTTTGTGCACTCCCCTTCAGGCAGACACTAAGTCCACCCACATGTGTCTTTGGGTCATTTTCAAGGGGCCCTTGGACAGGCGTTTTGAAGGTTTCTCAATCTTTCTTTTTCCCCCAAGGCTGACACCTCTCTCTTTCTAGCCGTCTTGGTTTCACTCAAATCAGCTATGGCTTGTCTCACCTGGTACAATTTCTGGCCTATTATGGGTCTAACAATAGCCACTACCATGCTGTACCAGGAGCGAGGATCTGACTTCAAGACTCTTGCTTTCATTTCTGCAGTAAAAAGTTCATTGTGGAAAGGTGGGACCAAGATGCCTGACTAGGCAGAAGCTTCCACTGATCCCTCTTGCAACAAAGACTCAAGAAAACAAGTGACAATCTACCTACTCTGACCATCAAACACAGAGCAAAGGAATTGATCTGAGTGATAGGGGAGCGAGAAACCGCACACTGAAGCAGCGACCAGTTCCAGAGCCCCGGCCTGCCACACACCAGCCCTGAGTCCTCAGGGGAGTGAGAAACCACTTGCTGAAGCAGCGACCAGTTCCGGAGCCCAGTGTGCCACGCCCCAGACCTAAGCCTTTGCAGGGCCTTGGGGCCAGAGCAGTGGGGTTGATCATGGCTTCCTGAGACAAGGCAAGCATGGGATGCAGCCCTAACCCCCTGGGGCAATGTTGGCAGAGACCCAGCCAGAGCATGCAGGCTACACACCAACACAGCTGGCAGGGAACGAGAGACCACACGGAAGCAACGACTGGTTCTGGAGCCTGGCACGCAGCATCCCAGCCTTGAGACCTTGGTGCTGGGCTTTTGACTAAGTGCGGCAGGGTTGATAGTGGCTTCCCGAGACAAGGCAAGCATGGGATGCAGCCCTAACCCCCAGAGACAATCACTACGGGGACCCAGCCAGCATACACAACCTGAGTGACAGAGGACCGAGAGAACCTTCACAAGCAACCACCCAGCCCTGATGCCCTGGTGATGGCCTTTGAAGATGTGACAGAGCTGATGGTGGCTTCCTGAGATGAGACAAGTACAGGATGCAGCCTTAACCCCCTGGGGCAATTTCAGCAGGGACTCAGCCAGTGCACACAGACTACACACCCCTCTGGAATCTCAGATAAAACAGTCCTCACCAAACAACCCAGCCCTGTGCCTTTGAACAAGATGAGTGATTTTGTCTATTTTACTGCACTACTCTCTCCTATCTATCTGATACCTCCACTCCCTGCCCAAACCAGCTTCATTAACATTGGAATTCCCTGGGCCAGAGAGTGAAGTGTTCTGTGGTTTTTTTTTTCCAAACCAATTCTCCTAGCCTGGGAAAAGCAACAATTAACAATAAGGGGAAAAATTGTTTCCTGACTTCTCTAAACTGGAATAACAGTATAGAACCAGCTTTTTTTCATCCAGGCATTAGAGATCCATAGTCTTTGGCTTTCACCCCTACAGGGAACCAGGTGGCTATTACAATGCAAAGGCAATTCTGCTAGAGATTTGACTGTAATTGCTGTAGCTGAGCAGTGGAAAGGTAAGTTTTGGAGATCCGATACCACTCTACCTATTAAACACAGCCCTCACTGACCCACAGCAGGGAACTGAGGGCTGAGGCTCCTTCCATACCACCTAGCCACCTGCTAAAGGGGTCTGAGGATAGTGGCGCCTACCAATCTTTAGAGGTACAAGCATTGGGTGCCTACAGTACAGCTGCAGAGCCCACCCACCAGAGTGCTCTAGAGAACATAGATGCTCCCTCCTCACTGGCACTTGGGGGAAGGCTTTCAGCACCCTGCCCTCCTTGGAGTGTGACCCCCTGGCACTACTAGAAACCAGTGCATATAACCACCACAACTACTCCTCTAAGATAGTAGGTGAGAGCCTACACCACACACTAGGTGACCCATGATCAGGACACCTAAGCTGATTCTATTCAAGAATACTGAATGGGTCCATAGGCATATAGATCGGGTAAAAGCTAAGACCAGCTGGTAACAGGACATAAGTGATTCAAAGGCACCAACAGTCAAGTTAGCACACTCTAGTACTTCACCTGGGTGTATTGAAACAATACGAAACAAGAAGATAAGACTCAGTGAGCAAATACAAAAAAATTCATTAAAATAATTTATAGATGGCTCGAAGACAGCAGTCGATATCAAATCACATAAAGAAGCAGACCATGGTTGCTTCTACAAACCCCCAAATCAGAGAATCAAAACCTTTCCCAGATGAAGATACATTCCTGGAATTGCCAGATGTAGAATATAAAAAAACTAAAATACAGAATGCTTCAAGACATCAGGGATGACCTCAGAAATGAAATAAGGCAATCTACAGAAAAAGCCAAGGAACACACAGATAAAGCAGTTGAAAAAATCAAAAAGATATTCAAGAACCTAGTGAAAAATTTAATAAGCTGCAAGGATCCATAGAGAGACAGCATTCAGAAATTCAAAAGATTAACAATAAACTTACAGAATCAGGAAGTCAGAGGAGCAGAATTGAGGAATTGGAACGCAGAGTTGGGGAGATGGAGGATTTGGCAATTAGCACCAATATATTTGAAGAAAAATCAGATAAAAGAACTTAAAAAAAATGAAGAAACCCTAAGAATCATGTGGGACTCTATCAAGAAGAATAACTTGTGTGTAATTGGAGTTCCAGAACAGGCAGGGATAACAGAAAATACAGAGAGAATAGTTGAAGATCTGTTGGCAGAAAACTTCCCTGGCATCATGAAAGATGAAAGAATATCTATCCAAGATGCTCATCGAACCCCATACAAGATAGATCCCAAAAGAAAATCACCAAGACATATTATCATCAAACTTGCCAAAACCAAAGACAAAGAGAAAAATTTAAAAGCAGCCAGGGATAAATGAAAAGTCACCTACAAAGGAGAATCAATAAAAATAAGTTAAGACCACCCGGCAGAAACCATGCAGGCAAGAAGGCAATGGGGTGACATATATAGAGCACTGATGAAGAAAAACTGCCAGCCAAGAATTACATAACCAGCAAAACTCTCTCAAATATCAAGGTGAAATTAAGTCATTTACAGATAAACACAAGCTTAGAGAATTTGCAAAAACCAAACCAAAGCTTCAAGAATTACTAAAGGAAATTCTTTGCTCAGAAAATCAATAATATCAGATACCAACACAAAACAAGGTCACAGAACATCCTGATATCAACCCAGATAGGGAAATCACAAAAACAAAATAAGATTAATTAAAAAAAAATACTCAAACCAGGGAATCATTGGCGTCATTAGGTAAAAGATTACAATAATAATAAAGAGGGACTAAATACAGGAGGCATAGATCGTCCATATGAAGAGGAAACCAAAGCTATATAGGGCAATACAAGTTAGGTTTTTACTTAGAAAAATAGGGGTAAATATTAAGGTAACCACGAAGAGGTCTAACAATTCCATACCTCAAAATAAAAACCAACATAAACATAACTACCCAGCAAAAAAAAATTCAACTACTATGAAAATGAGGAACACACAATTTACAAAGAAAAACTTAGCCCAAAAAAGTAAGTGGAAAAATGAAATTTTCAACACACAAAAAAAGGCATCAAAATGACAGCACTAAATTCATACTTATCAATAATTACGCTGAATGTAAATGGACTAAATGCACCAATAAAGAGACAGAGAGTTGCAGATTGGATAAAAAACATAATCCATCTATTTGCTGCCTACAAGAGACACACCACAGAAGTAGAGACATAAAAAAACTAAAACTCAAAGTATGGAAAAAATATATCAAGCAGACAACAATTAAAAAAGAGCAGGAGTGGCAATATTAATTTCTGACAAAATAAACTTTAAAGTTAAACCCACCACAAAGGATAAAGAAGGACACTACTTAATGATTAAAGGGACAAATTACCAGGAAGATATAACCATATTAAGCATTTATGCACCCAATGACAAGGCTGCAAGATACATAAAACAAACTCTAACAGCACTGAAAAGTGAGATAGACACCTCCACAATTATAGTAGGAGACTTCAACACACCACTTTTGGTGACCGACATGACATCCAGTAAAAAGCTCAATAAAGACTCAGAAGATCTAATTGCCACAATCAACCAACTTGACCTCGTAGACATATACAGAACACCCCACCCAAAAGCAACCAAGGATACTTTTTTTCTAGCACACATGGAACATTCTCTAGAATAGACCACATGTTACATCGTAAAGCAAGCCTTTGCAGAATCCAAAACATTGAAATATTACAAAGATCTTCTCAGACCATAAGGCCATAAAAGTAGAAATCAATAACAGAAAAACCAAGGAAAAGAAATCAAATACTTGGAAACTGAACAATACCCTGCTCAAAAAAGACTGGGTTATAGAAGACATTAAGGAGGGAATAAAGAAATCAATAGAATCCAAAGAGAATGAAAACACTTCCTATCACAACATTTGGGACACAGCAAAAGCAGTGCTCAGAGGTCAATTCATATCAATAAATGCACACATACAAAAAGAAGAAAGAGCCAAAATCAAAGAGCTGTCCCTACAACTTGAACAAATAGAAAGAGAACAACAAAAGAAACCAACATGCACCAGAAGAAAACAAATAATAAAAATTAGAGCTGAATTAAATGAATTACAAAACAGAAAAACTATTGAAAGAATTAACAAAGCCAAAAGCTGGTTCTTGGAAAAAATTAACAAAATTGATAAACCATTGGCTAGACTGACTAAAGAAATACAGGAAAGGAAACAACCTGAATAAGAAATGAGATGGGCCATATCATAACAGACCCAACTGAAATTAAAAGAATCATATCAGATTACTATGAAAAATTGTACTCTAACAAATTTATAAAATCTAGAAGTGGATGAATTCCTAGAAACACCCTACCTAACTAACTCAAACAGAAGTAGAACAACTAAATAAACCCATAACAAAAGAAGAGATTGAAAAGGTAATCAAAAAACTCCCAACAAAAAAAACCCTGGCCATGATGCAGGGTTCTACCAAACTTTCAGAGAGGAGTTAACACCACTACTAAAGATATTTTAAAGCATAGAAAAGGATGGAACACTCCCTAAGTCATTCTATGAAGCCAGCATATCCCTGATACCAAAACCAGCTAAAGACAGCACAAAAAGAAAATTACAGACCTCATGACCGTAGATGCAAAAATCCTCAATAAAATTCTAGCCAATATAGGGGGAGAGTAAGGGGAGTATGGAGTAAGGTGTATATAAGCTTATATGTGACAGACTGACTTGATTTGTAAACGTTCACTTAAAGCTCAATAAAAATTATTTAAAAAAAATTCTAGCCAATAGAATTCAACAACATATCAAAAAAATAATTCACCATGACCAAGTGGGATTCATACCAGTTATGCAAGGATGGTTCAATATTAGAAAAACAATTAATGTAATCCATCATATAAATAAAACAAAAGACAAGAACCACATGATTTTATCAACTGATGCGGAAAAGGCATTTGACAAAGTCCAACACCCATTCATGATAAAAACTCTCAGCAAAATAGGAATAGAAGGAAACTTCCTCAACATAATAAAGGGCATTTATACAAAGTCATCAGCCAACATCATCCTTAATGGAGAGATTCTGAAAACATTCCCCCTGAGAACGGGAAGGAGACAAAGATGCCCCTTATCACTACTCTTATCTAACATTGTGTTGGAGGTCCTAGCCAGAGTAATTAGGCTAGATAAAGAAATAAACGGCATCCAGACTGGCAAGGAAGAAGTAAAAGTATCTCTATTTGCAGATGACATGATCTCATACACAGAAAACCCTAAAGAATCCTCAAAAAAAACTACTAAAACCAATAGAAGAGTTCAGGAGAGTATCAGGTTACAAGATATACATTCAAAAATCAGTTGGATTCCTCTACACCAACAAAAGGAACATCGAAGAGGAAATCGCCAAATAAATACCACTTACTGTAGCCCCCCAAAAGATAATATACTTAGGAATAAATCTAACCAGAGACGTAAAAGACCTATATGAAGAAAACTACAAGTTACTACTGCAAGAAACCAAGAGACCTAAACCAAACAAACACCAAACCCAGTGCTTTTGAGCCGATTCCAACTCATAGCGACCTTACAGGACAGGGTAGAACTGCCACATAGAGTTTCCAAGGAGCGCCTGGTGGATTTGAACAGCTGACCCTTTTGTTAGCAGCCGTAGCACTTAATTATTACGCCACCAGGGTTTCCATAAAGAAACCTACATAAGGAAAATCATACCTGGCTCATGGATAGGAAGACTTAACATTGTAAAAATATCTATTCTACCAAAAGCCATCTATAGATACAATGCAATTCCTATCCAAATTTCAACGACATTTTTTAATGAGATGGAGAAACAAATCACCAACTTTATATGGAAGGGGAAGAAGACCTGGATAGGTAAAGAATTACCAAAAAAGAAGAACAAATTGGGAGACCTCACTCTACCTGATTTTAGAACTGCCACAGTAGTCAAAACAGCCTGGTACTGGTTCAACAACAGACACAGAGACCAATGGAACAGAATTGAGAATCCACACATAAATCCATCCACATATGAGCAGTTGATATTTGACAAAGTGCCTGTGTCAGTTAATTGGGGAAAAGATAGTCTTTTTAACAAACGGTGCTGGCATAACTGGATATCCATCTGCAAAAAAAATGAAACAAGACCCATACCTCACATCATGCACAAAAACTAACTCTGAATGGATCAAAGACCTAAACATAAAGTCTAAAACTATAAAGATCATGGAAGAAAATGCAGGGACAACGTTAGGAGCCCTAATACATGGCATAAACAGAATACAAAACATTACTAAAAATGCCGAAGAGAAACCAGATAACTGGGAGCTCCTAAAAATGAAACACCTATGCTCATCCAAAGACTTCACCAAAAGAGTAAAAAGATTACCTACAGATTGGGAAAAAGTTTTCAGCTATGACATCTCCGACTAGCACCTGATCTTTAAAATCTACATGGTTCTGTGAAAACTCAACCACAAAAAGACCAATAACCCAATTAAAAAATGGGCAAAGGATATGAACAGGCACTTCACTAAAGAAGACATTCAGGTGGCTAACAGATACATGAGGAAATGCTCTTGATCATTAGCCATTAGAGAAATGCAAATCAAAACTGCAATGAGATTCCATCTCACTCCAACAAGGCTGGTATCAATCCAAAAAACACATAATAATCAATGTTGGATAGGTTGTGGAGAGACTGGAACACTGCTGGTGGGAATGTAAAATGGTATAACCACTTTGGAAATCAATTTGGCACTTCCTTAAAAAGCTAGAAATAGAACTACTATATAATCCAGCAATCCTATTCCTTGGAATATATCTTAGAGAAATAAGAGCCTTTACACAAACAGATATATGCACATCCATGTTCATGGCAGCACTATTTACAATAGCAAAAATTTGGAAGCAACCAAGGTGCCCATCAAAGGATGAATGGATAAACTATGGTATATTCACACAATGGCATAGTACACATCGAAAAAGAACAATGTTGAAGCCATGAAACATTTCATAACATGGAGAAATCTGGAAGACATTATGCTGAGTGAAATTAGTCAGTTGCAAAAGGACAAATATTGTATAAGACCACTATTATAAGAACTGGAGGAATAGTTTAAACAGAGAAGAAAATACTCTTTGATGGTTACCAGAGGGGGCAGGGCAGAAGGGAGGTAGAGGGGTATTCACTAATTAGATAGTAGATAAGTTGTATTTTAGGTGAAGGAAAAGATGATACACAATACAGGAGAGGTCAACACAAATGGACTAAACCAAAAACAAAGAAGTTTCCTTAAAAAACTGAACACTTCAAAGGCCAGCATAGCAGGTTTGAGGACCATGGTTTCAGGGGACACCTATGTCAATTGGCATAATAAAATCTGTTAAGAAAACATTCTGCATTCCACTTTGGAGAGTGGTGTCTTCAGTCTTAAATGCTAGCAAGCGGCCATTTAACATGCATCAATTGGTCTCAACCCACCTGGAACAAGGAAGAATGAAGAACACCAAAGGCACAAAATAATTATGAGCCTAAGAGCCAAAAAGGACCACATAAACCAGAGACTACATCAGCCTGAGACCAGAAGAGCTAGATGGTACCTGGCCACAACCAACGACTGCCCTGACAGGGAACCCAAAAGAGAAACCCTGAGGGAGCAGGAGAGCAGTGGGAAAAAAAAGCAGACCCCAAATTCTCATAAAAAGACCAGACTTAATGGTCAGACTGGGACTGGAGGAACCCTGGAGGCCATGGACCCCAGACCGTCTGTTACCCCAGGGCAGGAATGATTCCCAAAGCCAACTCTTCAGACAGGGATTGGGTTGGAATAGGGGATGGAAAATGAGACTGGTGAAGAACCAGCTTCTTGGATCAAGTTGACACATGAGACTATGTTGGCATCTCCTGTCTGGAGGAGAGATGAGAGGGCAGAGGTGGCCAGAAGCTACCCGAATGTACATGAAGAGAGTGGAGGGAAGTACTGTGCTATCTCATCAGAAGAAGAGCAGTTAGTAGTGTATAGCAAGGTGTGTGTAAATTTTTGTATGAGAGACTGACCTGATTTGTAAACTTTGGCTTAAAGCACAATAAAAATTAATTTAAAAAAAAAAGGTCATTGTCTAGCCCCCAGAAGTACTCGACATAAATGGCATGGCACATAATCTAACTCCTGAATTAACTTCTATAATTCCTCTATGGACCTAGGCTGAGAAGGTCCCACTCATTCCGCCACGCTCTTCTGCAACACAAGATGATTCAATCTGTGAGGGCATGTATGCCCTTTGTGTTCCAAGCTGCATTTAAACTCTGCCAGAGGGCGGGATGGGTGGTTACACTTCTTATTTTCTCTGCCTCAGCTCTATTTAAAGAGACACTGTCTCCCCAGATATTTCACAGGCATAGTAATCAAGCCGCATAGTTGCCCTCTCTTTCTGCTGAAATTCTCCACACAAGTCAATCATCTTATGGAGGGTGTATTTCCACAGTGTCATGGAACTGGCTGGCAGAATTTCTTGTCAGGGGTTATTGGGTTCTCTAGTAGCTTTTATTTTATGAAAAATGAGCAGCTGTGCCTTGTGGGGTGCTGCTCTGCACTATCAAACTCCTCCTCAACTATTACATCCACATCTGATTTACTACTCGATCCACTCAGTCACGGATTCTACCATTTTTGCATCTCAGTCAACTCTCATCAATACTGCCCTAATCTTTGCCCTTGGCACTCTTCTTTCTCCCATCTTTACAAACCTGCAAGCCAGCATCTCTAATTGCTACTCTTGCTCTCAGACATGGCTACTTAATACGTCAGTCTTTGCCACACAGGACTGGCGCACATCTCTTTCTAACTGCATTTCTTCCCACAGAGCTTCTATGCACACTTCAGCAGCTAGCTGGGCATTGGTGGCCAGCTGAACTGCCCAGAGCGGTGGTCATCCCACACCGCTACTGCTTTCTTAGCTTTCTTTCCACACTTATGAAGGTGCACATCTCCCCACAACTGTGCTATGCTGCTTGGAGTTTTTGGGCCATCTCTGTACTCACATGGCAGACCTCACACATCAAGCATATGGGCTAGACCTCCCCTCATGGAAGTTGCTGGCCAATCAGGGATTTCCCCCGTGGATACCTCACTCCCACTCATTTTGTAAAGGGACTTGAACCCTTGGGGTCTGGTCTTAGGACTGTGCATAGTCACCCTCTTTTTGCCTAGTTTCCCAAGAACAGTGGAACAACTTGGTCGAGAACACTTACCTAAATTTAGAGGCCTCTCCCATTCAGTTTCTGTTCCCTGGCTGAGGAGGGGACCTAGTTGATCTCATCCTGGGGTAAGGATCATGGTGGCTGCCCAAGACACCTTACTGATCAAAGGAGATCGGGGTGTGCCTTAAGAGGTTGTGGTGGTCTGGACACTCACTGCCCAGGTTTCAGAGTCCACGTGTCCCAGCAGAGTTGCCAGAATTTGTAACTGAATTCCTTTCAAGTTCTTGTCCTGTCCTATTACCTGGCCAAAATAGGATGGATGCCAATTGCAACGGAAAAAGAAGTGGTAAATTTATTGTCTGCACAGACAAGGAGCAACACTGGGCCTAGTGGCCAAAAGACCACATGCTTCCAGCCTGAGAGGATCAGAGAGCTTTAATTTCCTCGAGTCCCTGGAAGGCAGGGATTTGCGCCTGAAACTCTACACCCTGACCCCTCCCATGCCCAAATTTGGAGATCTGGATTCTGAGTCATTCTTCATAGCAAGTTTGCATTTTGGGACTTCTCGCTTTTTAAAGGGGCTTGGGTAGAACTGTGGGCTGGAGAATATCTTCCCTTCTGGTGATGCTTGGGTCTGGGGTCCAGTAAGGACATAATTCCTTTGGTTTGCACATGCAGTTTGCATGTGGGTCGAGATATTGGTTTGCATGTGGTTCAAGTTCTAGCACTTGGAATGAACTGCGATTAGGAGCCACACTTTGCAAAGGTGGCAAAGCGGGAAACGAGGCAGAGAGGGAGCCTCAGCAGAGAGAAGTTTCAGTATATTGACTGTGGGTGTGGGCTCTACTCAAGGCCTCTACTTCCTAGCTCACAGTAGCCTCTGTTAGCAGCTCTCAGTGCTGATCAGAAGGTGGAGTAGACATACCTGAAGTGATCCCCAGGAAAATCTGTCTGTTGATTTGGAGACCTAACTTATGGTGCATCCACTGTGTGCAGGCAGGCAGAGTGCTTGATGTGGGAGCAGACTCCACTGGAGGTGGCCTTCTGTAGCAATTCACAATAGCCTGGCAGCCAACAGTTACTAGATTGGGAAGGGGCTGACATGCTCTGAACGGACCCCCAGAGAGCTTTGCCTTGCTGCTATCAGATCCCCACCAGTACTATGTTGGCAGTGGGTGCAGGCTCCATTCAAGGCACCAGCTTTCTAAGTCACAGCAGCCTCAATCAGCAGTTCTCAGCACTGACCGGAAGGGGGGCAGACAGACTTAAACTGACCACAAGAGAGATCTGTCTTGTTGATTTGGAGGCCTGATCTATGGGGTGTGCAGGTAGACAGAGTGCTGACTACGGGACCAGATTTCATTGCAAGGGGGCTTCTGCAGCAATTCACAGCAGCCTGGCAGACAACAGTTACCAGGTGGGGGAGGTTCTGACACATTCCAAAAGAATCCCAGGAGGTCTGCCTTGTTGCTATCAGAGCCCCAACAGTAGTATGTTGGCTGTAGGTGCCGGCTCCACTCCATGCGCCCACTTCCTAGCTCACAGAAGCTTCAGTCAGCAGTACTCGGCCTGTTGGCTGATAGTTACCAAGTGGGGGAGGGGTTGGCATGCTCTGAATGGACGCTCAGAGAGGCCTGTCTTGTTGATTTTACTGCAGAAGCTTGGGGTCCAGTCTCTTTGCACAAACATGGAGTGTAGTGGCTAGGGAAGGAGTCTCCTTTGCTGGGGTCACTTCCCAAGTTCACAGAAGCCAGTAGCTCTCGTGGCTGGGGGGAGGGGTGGGGCAGTGAGAGAAGCAATTTTTCCACAATATGCGATTTGTCCTTGACTCATTGATTGTTGCCTCTCTGCGGTTCCCTGCTGCTGTCCTCTGCTCCCTGATTCAGAGTTCCTCAAGGCCGAGCAATGTTTTTTTATTTTTTATTTTTTTTATTTTTAATAACTTTTATTAAGCTTCAAGTGAACGTTTACAAAACCAATCAGTCGGTCACATATAAGTTTACATACATCTCACTCCCTACTCCCACTTGCTCTCCCCCTCTTGAGTCAGCCCTTTCAGTCTCTCCTTTCTTGACAATTTTGCCTGCTTCCCTCTCTCTCTATCCTCCCATCCCCCCTCCAGACAAGAGTTGCCAACACAATCTCAAGTGTCCACCTGATATAATTAGCTCACTCTTCATCAGCGTCTCTCTCCCACCCGCTGACCAGTCCCTTTCATTTCTGATGAGTTGTCTTCGGGGATGGTTCCTGTCCTGTGTCAACAGAAGGTCTGGGGACCTTGGCCGCCGGGATTCCTCCAGTCTCAGTCAGACCATTAAGTATGGTCTTTTTATGAGAATTTGGGGTCTGTATCCCACTGATCTCCTGCTCCCTCAGGGGTCCTCTGCTGTGCTCCCTGTCAGGGCAGTCATCGATTGTGGCCGGGCACCAACTAGTTCTTCTGGTCTCAGGATGATGTAGGTCTCTGGTTCATGTGGCCCTTTCTGTCTCTTGGGCTCTTAGCTGTCGTGTGGCCTTGGTGTTCTTCATTTTCCTTTGCTCCAGGTGGGTTGAGACCAATTGCTGCATCTTAGAAGGCCGCTTGTTAGCATTTAAGACCCCAGACGCCACATTTCAAAGTGGGACGCAGAATGATTTCATAATAGAATTATTTTGCCAATTGACTTAGAAGTCCCCGCAAACCATGTTCCCCAGACCCCCGCGCTTGCTCCACTGACCTTTGAAGCATTCATTTTATCCCGGAAACTTCTTTGCTTTTGGTCCAGTCCAATTGAGCTGACCTTCCATGTATTGAGTGTTGTCTTTCCCTTCACCTAAAGCAGTTCTTATCTACTGATTAATCAATAAAAAACCCTCTCCCACCCTCCCTCCCTCCCCCCCCGTAACCACAAAAGAATGTGTTCTTCTCAGGTTTACTATTTCTCAAGATCTTATAATAGTGGTCTTATACAATATTTGTCCTTTTGCCTCTGACTAATTTCGCTCAGCATAATGCCTTCCAGGTTCCTCCATGTTATGAAATGTTTCAGAGATTCGTCACTGTTCTTTATCGATGCGTAGTATTCCATTGTGTGAATATACCACAATTTATTTACCCATTCATCTGTTGATGGACACCTTGGTTGCTTCCAACTTTTTGCTATTGTAAACAAAGCTGCAATAAACATGGGTGTGCATATATCTGTTTGTATGAAGGCTCTTGTATCTCTAGGGTATATTCCTAGAAGTGGGATTTCTGGGTTGTATGGTAGTTCTATTGCTAACTGTTTAAGATATCGCCAGATAGATTTCCAAAGTGGTTGTACCATTTTACATTCCCACCAGCAGTGTATGAGAGTTCCAATCTCTCCGCAGCCTCTCCAACATTTATTATTTTGTGTTTTTTGGATTAATGCCAGCCTTGCTGGTGTGAGATGGAATCTCATCGTGGTTTTAATTTGCATTTCTCTGATGGCTAATGATCGAGAGCATTTTCTCAAGTATCTGTTGGCTGCCTGAATATCTTCTTTAGTGAAATGTGTGTTCATATCCTTTGCCCACTTCTTGATTGGGTTGTTTGTCTTTTTCTGGTTGAGTTTTGACAGAATCATGTAGATTTTAGAGATCAGGCGCTGGTCGGAGATGTCATAGCTGAAAATTCTTTCCCAATCTGTAGGTGGTCTTTTTACTCTTTTGGAGAAGTCTTTAGATGAGCATAGGTGTTTGATTTTTAGGAGCTCCCAGTTATCGGGTTTCTCTTCATCATTTTTGGTAATGTTTTGTATTCTGTTTATGCCTTGCATTAGGGCTCCTAGGGTTGTCCCTATTTTTTCTTCCATGATCTTTATCGTTTTAGTCTTTATGTTTAGGTCTTTGATCCACTTGGAGTTAGTTTTTGTGCATGGTGTGAGGTATGGGTCCTGTTTCATTTTTTTGCAAATGGATATCCAGTTATGCCAGTACCATTTGTTAAAAAGGCTATCTTTTCCCCAGTTAATTGACACTGGTCCTTTGTCAAATATCAGCTGCTCATACGTGGATGGATCTATGTCTGGGTTCTCAATTCTGTTCCATTGGTCTATGTGTCTGTTGTTGTACCAATACCAGGCTGTTTTGACTACTGTGGCTGTATAATAGGTTCTAAAGTCAGGTAAGGTGAGGCCTCCCACTTTCTTCTTCTTTTTCAGTAGTGCTTTGCTTATCCGGGGCTTCTTTCCCTTCCATATGAAATTGGTGATTTGTTTCTCTATCCCCTTAAAATATGACATTGGAATTTGGATTGGAAGTGCGTTAAATGTATAGATGGCTTTTGGTAGAATAGACATTTTTACTATGTTAAGTCTTCCTATCCATGAGCAGGGTGTGTTTTTCCACTTAAACATGTCCTTTTGAATTTCTTGTAGTAGAGCTTTGTAGTTTTCTTTGTATAGGTCTTTTACATCCTTGGTAAGATTTATTCCTAAGTATCTTATCTTCTTGGGGGCACTGTGAATGGTATTGATTTGGTGATTTCCTCTTCGGTGTTCTTTTTGTTGATGTGGAGGAATCCAAGTGATTTTTGTATGTTTATTTTATAACCTGAGACTCTGCCAAACTCTTCTATTAGTTTCAGTAGTTTTCTGGAGGATTCCTTAGGATCTTCTGTGTATATAATCATGTCATCTGCAAATAGTGATAACTTTACTTCTTCCTTGCCAATCCGGATACCTTTTATTTCTTTGTCTAGCCTAATTGCCCTGGCTAAGACTTCCAAAACAATGTTGAATAAGAGCGGTGATAAAGGGCATCCTTGTCTGGTTCCCATTCTCAAGGGAAATGCTTTCAGGTTCTCTCCATTTAGAGTGATATTGGCTGTTGGCTTTGCATAGATGCCCTTTATTATGTTGAGGAATTTTCCTTCAATTCCTATTTTGGTAAGAGTTTTTATCATGAATGGGTGTTTTATTGCATTTATTGGTGAATTTGTGGAGGAGGGTCAGAACAATGATCTGTTTACACCTACATTTTCCCAGAACCCCCTACTATTAAGTTTTAATGTCCAAGTAGCACTAAAATTATTGTGGGTGCAGGAGTTTTCTGTGTTCCACACTTTTGGGAGTCCTTCTTTTCAGGAAAGTGAAGGGGATTTGAAGTTAAACAGGTCTAGACTGGAAAGTTGCATGTGAAGGTGAACAATCTTGTCAATAATTAGCTGTTTTGCATCCCACAGCCTGAGATAATCCCTCAGTCCTGGATTACGGATTCCTTTACATAGTGTTGCTGAGTAGTATATGTCATTCTTGGTGAGACAGTTATTCCCCTGACAACACCATTTCCACCTGCAGAAACCCAAAACCCTAGCAGGATATAGCATCCCTGTAATGTGCCTGGAGTCTCCAGGCTAGAAGTAAAAGGAGCTATTCTGTAACCAATAGGCTGGCAGTCCATCTTCCTAACTTTTTCATGAGTAAGGAAAGAACAAATAGCTCAAAAAATGACAGTGACATTAGAAACATCTCCTTGGGAAGTTGGGCACCTTGCCCAGTGTGAAAGAATAGAAAACTGGAGCTGCCCCTTCTGTCACTGCCCTGTATGAGGTCCAAAGAAATCAGCTTTCCAGAATGGGTTATTACCTGAAAAGTGGAGGGCCAAAGCCAGCCAGTCAGGGCTTTCATTCCAGTGTTGTCTTGTGGGGGGGGGGGGCACCAGAAAAACACAGAAACTTTCCACTCTCTGTCCCTGGAAGTTGTCTCATGATCATAGATGTCTTAGTCATCTAGTGCTGTTATAACAGAAATAACACAAGTGGATGGCTTTAACAAAGAGAAGTTTATTTTCTAATAGTAAAGTAGGCTAAAAGTCCAAATTCAGGGCATCAACTCCAGGGGAAGACTTTCTCTTTCTGTTGGCTCTGGAGGAAGATTTCTTGTCATCAATCTTCCCCTGGTCAAGGAGCTTCTCAGGTGCAGGGACCTCAGGTCCAAAGGATGCACTCTGCTCCCAGTGCTGCTTTCTTGATGGTATGAGGTCTCCAACTCTCTGCTTGCTTCCCTCCTCTTTTATCTCTTGAGAGATAAAAGGTGGTGCAGGCCACACCCCAGGGAAACTCCTTTACTTTGGATGAGGGAGGTGACCTGAGTAAGGGTGGTGTTACAATCCCACACCAATCCTTTTAACCACAGGCAGAGATTATGATTTATAACACATAGGAAAATCACAAAATGGAGGACAACCACGCATGGCCTAACCAAGTTGGCACATATTTTGGGGGACACAATTCAATCCATTATAATAGACTACACAATATTTAGCAAATTTTAAGAAGTTAGAAACATGAAAATTCATGAGAAGTGAGGGTGTAGTGATGTTGAGTAAAACAAATGACATTATTAAGAAAGAGGTCAGTGTACTGGAAGTAGCACAGGGCTTTGGATAGACAAACCTAGGGTTGAAAATGAGCTCCAAAATTAGCTAGCTATGTATCCTTGAGCAAGTTCTTTAACATCATTCCTTAAAGGAAAGTGTATTGAATGCCCATTATATTAAAACAAAAACAAAACACGTTGCTGTTGAGTTGCTGACTGGTATGTGTCAGGAACTATTCCCTCTGTTAATTCCTTATCTGGAAAATGAGGATAATAATAGTGCCAACCTTCTAAACAAGTCCCCTGCTGAGACCACATGAGAAAAGGGGTTTGTCTCTGTTTTCCCAGCATCCCCTGTCCTCACAGATTTCATAGTTCTCATCTTTCTGCTACTGTAATTGTCTGTGTGCCTGTCTGCCCATTAGACTGTGATGTGAGTCATTATGTGTGCTCAGAGCCCAATACAGTGCCTGGGACCTGATGCATTGAACATGCTCAGTAAATACTCATTGTATAAAGAATATGAAGCATTCTACTCACCCAGTAAAATTTAGATGTTTTTGTACTGATTATTTGTTAATTGATAATAATATATGGTAAATGAATGATCATAGGGCATCTTTCAACTCCAATTTTCTTCAGCTCTAACCTTCAGAAATTTCTAGTGCTTGTATATTCTTGAATTCTTGATTTGAGAATGTATCTGAATGAATCTGTTAGCATGATATCCACATATTTTTTTCCTTATAATGGGACTGAACTGGTAATTCACTTACAGTTCCCACATGCTAATTAGAATATTTTATTTTGTAGGTGAAAGGTAAAGATAACATTCAGGCTTACATAGACATGTTTGAGGATGTGAACACAGTGATCAACAGAATTGTCAAATATAGGTTAGCACTCTTGTAATCACAAGAGATAGTTCTGTTGGTTATTCTCCAAATTCTGTAGCCACACCTTCTCTGTCTAGTTCACTTACCTCCTCATCTTCTATGTCACTCCATTGCACTTCTAATTCATTAAGCACAAGCCTTCATTAACCTCATTACTGTATGTGGTGGCCTCCTCCTATAGGCTGTGAGAATTTTTTTTGAGGTAATAAATGTTAATTATTGCTTTCAGCCATTAGGTTTTGGGGTAACTTGTAACACAGCAATAGATAACACAGATCTGGGCACCTGCAAGTGTTGTGCTGTCATAATGGAAACCTGAAATGGGAGGGTGGCTTTGTTTAGTTAGTTTTGTTCTTAATTTTATTCTGCCTAAGGTGAAAGTTTATAATCCAAATTGGTTTCTCATTCAAAAATTTATACACAAATTGCTTTGCGACATTGGTTGCAATCCCCGCAATGTGTCAGCACTCTCCCTCTTTTCACCCTGGGTTCCCATTGTCCATTGGACCAGTTTTCCTGTCCCTTCCTGCCTTCTAAGTCTGCTATTGGGCAGGTGTTGCCCAAGTGGTCCCATAAAATTGATTGAACTAAGAAGTACATTCGTCATGTGTGTTACTGTTTGTTTTATAGGCCTGTTTAATATTTGGCTGAAAGGCGGACTTCAGGAACGGCTTCAGTTCTGACTTAGCAGGGTGGCCATAGTCTCAGAGGTTCCTCCAATCTCCGTCAGACCAGTAAGTTTGGTCTTTTTTGTGAATTTGAATTTTGCTGTACATTTTTCTCCTGCTCTTTATTGTGATCACTGTCAGAGGGGTTGGTCATGGTAGCTGGGCACCTTCTGAACTCAGGCTGGTGGAAGTTGTGGTTCATGTGGTCCATTAGTCCTTTGGACTAATATTTTACTGTGTCTTTGAATTTTTTCATTCTCCTTTGCTCCGGATGGGATGGGACCAATAGATGTATCTTAGATGGGTGCTTGCAAACTTTTATGATCGCTTACGCTATTCACCAAAGTAGGATGTAGAACTTTTTTTTATGGACTATGTTATGCCAATTGACCTAAATGTCCCCTGAAACTATGTTTCCCATTCCTCAGACCCAGTAACTCAGTCTCTCAAGGTGTTACATGTGTCTAGGAAGCTTCTATGAATTTGCCTTGGTCAAGTTGTGTTGACTTCCCTTATATTGTGTGTCGTTGTTCCCTTCAACAAAGTTAACACTTGTCTACTATCTAGTGATTTTCTCTCTCCACCTCTACCCTCCCTCTTAAACATCAAAGATTTGTTTTTCTGCATGTAAACCTTTTCTTGAGCTTTTATAAAAACGGTCTCATACAATATTTGTTCTTTTGTGATTGTCTTATTTCACTCAGCATAATGCCCTCCAGCTTCATCCATGTTTTGAGGTGTTTCATGGATTCATCGTTGTTTTTTATACTTGCATAGCATTCCATTGTTTGTACATACCATAATTTGCTTATCCATTCGTACGTTAATGGGCACTTAGAGACTGAGCAGAAACAAAATCAACAACAATGAATAAAAGGAAAAGACAATATATAAAGATATATATAGTCACCACAAAAAATTAAGTGGAAAAAAGAAACTGTGAACAACACGTAAAAAATGATATCAAAATGGCAGCACTAAACTCATACCTATCCATGATTGCTCTGAATGTAAATGGACTAAATGCACCGATAAAGAGACAGAGAATGGCAGAATGGATAAAAAACACTATCCGAATATATGCTGCCTACAAGTGACACACCTTAGACTTAGAGACACAAACAAACTAAAAAGCAAAGGATGGAAAAAACAAACAAGAATCAAAAAAGAGCAGGAGTGGCAATACTAATTTCTGAGAAAATAGACTTTAAGGTTAAATCCACCACAGAGGATAAGGAAGGACACTATATAATGATTAAAGGAAAAATATACCATAATGAAATAACTATATTAAACATTTATGCACCCAATGACAGGGCTGCAAGATACATAAAACAAACTCTAAAGCATTGAAAACTGAGATAGACAGCTCCACAATTATAGTAGGACGCTTCAACACACCACTTTTGGTGAAGGACAGGGCATCCAGAAAGAAGCTCAATAAAGACACGGAAGATCTAATTGCCACAATCAACCAACTTTACCTTATAGATATGTACAGAGCACTCCACCCCAAAGCAGTCAAGTATACTTTCTTTTCTAGTGCACATGGAACATTCTCTAGAATAGACCACATATTAGGTCATAAAGGAAGACTTAGCAGAATCCAAAACACTGAAATATTACAAAGCATCTTCTGTGATCATAAGGCCATAAAAGTGGAAATCAATAACAGGAAAAGCAGGGAAAAGAAATCAAACACTTGAAAACTGAACAGTGTCCTGCTAAAAAAGACTGGGTTATAGAAGGCTTTAATGATAGAATAAAGACAACCATAGAATCCAATGAGAATGAAAACACTTTCTACCAGAAACTTTGGGACACAGCGAAAAGAGTGCCCAGAGGTCAATTTATATCAATAAATGCACACATACAAAAAGAGGAAAGAGCCAAAATCAAAGAATTACCCCTACAACTTGAACAAATAAAAAGAGAGCAACAAAAGAAACCCTCAGGCACAAGAAGAAAGCAAATAATAAAAATTAGAGCAGAATTAAATGAAGTAGAAAACAGAAAAACAATTGAAAGAATTAACAAGACCAAAACTGGTTCTTTGAAAATATCAACAAAATTGATAAACCACTGGCCAAACTGACAAAGGAAAAACAGGAGAGGAAGCACATAACCCAAAAAAGAAATGAGATGGGCGATATTAAAACAGACCCAATTGAAATTAAAAGAATCATATCAGATTATTATGAAAAATTACACTCTAACAGATTTGAAAACCTAGAAGAAATGGATGAATTTCTAGAAACACTACCTATCTAAACTAACATGAACAAAGGTAGAACTAAATAGACCCGTAACAAAAGAAGACATTGAAAAGGTACTCAAAAAAACTCCCAATAAAAAAGCCCTGGCCCTGATGGCTTTACTGCAGAGTTCTACAAAACTTTCAAAGAAGAGTTAACACCACTACTACTAAAGGTATTTCAGAGCATAAAAAAGGACGGAATACTCCCAAACTCATTATATGAAACCACCATATCCCTGATACCAAAACCAGGGAAAGACACCTTTTTTTTTTTTTTATCCCTAGTGAGGAAACCCTGGTGGCATAGTGGTTAAGTGCTACAGCTCCTAACCAAGAGGTTGGTGGCTCAAATCTGCCAGGCGCTCCTTGGAAGCTCTGGGGGCAGTTCTACTCTGTCTTATAGGGTTGCTATGAGTCAGAATTGACTCGACGGCAGTGGGGTTTTTTTGGGGTTATCCCTCATGAACTTAGATGCAAAATTCTAGCCAATATTCAACAACATAAGAAAAACAGATTTCACCACGACCAAGTGGGATTCATACCAGGTATGCAGGGATGATTCAACATTAGAAAAACAATTAATGTAATCCATCTTATAAATAAAACAAAAGGCAAGAATCATATGATTTTATCGATTGATGCAGAAAAGCCTTTTGACAAAGTTCAACACTCATTCATGATAAAAATTCTCAGCAAAAGAGGACAGAAGGAAAATTCCTCAACATAATAAAGGGCATTTATACAAAGCCAACAGCCAACATCATCCTAAATGGACAGAGCCTGAAAGCATTTCCCTTGAGAACGGGAACCAGATCAGGATGCCCGTTATCACTGCTCGTATTCAACATTGTGCTGGAGGTCCTAGCCAGAGTAATTAGACTAGATAAAGACATAAAGTGCATCCAGATTGGCAAGGAAGAAGTAAAAATATCTCTATTTGCAGATGACATGATCTTATACACAGAAAACCCTAAGGAATCCTCCAGAAAACTACTGAAACTAATAGAAGAGTTCAGCATTGTATCAGGATACAAGATAAACATACAAAAATCAGTTGGATTCCTCTACACCAACAAGAACATTGAAGAGGAAATCACCAAATCAATACCATCTACAGTAGCCTCCTAGAAGATAAAACACCTAGGAATAAATCTTACCAGCGATGTAAAAGACTTATACAAAGAAAACTACGAAACGTTACTGCAAGAAACCAAAAGATACCTACATAAGTGGAAAAACATACCTTCTTCATGGATTAAAAAAATTTTTTTTCATGGATAGGAGGACTTAACATTGTAAAAATGTCTATTCTACCAAAAGCCATTTATAAATACAATGCAATTCTGATCTGAATCCCAACGACATTCTTTAACGAGATGGAGAAACAAATCACCTACTTTATATGGAAGGGCAAGAGGCCCCAGATAAGTAAAGTATTACTGAAAAAAGAAGAACAAAGTGGGAGGGCTTGCTCTACCTGATCTTAGAACGTATTATACCGCCACAGTAGTCAAAAACAGCCTGGTACTGGTACAACAACAGATACATAGACCAATGGAGCAGAATTGAGAATCCAGACATAAAACCAACCACATATGAGCAGTTGGCATTTGACAAAGGCCCAAAGTCAGTTAAATGGGGAAAAAACAGTCTTTTTACAAATGGTGCTAGATACCTATCTGCAAAAAAATGAAACGAGACCCATACCTCACAACATGCACAAAACTGAACTCAAAATAGATTGAAGACCTAAATATAAAATCTAAAACAATAAAGGTCATGGGAGAAAAAATAGGGACAACGTTAGGAGCCCTAATGCATGGCATAAACGGTGTACAAAACATTACTAACAATGCAGAAGAGAATCTAGACAACTGGGAGCTCCTAAAAATCAAACACCTATGCTCATCGAAAGATTTCACCAAAAGAGTAAAAAGATTACCTACAGATTGGGAAAAAGTCTTTAGTTGTGACATTTCCGATCTGCACCTGATCTCTAAAATCTACATGATACTGCAAAAACTCAACTACAAAAAAGACAAATAACCCAATTAAAAAATGGGCAAAAGATATGAAGAGGCACTTCACTAAAGAAGACATTCAGACTGCTAAGAGATACATGAGGAAATGCTCAAGATCATTAGCCATTAGAGAAATGCAAATCAAAACTACAATGAGATTTCATCTCACTCCAACAAGGCTGGCATTAAATCAAAAAGCACAAAATAATAAATGTTGGAGAGGTTGTGGAGAGACTGGAATACTTATACACTGCCGGTGGAATGTAAAACGGTACAACCACTTTGGAAATTGATTTGGAGCTTCCTTAGAAAGCTAGAAATAGAACTACCATATGATCCAGCAATCCCACTCCTTGGAATATATCCTAGAGAAATAAGAGCCTTTACAGGAACAGATATATGCACATCCATGTTCACTGCAGCACTGTTTACAATAGCAAAAAGATGGAAGCAACCAAGGTGCCCGTGAATGAATGAATGGGTAAATAAATTATGGTATATTCACACAATGAAATAGTACACATTAATTTTTTTTATAAAGAACAGTGATAAATCTGTGAAACATTTCATAACATGGAGGAATCTGGGAGGCATTATGCTGAGTGAAATTAGTCAGTTGCAAAAGGAGAAATATTGTATAAGATCACTCTTATAAGAACTCGAGAAATAGTTTAAACAGAGAAGAAAGTATTATTTGATGGTTACGAGTGGGGGTATGAAGGGAGAGAGGGATGGAGAGGGGTTTTCACTAATCACGTAGTAGATAAGAACCATTTTATGTGAAGGGAAAGAGAACACACAATACAGGAGAGGTTAGCACAACTGGATTAATCAAAAGCAAAGAAGTTTCCTGAATAAACTGAACACTTCAAAGGCCAGTGTAGCAGAAGCGGGGTTTTGGGGACCATGGTTTCAGGGGACATCTAAGTCAATTGACATAATAAAATGTATTAAGAAAGCATTCTGCATCCCACTTTGGAGAGTGGCGTCTGGAGTCTTAAATGTTAGCAAGCGGCCATCTAAGATGCATCAGTTGGTCTCAACTGGAGCAAAGAAGAATGAAGAACACCAAAGACACAAGGTAATCATCAGCCCAAGAGGCAGAAACGGCCACATAAACCAGAGACTACATCAGCCTGAGACCAGAAGAACTAGATGGTGCCCAGCTATAACCAATGACTGCTGTGACAGGGAACACAACAGAGAACCCCTGAGGGAGCAGGAGAGCACTGGGATCCAGACTCCAAATTCTCATGAAAAACCAGACTTCATGGTCTGACTGAGAGTAGAAGCGCCCTAGTGGTCATGGTCTCCAGACTTTCTGTTAGCCCAAGACAGGAACCAAAGCTAACTCTTCAGACAAGGATTGAACTGGACAATGGGATATAAAATGATACTGGTGAAGAAATAGCTTCTTGGATTAAGTAGACACATGAGACTATGTTGGCATCTCCTGTTTGGAGGGGAGATGAAAGGGCGGAGGGGGTCAGAAGCTGGCTGAATGGACCAAAAAGAGAGAGTGGAGGGAAGGAGTGTGCTGTCTCATTAGAGAGAGTTCAATTAGGAGTATATAACAAAGTGTATATAAATTTTTGTATGAGACTGAATTGATTTGTAAACTTTCACTTAAAGCACAATAAGAAAAATTTTAAAAAAAGAATGCATGTTGGACTTTATCAAATACCTTTTCTGTTTTGATTGAGATGATTATATGTTTCTTTTCTTTAGTTCTATTTATGTGGTGGATTATGTTGACTGATTTTCTAATGTTTAACCATCCTTGCATACCTGGTATGAATCTGCTTGGTTACACTTTATTATTTTTTTGATATGATGCTGCATACTTTTTTTTCGTTATTAAACTTTAGATGAAGGTTCACAGAACAAACTAGTTTCTCATCAGTTAGTACACACATTGTTGTATGACATTGGTTAACAACCCCATGACATGTCAACACCCTCCCTTCTCAACTCTGTGTTCAGTATTACCAGCTTTCCTGTTCCCTCCTACTTTCCAGTCCCCGCCCCAGGGCTGGTGCGCCACTTTAGTATTGTTTTATTCCGTGGTCCTGTCCAATCTTTTGCTGAAGAGTGAACCTCAGGAGTGACCTCATTACTGAGCTGAAAGGGTGTCCAGGGTCCATACTCTCAGGGTTTCTCCAGTCTCTATCAGGCCAGCAAGTCTGGTCTTTCTTTTTGAATTATAATTTTGTTCTCTGTTTTTCTCCGGCTCTGTCTGGGACCCTCTATTGTTATCCCTGTCAGAGCAGTCAGTGGTGGTAGCCAGGCACCATCTCGTTGTACTGGACTCAGTACAACTCAGTACTGGAGGCTGTGGTAGATGTGGTCCATTAGTCCTTTGGACTAATCTTTCGCTTGTGTCTTTAGTTTTCTTCATTCTTCCTTGCTCCCGAAAGGGTGAGACCAGTGGAGTGTCCTAGATGGCTGCTCACAGGCTTTTAAGGCCTCAGACACTACTCACCAAAGTAGAATGTAGAACATTTTATTTATAAACTCTTTTATGCCAATTGAGCTAGATGTTCCCTGAGACCATGGTCTCCACAGCCCTCAGCCCAGCAATTTGGTCCCTCAGGGAGTTTGAGTGTGTCTATGGAGCTAACATGGCCCAGCCTTGTACAGGCTGTGCTGGCTTCCCCAGTATTGTGCACTGTCTTATTGCTTATCTATTGTCTATTAAGTGTTTTTCCAGATGTGATGCTGAATTTTATTGGCTAGAATTTTGTTGAGGATATTTCCATCTATATTTATGAGAGATATTGGTCTGTAATTTTCTTTTTTTGTGGTGTCTTTCCCTGGCTTGGTATCAGGGTAAATCTGGGTTCATAGAATGAATTTGGGAGTATCCCTTCTTTTTCTATACTCTGAAATAGTTTGAGTAGTACTGGTGTGAGCTCCTGTCTGAATTTTGGTAAAATTCTTCAGCAAAGCTGTCTGTGTCAGGGCTTTTTTATTTTTTTAAACCTCTTTATTATGGGTCTGTTTAGGTTTTCTGCCTCAATTTGTGTTAGTTTAGGTAGGTAGTGCATTTCTAGAAATTTGTGCATTTCCTCTAGGTCTCAAATTTGTTGGAGTACAGTTTTTCATAGTATTCTGTTATGATCTTTTTTATTTTAGTAGGGTCTGTTGTAATGTCGCCCATCCTATTTCTTATTTGGGTTGTTTGCTTCCTCTCCACTTTTTCTTTTGTCAATTTAGCCAGTCCTTTTTCGATTTTGTTGAAATTTTCCAAAGGACCAGCTTTTCGTCTTGTTGATTCTTTCTGTTGTTTCATTTATTTCCACCGTAATCTTTATTATTTTCTTTCTTCTGGTGCCTGTGGGTTTCTTTTACTGTTCTCTTTATATTTGCTCGAGTTGTTGGGCTAACATTTCGATTTTGACCCATTCTTCTTTTTTGGTGTGTGTGTTTGTTGCAATAAATTGCCTTTGCTTATCAAAGGTTTTGGTAAGATGTGTTTTCATTCTCATTTGATTCCAGGAATTTTTTTTAAATTGTACTTTATGTGATAGTTTACAGAGCAGATTAGTTTATCATTCGACAATTTATACACGAATTTTTTGTGACATTGGTTGCAATCCCCACAATGTGTCAACACTTTCCCTTTCTCCATCCCAGGTTCCCCATTTACATTTGTCCTGCTTTCCTGTCCCTGGATCTCCTCCTATTTTCTGGGCAGGTGTTGCCCATTTGATCTCATATACATGATTGGACTAAGAAGCTTGTCCCTCACATGTGTTAGTGTTTATTGTACAAAACCAAAATACCACACCAAACCCATTGCTGTTGAGTCGATTCCGACCCATAACGACCCAATAGGATGGAGTAGAACTGGCCCATAGAGTTTCCAAGGAGCGCCTGGGGAATTCGAACTGCCGACCTTTTGGTTAGCAGCGGTAGCTCCTAACCACTATGCCACCAGGGTTTCCATTTGTTTTACAGGCATCTATCATCTTTCCATGAATGCTGAACTTCAGGAGTGAGTTCAGCTCTGAGTTAAATGATGTCTGGGGTCCATAGGCTCGGGGCTTCTCCAGTGTCTGTCAGACCAGTAAGTCTGGTCTATTTTTGTGAATCTGAATTTTGTTCTATATTTTTCTCCTGCTCTGTTCAGGACAGTCTATTTTGATCCTTGTTAGAGGGGTATGTGGTGGTAGCCGGGTGTCACCTAGTTCTTCTGGGTTCAGACTGGTGGAGGCTGTTGTATTTGTGGTCAGTTAGTCCTTTGGACTAATATTTCCCTTGTGTCTTTTGTTTTCTTCATTCTTCTTTGTTCCAGATAGGATGAGACCTGTAGATTATCTCTGATGGCTCTTTGAAAGCTTTTTTAAGACCCCAGATGGTACTCGCCAATGTCAGGTGTAGAATATTTTCTTTATGAACTATGTTATGCCAACTGACCTAGATGTCCCATGAGATCATGTACCCCAGCTCTCATCCCAGTAATTCAGTCCCTCAGGGTGTTTGGATGTGTCTATGAAGCTTCCACAACCTTGTCTTGATCAAGTTGTGTTGACTTCCCCTATATTGTGTACTGTCTTTCCCTTCACAAAATTTACCACTTATCTACTATTTAGTTAATGATTTACCCTCCTCACCCCTACCCTCCATCATGGCTATCAAGGATTGTTTCTTTCTGTGTGTAAACCTTTTCTTGATTTTTTATAATAGTGGACTCATGTGATATTTGTCATTTTGTGATTGACTTATTTCACTTAGTGTAATGTCCTTCAGATTCATCCATGTTTTGAGATGTTTCATAGAGTCATTATCGTTCCTGATCGTTGCATAATATTCCATCCTATCCATGTACCATAATTTGTTTATCCACTCATCTATTAATGGGCATGTAACTTGTTTCCACATTTTTGCTATTGTAAATAATGCTGAAATGAACATGGGTGTGCATATGTCTATATGCGTGATGGCTTTTATTTCCCTAGAATGTATTCTTATGAGTGGGATTGCCAACATATATGGCATTTCTATTTCTAGCTTTTTAAGGAAGTGCCATATCATTTTCCATAGTAGTTGTATCATTTTAAATTCCAACAATCAGTGTATAAGAGTTTCAACTTCCGTGCAACCTCTCCAACATTTGTTATTTTATTTTATTTTTTATTGTTTCCAGTAATGTCAGGTTGAGATGGTATTACATTGTAGTTTTGATTTGCATTTATTTAATGACTACTGTGTCTGTTAGCTGCCTGATGTCTTTTTTTGCTTAAGTATCTGTTCATACCCTTTGCCAATTTTTAAAATTGGATTATTTGTCTTTTTTTAAATTATGTTTTAGATGAAGTTTTACAGAGCAAATAAGTTTCTCATTAAAAAATTAATACACATTGTTTTTGCAATATTGATTTTAAGAATTGTCTTTTTGTTGTTGAGGTGTTGCAGTATTTTATAGATTTTAGATATTAGTCCCTTGTCAGACATGTCATAGTTAAAATTTTTTCCCAGCCTGTAGCTTGTCTTTTTCCTCTCTTGGTGAAGTCTTTTGAGGAGCATAAGTGTTTAATTTTTAGGAGCTCCTAGTTTTCTAGTTTATCTTCTAGTGTTTGTACATTGTTAGTTATGGTTTGTACCCTGTTTATGCTATATATTAGGGGGCCTAGCATTGTCCAACTCCACATCCGTCAGTTTGTCATACATTGGTGGCTTGCATGTTGCTGGGATTCTGGAAGCTATGTCACCAGTATTTCAAATACTAGCAGGGTCAACCATGATGGACTTTTTTCCATGGAGCTTTCAGACTAAGACAGACTAGAAAGAAAGACCCGGTGGTTTACTTCTGAAAAAATAAGCCAGTGAAAACCTTAAGAATAGCAGCAGAACACTGATATAGTGCCAGATGATTAGCCTCTCAGGTTGAAGTGGACTCAAAATATGAGCTGTCTCCTTAGAGTGGACATTAATGACGTAGATGAAGTCAAACTTTCAGGACCTTCATCTGATGATGTGGCACAATTCAAAATGAGAAGAAACAGCTGAAAACATCCATTAATGATTAGAATGAAGCATGAATCTAGGAAAATTGGCAGTTGTCAAAAATGAAATTGAACACATAAACATTGATATCCTAGGTATTAGTGAGCTGAAATGGACTGGTATTAGCCATTTTGAATCAGACAATTAAATGTCTGCTATGCCAGGAATGAAAAATTGAAGAAGAATGGCATTACATTCATTGTCAAAAAGAACACTTCAAGATCTGTCCTTAAGTACAACAGACTGTCAGTGATAGGATAACATCCATATACCTACAAGGAAGATGAGTTAATACAACTGTCATTCAAATTATGCACCAACTACTAATGCCAAAGATGAGGAGATTGAAGATTTTTACCAACTTCTGCAGTCTGAAATTGATCGAACATGCAATCAGGATGCATTGATAATTACAGGTGATTGGAATGTGGAATTTGGAAACAAAGAAGAAGGATTACTAGTTGGAAAAGATGACCTTGGTGATAGAAACTAAGCTGGTGATTGTGTGATAGAATTTTGCAAGACCAATGACATTCATTGCAAATACCTTTTTTCAACAACATAAATGATGACTAAACACGTGGTCCTCACTGGAGGGAAAACACAGGAATCAAGTCGACTACATCTGTGGAAACAGACTATTGAAAATCTGAATATCGTCAGTCAGAACAAGGCCAGGGGCTGACCACAGAATGAATTGCTTATATACAAGTTCAAGTTGCAGCTGAAGAAAATTAATACAAGTGTGTGAGGGCCAAAGTGCAACCCTGAATTTGAAAACCATTTCAAGAATACATTCGACCCATTGAACACTAATGATTGAAGACCAGACGAGTGGTGGAATGACATCAAGGACATAATACATGAAGAATGTAAAAGGTCGTTAAAAAGACAGGAAAGAAAGAAAAGACTAAAACAGATGTCAGAAGAGACTCCAAAGGTTACTCTTGAGTGTAGAGCAGCTAAAGTGAAAGGAAGAAATGATCACAGAAGATTTCAGAGGGCAGCTTGAGAAGACAAATTAAAGTATTATAATGAAATGTGCAAAGACCTGGAGTTAGAAAACCAAAAGGGAAGAACATGCTCAGCATTTCTCAAGCTGAAAGAACTGAATAAAAAATTCAAGCCTCGACCTGCAATACTGAAGGATTGTATGGGCAAAATATTAAAATGACACAGGAAGCAAGAAAAGCAGATGGAAGGAACACACAGTGCTGGTACCAAAAAGAATTGGTCAACATTCAACCATTTCAGGAGGTAGCATACGTTCAAGCACCGATGATATTGAAGGAAGAAGTCCAAGGTGCACTGAAGGCATTGGTGCAAAACAAATCTCCAGGAGTTGATGGAATACCAATTGAGATGTTTCAACAGAAAGGGGCAACACAGGAAGTGCTCACTCATCTATGCCGAGAAATTTGGAAGCCAGCTACCTGGCCAACGACTGGAAGAGATTCATATTTGTGCCCATTCCAAAGAAAGCTGATCCAACAGAATGCAGAAATTATTGAACAATATAATTAATATCATACCCAAGTAAAATTTTTCTGATAACTCAAAAATGGCTGCAGCAGTACATCAAAAGCATTCAGAAATTCAAGCCGCATTCAGAAGATGTGGATGTCAAATGCTGACGTCAAATGGATCTTGTCTGAAATCAGACAATACCAGAAAGATGTTGAGCTGTGTTTTATTGACTATTCAAAGCATTCAATAGTGTGGATCATAACAAATTATGGATAACATTTCAAAGAATGGGAATTCCAGAACAACTTAGTTGTGCTCATGTGAAACCTGTACATAGGCCAAGAGGTAGTCAGTCTAACAGAACAAGGGGATACTGTGTGATTTAAAATTAGGATACTTGTGTGTTGGAGTTGTATCCTTTCACCATACTTATCCAATCTGTATGCTGAGCAAATAATAAGAGAAGCTGGACTATAAGAAGAAGAATGTGGCATCATGATTAGAGGAAGACTCATTAACAACCTACGAGATGCAGATGATGCAACTTTGCTTGCTGAAAGTAATGAGGACTTGAAACAGTTACTGGTAAAGATCAAAGACTACAGCCTTCAGCATGGATTGCACCACAACATAAAGAAAACAAAAAATCCTCGCAATTGGACCAATAAGCAACGTCATTATAAACAGAGAAAAATTGAAGTGGTCAAGGATTTCATTTTACTTGGATCCACAATCAATGCCCATGGAAGCAGCAGTCAAGAAACAAACGACACATTACATTGGGCAAATCTGCTGCAAAAGACCTCTTTAAAGTGTTAAAAAGTAAAGACACCATTTTGAGGACTAAGTTATGCCTCGCCCAAGGCATGATATGTTCAATTGCTTCATCTGCATACGAAAGCTCTACAAAGAATAAGGAAGACCAAAGAATTGATGCATTTGTATTATGGGGTTGGTGAAGAATATTGCATATACCGTGGACTGCCAGAAGAACAAACCTGTCTTCAAAGAACAGCCAGAATGTTCCTTGGAAGGGAGGATGGCCAGGCTTTTATGTACTGTAGACATGTTATCAGGAGGGAGCAGTCTGTGGAGAAGAACATCATACTTGGTAAAGTAGAGGGCAGCGAAAAACAGGTAAACCCTCAACAAGATGGATTGACACAGTGACTGCAACAATGATATCAAACTGCAGTGATTGTGAGGATGGCTCCGGACTCATCAGTGTTTAGTTTTGTTGTACATAGGGTCACTATAAGTTGGAACTGACTGGATTGCATAATAATGACAACTATATCTGTGATTATAATCTCACTTGTGTATAGGTTGTTTTTGTTATGTTAAAGTGAGATGGGATTAGTGTAGGGTGTGTCTTAAGTCAATCTCTTTTGACATAAAAAAGAGCTTAAACAAGCAAGGGAAAGAAGCAGAGATAGCAGGAAGGAGATGCCAAGCCATATGTCTTAGGCTGGGTTCTCTAGAGAAGCAAACACGGTAAAGTATATAGATGGATAGATGATAGATAGGTAGATGATAGATAGATAGATGATAGATGATAGATAGATAGATGATAGATAGATAGATAGATAGATAGATAGATAGATAGATAGATAGATAGATAGATAGATAGATAGATAGATAGATGATAGATAGATAGATAGATAGATAGATAGATAGATAGATAGATAGATAGATAGATAGATAGATAGATAGATAGATAGATAGACAGGTAGATAGATGATGATAGATGATAGATAGATAGATGATGATGATGATAGATAGATAGATAGATAGATAGATAGATAGATAGATAGATAGATAGATAGATAGATAGATAGATAGATAGATAGATAGATAGATAGATAGATAGATAGATAGATAGATAGATAGATAGATAGATAGATAGATAGATAGATAGATAGATAGATAGATAGATAGATAGATAGATAGATAGATAGATAGATAGATAGATAGACAGGTAGATAGATGATGATAGATGATAGATAGATAGATGATGATGATGATAGATAGATAGATAGATAGATAGATAGATAGATGATAGATAGATAGATAGATAGATAGATAGATAGATAGATAGATAGATGATAGATAGATAGATAGATAGATAGATAGATAGATAGATAGATAGATAGATAGATAGATAGATAGATAGATAGATAGATGATAGATAGATGACAGACAGATAGAGAGATAGATAGACAGACAGATAGATTGATTTTATATCAAGGAAAACAGCTCATGCGATTGTAGAGTCTGGAATGACCCAAGTCCATGGATCAGGGTAGAGGCCTCTCCCAATTCAAGCAGCCCTAGAAACTGGTAAACTCAGGACTGGCAGGTTGGGGAGCAGGACTCTGACAAATCCCAAGATTGGCAGGCAAGGCCACAAGGTTACTCCTGATTCATGAAGCTGCAGGGGCTGGCAAACCCAAGATGAGCAGGTCAGGGAGCAGGACTCTTTTTTTTTTTATTGTGCTTTAAGTGAAATTTTACAAATCAAATCAGTCTCTCATACAAAAACTTATATACACCTTGCTATGTACTCCAGGAAACCCGAAAACTGCCCCAGGTGCTCCTATGGGGCAGTTCTACTCTGTCCTGTAGGGTCACTATGAGTCAGAATAGACTTGAGGGCTGGGTTTTTTTTTTTTTTTTTTAATGTACTCCTAGCTTCTCTCCCCCCAGTGAGACAGCACACTCCTCCTCTCCACCCTGTATTCCCCGTGTCCATTCAACCAGCTCCTGTTCCCTTCTACCTTCTCATCTCACCTCCAGTCAGGAGCTGCCCACATAGTCTCATGTGTCTGCCTGAGCCAAGAAGCTCACTCCTCACCATTATTATTTTCTGTCTTATACTCCAGTTCAATCCCTATCTGAAGAGTTGGCTTTGGGAATGGTTCTAGTCTTGGGAACCACAACCTCTGGGGTTCCTCTAGTCTCAGTCAGACCATTAAGCCTGCTATTTTTACAAGAATTTGAGAAGGGAGAAGGACTCTTGCTCACAGGCCGTGAAGATCTACAAATCCCAAGATTGACAGTCCCAAGAACCAGAGGTCAGATGACAAGAGACAGCTGCTGGATGCAGAACAAACCAAAAGCTTTGGCAAGGCGAGAGGAAGGAAATAGGTGGCGGAGGGTGGAGAGATGAAGGCTGGGGTGGGGAGGAGGTGAGCCACCACAGGCCCTGGCCCCACTGGTACCACTCAGCAGATTCCATCATGGGAGTTATCACATACGTAAGTTCAACAGGGAAGTGATCACATTATACAACTCCCAAAACACTGATAATCATGGCCCAGCCAAGTAGACACACAATCTTAACCATCACAGTCCACCCTCTGTCAACTTGGCACCTGTACACATCTCCCCAAACAGTACAAAATGTCTGAATAAAGACAGTTACAAAGTCATAACATGAAACAACTAAGACATTTACAACTGAAAATGCACTAGCCTATTTACATCTTATATTTTATAAATGAAGAAAAAAAATCTGATGCACACATACAAAGCAGAAACACTCATAATAATTACAGTCATTGTTTCTGCAACTGGTCATGTGGCTGTAACTGCTATTTAGACCTACTTTCTTCCACCAACCATTCCGTATTACCTTTGCCCTCAGCAAGCACTTCAGCTGGTCTTGGTTCTTTGCCTGGTGGGGTGACCGAAACCCTCATTCTTGAAGGTTCTGGGCCATTAGTAGTCTTGTCAGAATTGGGTTGCTGTAGTTTTCCACTGACTTTTATCACAGGACGTGGTAGTACTGAGACGCCCTGAGGGATCTCCTGCATTCCAGACATACTCCTCTTTACCTCCATTATGAAATATCAGTCTGATTTCCTTTTGGTAATCAAGATCATTCACACCAGCCAGTGTGGTAACTCCCTTCTTTGTCTGTTGATCCAGAGGCATAAGGAACCCAAAGCAGCCAGGTGGCATTCTTAGCTTCCAGCTCAATGGACTCAATGATGTGTCTCCAGGTGGGAGCATTCATCTCTTTGGAACGATGACCTCTAGACCTGCAGAGCATAAGGTTACAGGGACAGGAAGCAAAAATCTTTCAAGTAGATCACTAGGGGTAATAGTGAGTGGTGCCGCTCCCATTTCCTACCCTTGATTCCTGGACCCATGAGTCCTGGCTATAGGAGAAACAGCACCATATATTGGATGCTGGTTTAGAGCATATACAGCTTCCTGGAAAACATTTTCCCAACCCTGCAAGTCATTGCCACCTGGCTATCACCTTAATTGTGTCTTTAGGGGGCCATTTCATCATTCTATCAAGCCAACTGCTCCAGGGATGGGAAACATGGTAAGACCAGTGAATTCCATGAGCGTGGGCTCACTGCTGCACTTCATTTGCTGTGAAATGAGTCCCTTCATCAGAGGCAATGCTGTGTGGGATACCATGAAGGTGCATAAGGCATTCTGTAAGTCCACGGATAGTGATTTTGGCAGAAGCAGATATCTTAGAAGAGCTATAAATGAATAATTTGTTTTATAAGAATCAGCTCAGAGCAGGTTCATACGAGGCAGAGGTTAAAGATGCCCCAAATGTGCAACTTTTCCACCAAATTTCTATACCAGTCCATTGTCTCTAACATCAACCACTCCTCCTTCCCTCAGTACACTCCCTCCCATAGTTGGGTTCCATAATTCAGTGAAACTTTTTGCAGAACTCGTTAACTGTCAAGGAAATGGCTCACACGGTTGTGGTGGCTGGCAAGTCTGAAATCTGTGGGTCAGGTGTAGGCTTCTCCTGACCCATGTGGCCTCAGGGACTGATGGACTCAAATAGGCCAGATGACAAGTTGCTGGCCCACGGGGCAAATCCCAGAGCTGGCAGGCTGGTGGCTCCAGTCCAAAGAACCAGAGGTCAGACAATGATGAGCCAAACACAGGATCCAGATGCAGAGAGATCTCTGCCAGAACACCAACATATATACCTTGGATGCAGGCCACACCACAGGGAAGAGTGTGACTTGAATAAGGGTGAGACTTGAGTCATGCCCTCCTGAAAGGCTACAAGATGAACCCCACACTAATCCTGCCTCATTAACCTATAAACCCCGTTGCCGTGGAGTCGATTCTGACTCATAGTGAGCCTATAGGACAGAGTAGAACTGCCCCATAGAGTTTCCAAGGAGAGCCTGGTGGATTTGAACTGCTGAGCTTTTGGTTAGCAGCCATAGCACTTAACCACTACGCCACCAGGGTTTCCCATTAACCTATAGAGGTTAGGATTTACAACACATAAAATGCAGGATAATTATATCAGATCACAAAATGGAGGACAGCCACACACTCGTGGCCTAGTCAAGCCGACACACAACACCAACCACCACCACACCGTGCTAGGGTTCCTTCCATACAACTTATTTGCATGGCTTCACCCAATCATTGTGTGGGGGTCAAAAAGACTATGGCTAGAAGGGCCATACTAAGTAACTCACTGCACCACAAGCTATTATGAGACTTGAAAGAAGGAAGATATATAAAGTAGCTAAGATAAAACACATTCACTAGCTTATTATTACTGAATACTATTTTCAAATATTTCATAACATTATTTTTTGTTCTTAATTTTTAAACTTAGAGTTATATTTCATTGGAAATTATACGTTTTTATTTTATTTTACTTTTTTATTTTATTTTATTCAGTAAATAAAAGTACAGGTGGTGTGCAGATAAACCAAAAATGCTGAGTGATACTTGAATGATCCAGGTTAAGGAAATAATTATATGTATTTTATTGTAATATGCTAGCTACTGTGTGTATTGCCAAAGATAATGAGTCAGACTTCTTTGCCCTCAAACACAGCTGATTAAAAGAGTTTCTTTGGCACCTGGTCCACATGATGCCTAAATCAGTAATATCTTCTGTACTACATCCACATTGAAGAAAGGTTTTTTTTTATATCAAAGAATGAATAATTAAAAATTCAGTCATGATTAGTAGTCTTTAGGCAATAAACTGGTTGCCCTTACTCAATGAAATATGACCCTTACTCTCAAGGTTCTCACAGTCTACTTGTTGAGAAAAACACATTCATTCAATCAATGAATATTTACTGAGTAAATATAATGTGTCAGGAATTATTCTAGAATCAGTGCCACACAACTTAGAGTCAGTTTGTGATTCTGGATCTGCTGGATTCCAACCTGCAATATGTTTTCATTTATAGGCACAAAAACATTTCCCATGATGTTTTGCCTTTAATTCTTCAGATCTGGTGAAGTTTCTAAAGAGACTTTTTCTAATGCCTCCCTGTAGAGGAGGTGAAATCTGCCTACCTGTGAGTGACTAAATTCTGAGTCAGGCCTTTCACCTTCTCTTTTCCAGGGAACAGCTGTTTGTAGAGAAATGCTCTTCTAGCACCTGACCTCACTGTGATGGCAGAAACAAAGAGGCAACTGCAGTTTCCCAGCTCTTCACACCGCACTGGGCAAGACATCCATCCTATACTGAAGGGCCCAATATTGTGTATCTCACTGTTCAAACTCTCTGCTATTTCCTGACCCACAAAAAAGTGAATAATATGGACACCTGGCTTGTTGGTTTTAGCACACACACCTGGCCCATTTTTTTTTAACCCATGTGACATGCCTGGATTTTCCAGGTATGAATCACTTTGGAAATAGGATGACTGTCTCATTGGGAAGTACACATCTCACCATATACAACATAAGTGTTGCCATAATAAGTGGAAATAGAGTCACCTTATTGTCAGACATACCTGGATGTGAATCCCAGCCTACCATTTATGAGCTTAGTTACTTAACTTGTTAGCATCACTCCTACCTACCTCACAGGCTGATTGACAAATTTTTTTAATGTGAATTTGCATAACACTCAAGATATCATCAATAAAAGCTATGAGTTAGTTACCTGTTTATATTTCCCCCCACTAGACTCTAAACACCTTGAGAGCAAGAATCCTATATGATTCGACTTTGTGTTCTCCACACCTAGGACCATATCTACCTAGCATATATTTGGCGTCAGTGTATTTGAGCTGAACAAAAACGTTCTTTTTGGTCTCACCCTCTGCCATCTCATGAGATTCCATTTGAAAGTTCTTCCTAAAGTTTATATTCAACAGTTCTAAGGAAGATACATACATGTCACAGACAAGATTCAAAATTTCCTGTTTTGTGATTTTTGACTTGGTTATTTTCATCTGAGCCTTTGATTTGAATGAGGCTAGGTGTGGGCCAGATTTGTTTTCTTACATTCCACACTTGGGTGGGTGATATATATATATATATATATATATATATATATATATATATACATCATTTAAATGCACAGTAGAATCACTAAAAAATGTCATTTGTTACAGGTTGAATTGTATCCCCCCAAAACATATGTTGAAATCCTAAACCTTCTACCTGTGAACGTGACCGTGTTTGGAAATAAGAGTCTTCCTTGGCTTAAGTTAATGACATCATAGCAGAACAGGGTTGGTTCAAAACCTAATCCCTTCTGAATGTTACCTTTAAAAAAAGGGATACAATTTATGCGCCCAATGACAGGGCTCAAAGACACATAAAACAAACTTTAACAGAACTGAAAAGTGAGACAGACACCTCCACAATTATAGTAGGAGACTTCAACACACCACTTTCAGAGAAGAATAGGACTTCCAGTAAGAAGCTCAATAGAGACACAGAAGACTTAATTGCTACAATCAACCAACCTGACCTCATAGACCTATACAGAACACTCTACCCAACAGCTACAAAGTATACTTTTTTTTCTAGCGCACATGGAACATTCTCCAGATCACATATTAGGTAATAAAACAAACCTTTGCAGAATCCAAAACATCGAAATATTACAAAGCATCTTCTCAGACCACAAGGCCATAAAAGTAGAAATCAATAAGAGAAAAAACAGGGAAAAGAAATCAAATACTTGGAAACTGAACAATACCCTCCTGAAAAAAGACTGGGTTATAGAAGACATTAAGGAGAGAATAAAGAAATTCATAGAATGCAACGAGAATGAAAACACTTCCTATCAAAACCTCTGGGACACAGCAAAAGCAGTGCTCAGAGGTCAATTTATATCGATAAATTCACACATACAAAAAGAAGAAAGAGCCAAAATCAGAGAACTGTCCCTACAACTTGAACAAATAGAAAGCAAGCAACAAAAGAATCCATCAGGCACCAGAAGAAAACAAATAATAAAAATTAGAGCTGAACTAAATGAACTAAAAAAAAATGAATTAGAGAACAGAAAAACAATTGAAAGAATTAACAAAGCCAAAAGCTGGTTCTTTGAAAAAATTAACAAAATTGATAAACCATTGGCCAGACTGACTAAAGAAATGCAGGAAAGGAAACAAATAACCCAAATAAGAAACGAGATGGGCCACATCACAACAGACCCAACTGAAATTAAAAGAATCATATCAGATTATTACGAAAAATTGTACTCTAACAAATTTGCAAACCTAGAAGAAATGGATGAATTCCTAGAAAAACACTACCTACCTAAACTAACACAATCAGAAGTAGAAAACGAAATAGACCCATAACAAAAAAAGAGATTGAAAAGGTAGTCAAAAAACTCCCAACAAAAAAAAAGCCGTGGCCCGGATGGCTTCACCGCAGAGTTCTACCAAACTTTCAGAGAAGAGTTAACACCACTACTACTAAAGGTATTTCAAAGCATAGAAAATGATGGAATACTACCTAACTCATTCTATGAAGCTACCATATCCCTGATACCAAAACCAGGTAAAGACACGACAAAAAAAGAACCTTACAGACCTATATCCCTCATGAACATAGATGCAAAAAGCCTCAACAAAATTCTAGCCAATAGAATTCAACAACATATCAAAAAAATAATCCACCATGACCAAGTGGGATTTATTTTTATGCAAGGTTGGTTTAATATTAGAAAAACCATTAATGTAATCCACCATATAAATAAAACAAAAGACAAAAACCACATGATCTTATCAATAGATGCAGAAAAGGCATTTGACAAAGTCCAACACCCATTCATGATAAAAACTCTCAGCAAAATAGGAATTCTAGGCAAATTCCTCAACATAATAAAGGGCATCTATACAAAGCCAACAGCCAACATCACTCTAAATGGAGAGAGCCTGAAAGCATTTCCCTTGAGAACAGGAACCAGACAAGGATAACCTTTATCACTGTTCTTATTCAACATTGTGCTAGAGTTCCTAGCCAGAGCAATTAGGCTAGACAAAGAAATAAAGGGCATCCGGATTGGCAAGGAAGAAGTAAACTTAACTCTATTTGCAGATGACATGATCTTATACACAGAAAACCCTAAGGAATCCTCCAGAAAACTACTGAAACTAATAGAAGAGTTTGGCAGAGTCTCAGGTTATAAGATAAACATACAAAAATCACTTGGATTCCTCTACATCAACAAAAAGAACATGGAAGAGGAAATAACCAAATCAATACCATTCACAGTAGCCCCCAAGAAGATAAAATACTTAGGAATAAATCTTACCAAATATGTAAAAGACCTACACAAAGAAAACTACAAAGTACTAGTGCAAGAAACTAAAAAGGACCTACATAAGTGGAAAAACATACCTTGCTCATGGATAGGAAGACTTAACATAGTAAAAATGTCTATTCTACCAAAAGCCATCTATACATACAATGCCCTTCCGATCCAAATTCCAATGACATTTTTTAATGTGATGGAGAAACAAATCACCAACTTCATATGGAAGGGAAAGAAGCCCCGGATAAGTAAAGCATTACTGAAAAAGAAGAAGAAAGTGGGAGACCTCACTCTACCTGATTTTAGAACCTATTATGCAGCCACAGTAGTCAAAACAGCCTGGTACTGGTACAACAACAGGCACACAGACCAATGGAAGAGAATTGAGAACTCACATGTAAATCCATCCACATATGATCACCTGATATTTGACAAAGGCCCAGTGTCAGTTAATTGGGGAAAAGATAGTCTTTTTAACAAATGGTGCTGGCATAACTGGATATCCATTTGCAAAAAAATGAAACAGGACCCATACCTCACACCATGCACAAAAACTAACTCCAAGTGGATCAAAGACCTAAACATAAAGACTAAAACGATAAAGGTCATGGAAGAAAAAATAGGGACAACCCTAGGAGCCCTAATACAAGGCATAAACAGAATACAATACATTACTAAAAATGACGAAGAGAAACCCGATAACTGGGAGCTCCTAAAAATCAAACACCTATGCTCATCTAAAGGCTTCACCAAAAGAGTAAAAGGACCACTTACAGACTGGGAAAAAATTTTCAGCTATGACAACTCCAACCAGCGCCTGATGTCTAAAATCTATACGATTCTGTCAAAACTCAACCACAAAAAGACAAACAACCCAATCAAAAAGTGGACAAAGGATATGAACACACACTTCACTAAAGAATATATTCAGGCAGCTAACAGATACATGAGAAAATGCTCTCGATCATTAGCCATTAGAGAAATGCACATTAAAACTACGATGAGATTCCATCTCACTCCAACAAGCCTGGCGTTAATCCAAAAAACAGAAAATAATAAATGTTGGAGAGGCTGTGGAGAGATTGGAACTCTTATACACTGCTGGTGGGAATGTAAATTGGTACAACCACTTTGGAAATCTATCTGGCGTTTTCTTAAAAAGTTAGAAATAGAACTACCATACAACCCAGAAATCCCACTCCTCGGAATATACCCTCGAGAAATAAGAGCCTTTACATGAACAGATATATGCACACCCATGTTTGTTGCAGCACTGTTTACAATAGCAAAAAGCTGGAAGCAAGCAAGGTGTCCATCAATGGGTGAATGGTTAAATAAATTATGGTATATTCACACAATGGAATACTACTCATCGATAAGGAACAGTGACGAATCTGTGAAACATTTCATAACATGGAGGAACCTGGAAGGCATTATGCTGAGTCAAACTAGTCAGAGGCAAAAGGACAAATATTGTGTAAGACCACTATTATAAGATCTTGAGAAATGGTATAAACTGAGAAGAACACATTCTTTTGTGGTTACGAGGGGGTGAGGGAGGGAGGGTGGGAGAGGGTAATTTATTGATTAGTTAGTAGATAAGAACTACTTTAGGGGAAGGGAAGGACAATACTGAATACACGGAAGGTCAGCTCAACTGGACTGGACCAAAAGCAAAGAAGTTTCCGGGATAAAATGAATGCTTCAAAGGTCAGCGGAGCAACGGTGGGGGTTTGGGGACTATGGTTTAAGGGGACTTCTAAGTCAATTGGCAAAATAATTCTGTTATGAAAACATTCTGCATCCCACTTTGAAGTGTGGCATCTGGGGTCTTAAATGCTAAAATGCGGCCATCTAAGATGCATCAATTGGTCTCAACCCACCTGGAGCAAAGGAGAATGAAGAACACCAAGCTCACACGATAACTATGAGCCCAAGAGACAGAAAGGGCCACATGAACTAGAGACTTACATCATCCTGAGACCAGAAGAACTAGATGGTGCCCGGCCACAACCGATGACTGCCCTGACAGGGAGCACAACAGAGAACACCTGAGGGGGCAGGAGAACAGTGGCATGCAGACCCCAAATTCTCATAAGAAGACCAGACTTAATGGTCTGACTGAGACTAGAGGAATCCCGGCGGTCACGGTCCCCAAACCTTCTGTTGGCCCAGGACAGGAACCATTGCTGAAGACAGCCCATCAGACATGGAAGGGACTGGACAATGGGTTGGAGAGAGATGCTGATGAAGAGTGAGCTACTTGTATCAGGTGGACACTTGAGACTGTGTTGGCATCTCCTGTCTGGAGGGGAGATGGGAGGGTAGAGAGGGTTAGAAACTGGCAAAACGGTCACGAAAGGAGAGACTGGAAGGAGGGAGCGGGCTGACTCATTAGGGGGAGAGTAAATGGGAGTATGGAGTAAGGTGTATATAAGCTTATATGTGACAGACTGACTTGATTTGTAAACTTTCACTTAAAGCTCAATAAAATTATTTAAAAAAAAAGGAAAGGGACACAGAGACACACACGGGGATGGGTAGGGGGAAGAATATTCCGTGTGAGGATAGAGGCAGGTGAATCTACATGTCCAGGAATGGCAAGGATTGCTGTCAGCTACAAGAAGCTGAAATAGATAAAGGGGGCCTTTCCCTAGAGGCTGTGAATTTAGAGTTCTAGCCTCCAAAACTGTGAGAAACTAAATTTCTATTCTTTAAGACCACCCACATTGCGGTTTTTATTTTTATGGCAGCCGTAGGAAACTAAGATACCATCATTATCCAAAATAAACATAATTGAATCAGTTGTGAAGGTGCATATTAACCAAAATGATTACCTGATTCATGGCAAAAGAGAATATCCTCTTTTGTGAGTCACTTCATTAAGTCTTATGCACACTAAAAGAAAGAAGCTCCAAATGCTGACGTAGGTTATTCAAGGTTACACAACTATCAACTAGTGGGAATTTGACTAGAATGCAGATATGTATGAGAAAAAGGATCAAAGATTATTCATAAAATCATTTCAGAAGAAGAAAAACACCAAGACAGAAAACACCGTCTGAGGAACTGACTTTTTTTAAAATTGTACTTTAGATGAAGGTTTACAGAACAAACTAGTTTCTTATCAGTTAGTACACACATTGTCCTATAACATTGGTTAACAACTCCACAACATGTCAACACTCTCCGTTCTCAACCTTATCACCAGCTTTCCTGTTCCCTCCTGCCTTCCAGTCCCTGGCCAGGGCTGGTTTGCCCCTTTACTCTTGTTTTTTTCCATGGGCCTGTTCAATCTTTGGCTGAAAGGTGAACCTCAGGAGTGACCTCATTACTGAGCTGAAAGGGTGTCCAGGAACCAAACTCTCAGGGTTTCTCCTGTCTATGTCAGGCCAGCAAGTCTGGTCTTTGTTTTTGAGTTAGAATTTTGTTCTACATTTCTCTCCAGCTCTGTCTAGGACCCTCTTGTGATCACTGTCAGAGCAGTCAGTGGTGGTAGCTGGGCACCATCTAGTTTTACTGGACTCAGTTTGGTGGAGGCCCTGGTACATGTGGTCCATTAGTCCTTTAAACTAATCTTTCCCTTGTATCTTAGTTTTTCTGAGACCAGTGGAGTATCCTAGATGGCTGCTCACAGGGCTTTTAAGACCCCAGACACTACTCACCAAAGTAGAATGTAGAACATATTCTTTATAAACTGAGTTATGCCAGTTGAGCTAGGTGTTCCCAGAAAATATGGTCCCCACAGCCATCAGCCCAGCAATTCAGTTCCTCAGGGAGTTTCGATGTGTCTTTGGAGCTACCATGGCCTTGCCTTGTACAGGTTGTGCTGGCTTCCCCCGTATTGTGTAATGTCTTAAAAAATTTAAAAATTTACTCTCCACTAAAGTTTCCACTAATTTACTGTCTATTAAATGTTTTTTCATCCCCACTCCTCCCCTCCCTCGTAACCATCAAAGACTGTTTCTTTTTGTATGTAAGACTTTTCATGAGTTCTTTTTTTTTTTAATTTTTATTGCGCTTCAAGGGAAAGTTTACAAATCAAGTCAGTCTCTCACACAAAAACTTATACACACCTTGCTAACCCAGCGCCGTCGAGTCGATTCCGACTCATAGCGACCCTATAGGAAAGAGTAGAACTACCCGGTAGAGTTTCCAAGGAGCGCCTGGTGGATTTGAACTGCTGACCCTTTGGTTATCAGCCGTAGCACTTAACCACTATGCCACCAGAGTTTCCATACACCTTGCTATATACTCGTAATTGCTCTCCCCCTAATGAGACAGCCCACTCCCTCCCTCCACATTCTCTTTTCCTGTCCATTTCGCCAGCTTCTAACCCCCTCTACTCTCTCATCTCCCCTCCAGACAGGAGATGCCAACATAGTCTTAAGTGTTCACCTGATCCAAGAAGCTCACTCCTCACCAGCATCCTTCTCCAACTCATCGTCCAGTCCAATCCATGTCTGAAGAGTTGGTTTTGGGAATGGTTCCTGTCCTGGGCCAACAGAAGGTCTGTGGGCCATGACCACCGGGGTCATTCTAGGCTCAGTCAGACCACTAAGTCTGGTCTTTTTACGAGAATTTGGGGTCTGCATCCCACTGCTCTCCTGCTCCCTCAGGGGGTGTCTGTTGTGTTCCCTGTTAGGGCAGTCATCGGTTGTAGCCGGGCACCACCTAGTTCTTCTGGTCTCAGGCTAATGTAGTCTCTGATTTATGTGGCCCTTTCTTAAAAAAAAAAAAATTTTTTTTCTGTCTTTTGGGCTCGTAATTACCTTGTGACCTTGCTGTTCATTCTCCTTTGCTCCAGGTGCGTTGAGACCAATTGATGCCTCTTAGATGGCCACTTGTTAGCATTTAAGACCCCAGACACCACTCTTCAAAGGGGGATGGTGAATGTTTTCTTAATAGATTTTATTATGCCAATTGACTTAGATGTCCCCCGAAACCATGGTCCCCAAACCCCCCACCCCTGCTATGCTGGCCTTCGAAGCATTCAGTTTATTCAGGAAACTTCTTTGCTTTTGGTTTAGTCCAGTTGTGCTGACCTCGCCTGTATTTTGTGTTGTCTTTCCCGTCACCTAAAGTAGTTCTTATCTACCCTCCCTCCCTCTCCCCTCTCCTAACCATCAAAGAATATTTTCTTCTCTGTTTAAACTATTTCTCGAGTTCTTAAAATAGTGGTCTCATATAATATTTGTCCTTTTGCAACTGACTAATTTCACTCAATATAATGCCTTCCAGGTTCCTCCATGTTATGAAATGTTTCACAGATTCATCACTGCTCTTTATCGATGCATAGTATGCCATTGTGTGAATATACCATAATTTTTTTTATTTATCCATTCATCTGTTGATGGGCACCTTGGTTGCTTCCATCTTTTTGCTATTGTAAACAGTGCTGCAATGAACATGGATGTGCATATATCTGTTCGTATAAAGGCTCTTCTTTCTCTGGGATGTATTCCAAGGATTGGGATTGCTGGATCGTATGATAGTTCTATTCCTAGCTTTTTAAGGAAGTGACAAATCGATTTCCAAAGTGGTTGTACCATTTTATATTGCACCCAGTAGTGTATAAGTGTTCCAGTCTCTCCACATCCTTCTCCAACATTTATCATGTTGTGTTTTTTGGATTAATGCCAGCCTTGTTGGAGTGAGATGAAATCTCCTTGTAGTTTTGATTTGCATTTCTCTAATGGCTAATGATCGTAAGCATTTCCTCATGTATCTGTAAGCAACCTGAATGTCTTCTTTAATGAAGTGTCTGCTCATATCTTTTGCCCTTTTTTAAATAGGGGTATTTGTCTTTTTGTAGTTGAGTTTTTGCCGTATCATGTGGATTTTAGAGATCAGACGCTGATCAGGATTGTCATAGCTAAAAACATTTTCCCAGTGTGTAGGTAATCTTTTTACTCTTTTGGTGATGTCTTTGGATGAGCATAGGTATCTGATTTTTAGGAACTCCCAGTTGTCTAGTTTCTCTTCTGCATTGTTAGTAATGTTCTGTATACTGTTTATGCTATGTATTAGGGCTCCAAACGTTGTCCCTATTTTTTCTTTCATGATCTTTATTGTTTTAGATTTTATATTTAGGTCTTTGATCCATTTTGAGCTTGTTTTTGTGCATGGAGTGAGGTATGGGTCTTGTTTCATTTTTTTTTGCAGATGGGTATCCAGTTATGCCAGCATCATTTGTTTAAAAGACTGTCTTCTCCATTTAACTATTTTGCAGTCTTTGTCAAATATCAACTGCTCATATGTGGATGGATTTATGTCTGGGTTCTCAATTCTGTTCCGTTGATCTATGTACCTGTTGTATCAGTACCAGGCTGTTTTGACTACTGTGGCAGTATAATAGGTTCTAAAATCATGTAGAGTAAGGCCTCCCACTTTGTTCTTCTTTTTCAATAATGCTTTACTATCCGGTGCCTCTTTCCATTCCATATGAGCTTGTTGATTTATTTCTCCATCTCATTAAAAAATGTTGTTGGAATTTGGATCAGAATTGCATTAAATGTGTAGATCGCTTTTGGTAGACTAGACTTTTTTAATAATCTTTATTGTGCTTTAAGTGAAAGTTTACAAGTCAGTCTGTCACATATAAGCTTATATACACCTTACTCAATACTCCCACTTACTCTCCCCCTAATGAGACAGCCCGCTCCCTCCTTCCAGTCTCTCCTTTTGTGACGATTTTGCCAGTTTCTAACCCTCTCTACCCTCCCATCTCCCCTCCAGACAGGAGATGCCAACACAGTCTCAAGTGTCCACCTGATACAAGTAGCTCACTCTTCATCAGCATCTCTCTCCAACCCATTGTCCAGTCCCTTCCATGCCTGGTCGGGTATCTTCGGGAATGGTTCCTGTCCTGGGCCAACAGAAGGTTTGGGGACCGTGACCGCCGGGATTCCTCTAGTCTCAGTCAGACCATTAAGTCTGGTCTTCTTATGAGAATTTGGGGTCTGCATGCCACTGTTCTCCTGCCCCCTCAGGTGTTCTCTGTTGTGCTCCCTGTCAGGGCAGTCATCGGTTGTGGCCGGGCACCATCTAGTTCTTCTGGTCTCAGGATGATGTAAGTCTCTAGTTCATGTGGCCCTTTCTGTCTCTTGGGCTCATAGTTATCGTGTGAGCTTGGTGTTCTTCATTCTCCTTTGCTCCAGGTGGGTTGAGACCAATTGATGCATCTTAGATGGCCGCATTTTAGCATTTAAGACCCCAGATGCCACACTTCAAAGTGGGATGCAGAATGTTTTCATAACAGAATTATTTTGCCAATTGACTTAGAAGTCCCCTTAAACCATAGTCCCCAAACCCCCACCGTTGCTCCGCTGACCTTTGAAGCATTCATTTTATCCCGGAAACTTCTTTGCTTTTGGTCCAGTCCAGTTGAGCTGACCTTCCGTGTATTCAGTATTGTCCTTCCCTTCCCCTAAAGTAGTTCTTATCTACTAACTAATCAATAAATTACCCTCTCCCACCCTCCCTCCCTCACCCCCTCGTAACCACAAAAGAATGTGTTCTTCTCAGTTTATACCATTTCTCAAGATCTTATAATAGTGGTCTTATACAATATTTGTCCTTTTGCCTCTGACTAGTTTGACTCAGCATAATGCCTTCCAGGTTCCTCCATGTTATGAAATGTTTCACAGATTCGTCACTGTTCCTTATCGATGAGTAGTATTCCATTGTGTGAATATACCATAATTTATTTAACCATTCACCCATTGATGGACACCTTGCTTGCTTCCAGCTTTTTGCTATTGTAAACAGTGCTGCAACAAACATGGGTGTGCATATATCTGTTCATGTAAAGGCTCTTATTTCTCGAGGGTATATTCCGAGGAGTGGGATTTCTGGGTTGTATGGTAGTTCTATTTCTAACTTTTTAAGAAAACGCCAGATAGATTTCCAAAGTGGTTGTACCAATTTACATTCCCACCAGCAGTGTATAAGAGTTCCAATCTCTCCACAGCCTCTCCAACATTTATTATTTTCTGTTTTTTGGATTAACGCCAGGCTTGTTGGAGTGAGATGGAATCTCATCGTAGTTTTAATGTGCATTTCTCTAATGGCTAATGATCGAGAGCATTTTCTCATGTATCTGTTAGCTGCCTGAATATATTCTTTAGTGAAGTGTGTGTTCATATCCTTTGTCCACTTTTTGATTGGGTTGTTTGTCTTTTTGTGGTTGAGTTTTGACAGAATCGTATAGATTTTAGACATCAGGCGCTGGTTGGAGTTGTCATAGCTGAAAATTTTTTCCCAGTCTGTAAGTGGTCCTTTTACTCTTTTGGTGAAGCCTTTAGATGAGCATAGGTGTTTGATTTTTAGGAGCTCCCAGTCATCTGGTTTCTCTTCGTCATTTTTAGTAATGTATTGTATTCTGTTTATGCCTTGTATTAGGGCTCCTAGGGTTGTCCCTATTTTTTCTTCCATGACCTTTATCGTTTTAGTCTTTATGTTTAGGTCTTTGATCCACTTGGAGTTAGTTTTTGTGCATGGTGTGAGGTATGGGTCCTGTTTCATTTTTTTGCAAATGGATATCCAGTTATGCCAGCACCATTTGTTAAAAAGACTATCTTTTCCCCAATTAACTGACACTGGGCCTTTGTCAAATATCAGGTGATCATATGTGGATGGATTTACATGTGAGTTCTCAATTCTCTTCCATTGGTCTGTGTGCCTGTTGTTGTACCAGTACCAGGCTGTTTTGACTACTGTGGCTGCATAATAGGTTCTAAAATCAGGTAGAGTGAGGTCTCCCACTTTCTTCTTCTTTTTCAGTAATGCTTTACTTATCCGGGGCTTCTTTCCCTTCCATATGAAGTTGGTGATTTGTTTCTCCATCACATTAAAAAATGTCATTGGAATTTGGATCGGAAGGGCATTGTATGTATAGATGGCTTTTGGTAGAATAGACATTTTTACTATGTTAAGTCTTCCTATCCATGAGCAAGGTATGTTTTTCCACTTATGTAGGTCCTTTTTAGTTTCTTGCACTAGTACTTTGTAGTTTTCTTTGTGTAGGTCTTTTACATATTTGGTAAGATTTATTCCTAAGTATTTTATCTTCTTGGGGGCTACTGTGAATGGTATTGATTTGGTTATTTCCTCTTCCATGTTCTTTTTGTTGATGTAGAGGAATCCAAGTGATTTTTGTATGTTTATCTTATAACCTGAGACTCTGCCAAACTCTTCTATTAGTTTCAGTAGTTTTCTGGAGGATTCCTTAGGGTTTTCTGTGTATAAGATCATGTCATCTGCAAATAGAGTTAAGTTTACTTCTTCCTTGCCAATCCGGATGCCCTTTATTTCTTTGTCTAGCCTAATTGCTCTGGCTAGGAACTCTAGCACAATGTTGAATAAGAACAGTGATAAAGGTTATCCTTGTCTGGTTCCTGTTCTCAAGGGAAATGCTTTCAGGCTCTCTCCATTTAGAGTGATGTTGGCTGTTGGCTTTGTATAGATGCCCTTTATTACGTTGAGGAATTTTCCTAGAATTCCTATTTTGCTGAGAGTTTTTATCATGAATGGGTGTTGGACTTTGTCAAATGCCTTTTCTGCATCTATTGATAAGATCATGTGGTTTTTGTCTTTTGTTTTATTTATATGGTGGATTACATTAATGGTTTTTCTAATATTAAACCAACCTTGCATAAAAATAAATCCCACTTGGTCATGGTGGATTATTTTTTTGATATGTTGTTGAATTCTATTGGCTAGAATTTTGTTGAGGCTTTTTGCATCTATGTTCATGAGGGATATAGGTCTGTAAGGTTCTTTTTTTGTGGTGTCTTTACCTGGTTTTGGTATCAGGGATATGGTAGCTTCATAGAATGAGTTAGGTAGTATTCCATCATTTTCTATGCTTTGAAATACCTTTAGTAGTAGTGGTGTTAACTCTTCTCTGAAAGTTTGGTAGAACTCTGCGGTGAAGCCATCCGGGCCACGGCTTTTTTTTTGTTGGGAGTTTTTTGACTACCTTTTCAATCTCTTTTTTTGTTATGGGTCTATTTCGTTTTCTACTTCTGATTGTGTTAGTTTAGGTAGGTAGTGTTTTTCTAGGAATTCATCCATTTCTTCTAGGTTTGCAAATTTGTTAGAGTACAATTTTTCGTAATAATCTGATATGATTCTTTTAATTTCAGTTGGGTCTGTTGTGATGTGGCCCATCTCGTTTCTTATTTGGGTTATTTGTTTCCTTTCCTGCATTTCTTTAGTCAGTCTGGCCAATGGTTTATCAATTTTGTTAATTTTTTCAAAGAACCAGCTTTTGGCTTTGTTAATTCTTTCAATTGTTTTTCTGTTCTCTAATTCATTTTTTTTTAATTCATTTAGTTCAGCTCTAATTTTTATTATTTGTTTTCTTCTGGTGCCTGATGGATTCTTTTGTTGCTTGCTTTCTATTTGTTCAAGTTGTAGGGACAGTTCTCTGATTTTGGCTCTTTATTCTTTATGTATGTGTGAATTTATCGATATAAATTGACCTCTGAGCACTGCTTTTGCTGTGTCCCAGAGGTTTTGATAGGAAGTGTTTTCATTCTCGTTGTATTCGATGAATTTCTTTTTTCCCTCCTTAATGCCTTCTATAACCCAGTCTTTTTTGAGCAGAGTTCAGTTTCCAAGTATTTGATTTCTTTTCCCTGATTTTTGTCTTATTGATTTCCACTTTTATGGCCTTGTGGTCTGAGAAGATCTTTGTAATATTTCGATATTTTGGATTCTGCAAAGGTTTGTTTTATGACCTAATATGTGGTCTATTCTAGGGAATGTTCCATGTGCACTATAAGAAACGTATACTTTGGAGCAGTTGGGTGGAGTGTTCTGCATAAGTCTATGAGGTCAAGTTGGTTTATTGTAGCAATTAAGTCTTCTGTGTCTCTGTTGAGCTTCTTACTGGAAGTCCTGTCCTTCTTGGTGTGTTGAAGTCTCCTACTATAATTGTGGATGTGTGTATCTAACTTTTCAATTCTGTTAAAGTTTGTTTTATATATCTTGCAGCCCTTTCATTGGGTGCATAAATATTTAATATGGTTATATCTTCCTGGTCAATTGTCCGTTTTATTATTATGTAATGTCCTTCTTTATGCTTTGTGGTGGATTTAACTTTAAAGTCTATTCTGTCAGAAATTAATATTGCTACTTCTGTTCTTTTTTCCTTATTGTTTGCTTGATGTATTTTTTCCATCCTTTGAGTTTTAGATTGTTTGTGTCTCTAAGTCTAAGGCGTGTCTCTTGTAGGCAGCATATAGACGGATCATGTTTCTTTATCCAGTCTGAGACTCTCTGTCTCTTTATTGGTGTGTTTAAACCATTTACATTCAGCGTAATTATAGATAAGTATGTGTTTAGTGCTGTCATTTTGATGCCTTTTTATGTGTGTTGTTGACAATTTCATTTTTCCACTTACTTTTTTGTGCTGAGACGTTTTCCTTTGTAAATTGTGTTCCTCATTTTCATAGTATTTGACTTTATGTTTGCTGAGTCGTTATGTTTTTCTTGGTTTTTGTTTTGAGTTATGGAGTTGTTATACCTCTTTGTGGTTACCTTAATATTTCCTCCTATTTTTCTAAGTAAAATCCTAACTTGTATTATCCTATATCGCCTTGTTTCCCTCTCCATATGGCAGTTCTATGCCACCTGTATTTAGTCCCTCTTTTTGATTATTGTGATCTTTTACATATTGACTTCAATGATTTCCTGTTTTCAGCATTTTTTTCTTTTTAAAATTAATCTTAATTTGTATTTGTGGTTTCCATTTTTGAGTTGATATCAGGATGTTCTGTTCTGTGACCTTGTGTTGTGCTGGTATCTAATATTATTGGTTTTCTGACCAAACAATTTCGTTTAGTATTTCTTGTAGCTTTGGTTTGGTTTTTGCGAATTCTCTAAGCTTGTGTTTATCTATAAATATCTTAATTTCGCCTTCATATTTCAGAGAGAGTTTTGCTGGGTATATGATCCTTGGCTGGCAGTTTTTCTCCTTCAGTGCTCTGTATAAGTCATCCCATTGCCTTCTTGCCTGCATGGTTTCTGCTGAGTAGTCTGAACTTATTCTTATTGATTCTCCTTTGTAGGAGACCTTGCTTTTATCCCTTGCTGCTTTTAAAATTTTCTCTTTATCTTTGGTTTTGGCAAGTTTGACGATAATATGTCTTGGTAATTTTCTTTTTGGATCAATCTTAAATGGGGTTCGATGAGCATCTTGGATAGCTATCCTTTCGTTTTTCATGATGTCAGGGAAGGTTTCTGCCAACAGATGTTCAACTATTCTCTCTGTATTTTCTGTTATCCCTCTCTGTTCTGGGACTCCAATCACACTCAAGTTATTCTTCTTGATAGAGTCGCATACGATTGTTAGGGTTTCTTCACTTTTTAAATTCTTTTATCTGATTTTTTTTCAGCTATATTGGTGTCAATTCCCTTGTCCTCCAGATCCCTCACCCTGCATTCCAATTGCTCAGGTGTGCTCCTCTGACTTCCTATTGTGTTGTCTAATTCTGTAATTTTACTGTTAATCTTTTGGATTTCTGAATGCTGTCTCTCTATGGATTCCTGCAGCTTATTAATTTTTCCACTATGTTCTTGAATTATCTTTTTGAGACTTTCTACTGCTTTATCAGTGTGTTCCTTGGCTTTTTCTGTAGGTTGCCTTATTTCATTTCTGAGGTCTTCCCTGATGTCTTGAAGCATTCTGTAAATTACTTTTTTATATTCTGCATCTGGCAATTCCAGGATTGTATCTTCATTTGGGAAAGATTTTGATTCTTTAATTTGGGGAGTTGTAGAAGCAATCATGGTCTGCTTCTTTATGTTGTTTGATATCGACTGCTGTCTCCGAGCCATCTCTAAGATATTCTAGTGATTATTCTATATTTGCTCACTGAGTCTTATCTTGTTTTGTTTTCTTTCAATATATGTAATGGGCTACTAGATTGTGCTGTCTTGATTGTTGTAGCCCTTGAATCACTTATGTCCTATTACCAGCTGGTTTGGACTGTTACCCGATATATAAGCCTAAGAGTCCATTCACTATTCTTGAGTAGAATCTGATTTTGGGTCATCAAGTGTGTGGTGCAGACCGTCACCTATCCACTTAGAGAAGTAGTGGTGATAGTTGTGTGTACCAGATTCTAGTAGCAGCAGGGTTTCACACTCCGGGGCTGGGGCAGGATGCTGACAGGCTTCCCCCAAGTGCCAGTGAGGTAGGTGTGTATCTATTCCTAAAGCACTTTGGTGGGTGGGCTCTGCAGCTGTACCTTAGGCACCCAATGCAAGTACCTCTACAGATTGGTAGGTGTCACCCTCCTCAGACCCCTAAGGCAGAAGGCTAGGTGGTCTGGGGGGAGCTTCAGCCTTCAGTTCCCTGTTGTGTGTCAGTGAGGGCTCTGTTTAATAGGTAGAGATATCAGACCTGGGAAACTTGTCTGTCCAGTAATCCACTAAAACAATTGCAGTCAGATCCCTATCAGAAGTGCCTTTGCATTATAATAGCCACCTTGTTCCCTGTAGGGATGAAAGCCCAAGGCTGCGGATGACATATGTTTGGCTGGAGCTGGTTCTGTGTTTTTAGTCCAATTAGGGAAGGATTTTTGGTCCCTGGGTTTTTTGTAGCTGCTTCTCTCAGACCAGGAGAATGGGTTAGGAAAGACCAAAAAAAAAAAAACAAAAAAAACCACAGCGCACTTCATTCTCTGGCTCGGGAAATTCCAATGTTAATGAAGCCGCCTGGGAAGGGGAGGGGAGGGATCAGATAAATAGGAGAGAATAGCACCCCAGAATATAGACAAAGTTACTTATCTTGCTTGGGATGACTGTTTTATCTGAGATTCCAGAGGGGCATGTTGACTGTGTGTGCTGGCTGGGTAGAGATTGCCCTTGAGGGTCAGGCCTGAGTCCTGTGCTTGTGCTGTCTCAGAAGCCGTGGTCAGTTCCTCTGCTCCCAGTCCAAAGCCCAGCGCCAAGGTTCCCAGGCTGGGACGCCGCACTCCTGGATCCAAAACCAGTCGCTGCCTCATGGTGACTTCTCCTCCTGTCAGCCGCGTTGCTGCACTGCCTGCGTGCACTGGCTGGGCTTTCCCCAAGTTCACTTTTGGGGGCTAGGGCTGCGTTCCCTGTTTGCACCGTCTGAGGATGCTGTGCTCAGCTTCCCTGTGCCCAGTCCAAAGCCTGGCGCCAAGGTTTCCTGACTGGGACGCTGGCTCCAGGTTCTGAAAATAGTTGCTGCTTCCCCGTGGTTGTTCGTTCTCAGTCTCTGTCACTCAGGTCAACTCTTTAGATCTGTGTTTGATGGTCAGGGTTCGTAGATTGTCATGTATGTGACCAATTCACTTGTTTTTTTCGAGTCTTTGTGCAAGAGGGATACGAGGTAGCTTCTACCTAGTCAGCCATCTTCAGTGTCTAGACTAGACATTTTTGTGATGTTAATTCTGTCTATCCATGAGCCAGGTATGTTTTTCCACTTAGGTAGGTCTCTTTTGGTTTCTTGCAGAAGTGTTTTGTAGTTTTCTTTGTATAAATCTTTTACATCTCTGGTAAAACTTATTCCTAAGTATTTTATCTTCTTGGGGGCTACATTAAATAGTATTTATTTGCTGATTTCCTCTTCGGTGTTCTTTTTGTTGGTGTAGAGGAATCCAACTGATTTTTGGATGTTTATTTTGTATTCTGATACTCTGCTGAACTCTTCTTTTAGTTTCAGTAGTTTTCTGGAGGATTCGTTATGGTTTTCTGTGTACAAGATCATGTCATCTGCAAACAGAGATAGTTTGACTTCTTCCTTGCCAGTCTGGATGCCCTTTATTTCTTTATCTAGCCTGATTGCTCTGGCTAGGACCTCCTGCACAACGTTGAATAAGAGTGGTGATAAAGGGCATCCTTTTCTGGTTCCTGATCTCAAGGGGAATGCTTTCAGGCTCTCTCCATTTAGGATGATGTTGGCTGTTGGCTTTGTATAAATGCTGTTTAGATTATGCTGAGGAATTTTCCTTCTATTCCTATTGTGCTGAGAGTTTTTATCATGAGTGGGTGTCGAACTCTGCATCAACTGATAAAATCATGTGATTCTTGTCTTTTGTTTTATTTATGTGATGGATTACATTGTTTTTCTAATGTTGAACCATCCCTGCATACCTGGTATGAATCCCACTTGGCCATAGTGAATTATTTTTTTGATATGTTGTTGAATTCTATTGGCTAGAATTTTGTTAAGGATTTTTGCATCTAAGTTCATGAGGGATTTAGGTCTGTAACTTTTTTTCTTTGTGGTGTCTTTATCTGGTTTTGGTATCAGGGATGTGGTGGCTTTGTAGAACGAGTTTGGGAGTATTCCATCCTTTCCTATGCTCTGAAATACCTTTAGTAATAGTGGTGTTAACTCTTCTCTGAAAGTTTGGTAGAACTCTGCAGTGAAGCCATCCGGGCCTGGACTATTTTTGTTGGGAGTTTTTTGATTACCTTTTCAATGTCTTTTTTTGTTATGGTCTATTTAGTTGTCCTGCCTCTGTTTGTGTTAGTTTAGATAGGCAGTGTGTTTCTAGGAATTCATCCATTTCTTCTAGGTTTTCAAATTTGTTAGAGAACAATTTTTCATAGTAATCTGATAATTCTTTTAGTTTCAGTTGGTTCTGGTGTAATGTCGCCCACCTCATTTCTTATTTGGGTTATTTGCTTCCTTTCCTCTTTTTCTTTTGTCAGTTTGGCCAGTGGTTTATCAATTTTGTTGACTTTTAAAAAAAAATCAGCTTTTGGTCTTGTTAATTGTTTCTGTTATTTTTCTGTTTTCTATTTCATTTCGTTATGCTCTAATTTTTATTATTTGCTTTCTTCTGGTGCCTGAGGGTTTCTTTTGTTGCTCTCTTTCTATTTTTTCAAGTTGTAGGGATAATTCTTTGATTTTCACCCTTTGTTCTTTTTGTATGTGTGCATTTATTGACATAAAGTGACCTCAGCACTGCTTTTGCTGTGTCCCAAAGGTTCTGATAGGAAGCATTTTCATTCTCATTGGATTCTCTGAATTTCTTTATTCCATCCTAATGTCTTGTATAATCCAGTCTTTTTGGGGGCAGGGTATTGTTCAGTTCCCAAGTGTTTGATTTCTGTTCCCTACTTTTTCTGTAATTGATTTTCACTTTTATGACCTTATGGTCAGAGAAGATGCTTTGTAATATTTCAGTGTTTTGGATTCTGCTAAGGCTTGGTTTATGACCTAATATGTGCTCTATTCTACAGAATGTTCCATGTGCACTAGAAAAGAAAGTATACTTGGTTGCTGTTGGGTGGAGTGTTCTGTATATGTGTATGAAGTCAATTTGGTTTATAATGGCATTTAGATCTTCCATGTCTTTATTGCGCTTCTTTCTGGATGTCCTGTCCTTCACCGAAAGTGGTGTGTTGAAGTGTCCTACCATTATTGTGAAGCTGTCTATCTCATTTTTGAACGCTGATAGTTTCTTTTATTTATCTTGCAGCCCAGTCATTGGGTGCATAAATAATCAATATGGTTGTATCTTCTTGGTGTATTGTCCCTTTAATCATTATACAGTGTCCTTCTTTACCTTTTATGATGGATTTAACTTTAAAGTCTATTTTGTCACAAATTAATATTGCCACTTCCGCTGTTTTTTGGTTGTTGTTTCCTTTATATATTTTTTTCCATCCTTTGAGTTTTAGTTTGTGTCTCTAAATCTAAGGTGTGTTTCTTAGAGGCACCATATAGACGGATCACGTTTTTTAATCCATTCTGTCACTCTCTGTACCTTTATTGGTGCATTTAGTCCATTTACATTCAGTGCAATTATGGATAGGCATAAATTTAGTGCTATCATTTTGATGTCTTTTTTTGTGTGTTGACCGTTTCTCTTTCCCACTTAATTTTATGTGCTGAGTACATTATATATTGCCCTTTCCTCATATTTGTTGTTGCTCATTTTGTTTCCACTGAGCCTCTATTTTTTTAATTAACTTTTATTGAGCTTCAAGTGAACGTTTACAAATCAAGTCCGTCTGTCACATATAAGTTTACATACATCTTACTCCGTACTCCCACTTGCTCTCCCCCTAATGAGTCAGCCCTTCCAGTCTCTCCTTTCTTGACAATTTTGCCAGCTTCCCACTCTCTCTATCCTCCCATCCCCCCTCCAGACAGGAGATGCCAACACAATCTCAAGTGTCCACCTGATATAATTAGCTCACTCTTCATCAGCATCTCTTTCCCACCCACTGTCCAGTTCCTTTCATGTCTGATGAGTTGTCTTCGGGGATGGTTCCTGTCCTGTGCCAACAGAAGGTCTGGGGAGCATGGCCGCCGGGATTGCTCTAGTCTCAGTCAGACCATTAAGTATGGTCTTTTTATGAGAATTTGGGGTCTGCATCCCACTGATCTCCTGCTCCCTCAGGGGTTCTCTGTTGTGCTCCCTGTCAGGACAGTCATCGGTTGTGGCCGGGCACCAACTAGTTCTTCTGGTCTCAGGATGATGTAGGTCTCTAGTTCATGTGGCCCTTTCTGTCTCTTGGGCTCTTAGTTGTCGTGTGTCCTTGGTGTTCTTCATTCTCCTTTGCTCCAGGTGGGTTGAGACCAATTGATGCATCTTAGATGGCCGCTTGTTAGCATTTAAGACCCCAGACGCCACATTTCAAAGTGGGATGCAGAATGTTTTCATAATAGAATTTATTTTGCCAATTGACTTAGAAGTCTCCTTAAAGCATGGTCCCCAAACCCCCGCCCTTGCCCCGCTGACCTTTGAAGCATTTATTTTATCCCAGAAACTTCTTTACTTTTGGTCCAGTCCAATTGAGCTGACCTTCCATGTATTGAGTGCTGTCTTTCCCTTCACCTAAAGCAGTTCTTATCTACTAATTAATCAATAAAAAAACCTCTCCCTCCCTCCCTCCCTCCCTCCCTCCCTCCCTCCCTCCCTCCCTCCCTCCCTCCCTCCCCCCCTCGTAACCACAAAAGTATGTGTTCTTCTCAGGTTTTACTATTTCTCAAGATCTTGTAATAGTGGTCTTATACAATATTTGTCCTTTTGCCTCTGACTGATTTCACTCAGCATAATGCCTTCCAGGTTCCTCCATGTTATGAAATGTTTCAGAGATTCGTCACTGTTCTTTATCGATGTGTAGTATTCCATTGTGTGAATATACCACAATTTATTCAACCATTCATCCGTTGATGGACACCTTGGTTGCTTCCAGCTTTTTGCTATTGTAAACAGAGCTGCAATAAACATGGGTGTGCATATATCTGTTTGTGTGAAGGCTCTTGTTTCTCTAGGGTATATTCCTAGGAGTGGGATTTCTGGGTTGTATGGTAGTTCTATTTCTAACTGTTTAAGATAGATTTCCAAAGTGGTTGTACCAATTTACATTCCCACCAGCAGTGTATAAGACTTCCAATCTCTCCACAGCCTCTCCAACATTTATTGTTTTGTGTTTTTTAGATTAATACCACTCTTGTTGAAGTGAGATGGAATCTCATCATAGTTTTAATCTGCATTTCTCTAATGGCTAATGATCGAGAGCATTTTCTCATGTATCTGTTAGCTGCCTGAATATCTTCTTTAGTGAAGTGTGTGTTCATATCCTTTGCCCACTTCTTGATTGGGTTGTTTCTCTTTTTGTGGTTGAGTTTTGACAGAATCATGTAGATTTCAGAGATCAGGCTCTTGTCGGAGATGTCATAGCTGCAAATTCTTTCCCAGTCTGTAGGTGGTCTTTTTACTCTTTTGGTGAAGTCTTTAGATGAGCATAGGTGTTTGACTTTTAGGAGGTCCCAGTTATCGGGTTTCTCTTCGTCATTTTTGGTAATGTTTTGTATTCTGTTTATGCCTTGTATTAGGGCTCCTAGAGTTGTCCCTATTTTTTCTTCCATGATCTTTTTTGTTTTACTCTTTATGTTTAGGTCTTTGATCCACTTGGAGTTAGTTTTTGTGGATGGTGTGAGGCATGGGTCCTGTTTCATTTTTTTGCAAATGGATATCCAGTTATGCCAGCACCATTTGTTAAAAAGACTATCTTTTCCCCACTTAACTGACACTGGGCCTTTGTCAAATATCAGCTGCTCATACGTGGATGGATTTATATCTGGGTTCTCAATTCTGTTCCACTGGTCTATGTGCCTGTTGTTGTACCAATACCAGGCTGTTTTGACTACTCTGGCTGTATAATAGCTTCTGAAATCAGGTAGAGTGAGGCCTCCCACTTTCTTCTTCTTTTTCAGTAATGCTTTGCTTATCAGAGGCTTCTTTCCCTTCCATATGAAATTGGTGATTTGTTTCTCTATCACCTTAAAAAATGTCATTGGAAATTGGATCGGAAGTGCATTGTATGTATAGATGGCTTTTGGTAGAATAGACATTTTTACTATGTTAAGTCTTCCTATCCATGAGCAAGGTATGTTTTTCCACTTAAGTATGTCCTTTTGAATTTCTTGTAGTAGAGCTTTGTAGTTTTCTTTGTATAGGTCTTTTACATCCTTGGTAAGATTTATTCCTAAGTATTTTATCTTCTTGGGGGCTTCTGTGAATGGTATTGATTTGGTTATTTCCTCTTCAGTGTTCTTTTTGTTGATGTAGAGGAATCCAAGTGATTTTGTATGTTTATTTTATAACCTGATATTCTGCCAAACTCTTCTATTAGTTTCAGTAGGTTTCTGGAGGATTCCTTAGGGTTTTCTGTGTATAAGATCATGTCATCTGCAAATAGAGATAATTTTACTTCCTCCTTGCCAATCCGGATGCCTTTTATTTCTTTGTCCAGCCTAATTGCCCTGGCTAGGACTTTTAGCACGATGTTGAATAAGAGCGGTGATAAAGGGCATCCTTGTCTGGTTCCCGTTCTCAAGGGAAATGCTTTCAGGTTCTCTCCATTTAGAGTGATGTTGGCTGTTGGCTTTGCATAGATGCCCTTTATTATGTTGAGGAATTTTCCTTCAATTCCTATTTTGGTGAGAGTTTTTATCATAAATGGGTGTTGGACTTTGTCAAATGCCTTTTCTGCATCAACTGATCAGATCATGTGGTTTTTGTCTTTTGTTTTATTTATGTGATGGATTACATTAATGGTTTTTCTGATATTAAACCAGCCTTGCATACCTGGTATAAATCCCACTTGATCATGGTGAAATATTTTTTTGATATTTTGTTGTATTCTATTGGCTAGAATTTTGTTGGATTCTTGCATCTATGTTCATGAGGGATATAGGTCTGTAATTTTCTTTTTCTGTAATGTCTTTACCTGGTTTTGGTACCAGGGAGATGGTGGCTTCATAGAATGAGTTGGGTAGTATTCCGTCATTTTCTATGCTTTGAAATACCTTCAGTAGTAGTGCTGTTAAGTCTTCTCTGAAAGTTTGGTAGAACTCTGCAGTGAAGCGGTCCGGGCCAGGGCTTTTTTTTGTTGGGAGTTTTTTGATTACCGTTTCAATCTCTTTTTTTGTTATGGGTCTATTTAGTTGTTCCACTTCTGAATGTTTTAGTTTAGGTAGGTAGTGTTTTTCCGGGAATTCATCCATTTCTTCTAGGTTTGCAAATTTGTTAGAGTACAATTTTTCGTAATAATCTGATATGATTCTTTTAATTTCAGTTGGGTCTGTTGTGATGTGGTCCTTTTCGTTTCTTATTCGGGTTGTTTCCTTTCCTGTATTTCTTTAGTCAGTCTGGCCAATGGTTTATCAATTTTGTTAATTTTTTCAAAGAACCAGCTCTTGGCTTTGTTAATTCTTTCAGGTGTTTTTCTGTTTTGTAATTCATTTAATTCAGCTCTAATTTTTATTATTTGTTTTCTTTGGGTGCCTGATGGATTCTTTTGTTGCTCACTTTCTATTTGTTCAAGTTGTAGGGACAGTTCTCTGATTTTGGCTCTTTCTTCTTTTTGTATGTGTGCATTTATCGATATAAATTGGCCTCTGAGCACTGCTTTTGCTGTGTCCCAGAGGTTTTGATAGGAAGTATTTTCATTGTCGTTGCATTCTATGAATTTCCTTATTCCCTCCTTGATGTCTTCTATAACCCAGTCTTTTTTCAGGAGGGTATTGTTCAGTTTCCAAGTATTTGATTTCTTTTCCCTAGTTTTTCTGTTATTGATTTCTAGTTTTATTGCCTTGTGGTCTGAGAAGATGCTTTGTAATATTTCGATGTTTTGGACTCTGCAAAGGTTTGTTTTGTGACCTAATATGTGGTCTATTCTAGAGAATGTTCCATGTGCGCTAGAAAAAAGTATACTTTGCAGCAGTTGGGTGGTGAGTTCTGTATAAGTCAATGAGGTCAAGTTGGTTGATTGTTGTAATTAGGTCTTCCGTGTCTCTATTGAGCTTCTTACTGGATGTCCTGTCCTTCTCCAAAAGTGGTGTGTTGAAGTCTCCTACTATAATTGTGGAGGTGTCTACCTCACTTTTCAATTCTGTTAAAAAATTTGATTTATGTATCTTGCAGCCCTGTCATTGGGTGCATAAGTATTTAATATGGTTATGTCTTCCTGATCAATTGTCCCTTTTATCATTATGTAGTGTCCTTCTTTATCCTTTGTGGTGGATTTAAGTCTAAAGTCTATTTTGTCAGAAATTAATATTGCTACTCCTCTTCTTTTTTGCTTATTGTTTGCTTGATATATTTTTTCCATCCTTTGAGTTTTAGTTTGTTTGTGTCTCTAAGTCTAAGGTGTGTCTCTTGTAGGCAGCATATAGACGGATCGTGTTTCTTTTTCCAGTCTGAGACTCTCTGTCTCTTTATTGGTGCATTTAGTCCATTTACATTCAGTGTATTTATAGATAAATAAGTGTTTAGTGTTGCCATTTTGATGCCTTTTTATGTGTGTTGTTGAGACGTTTTTCTTATTAAATTGTGTGATCCTCATTTTCATAGTGTTTGACTTTATGTTTGTTGAGTCGTTACATTTTTCTGGGCTTTTATCTTGAGTTCTGGAGTTGTTATACCTCTTTGAGGTTACCTTATTTACCCCTATTTTTCTAAGTAAAAACCTAACTTGTATTGTTCTATATCGCCTTGTATCACTCTCCATATGGCAGTTCTATGCCTCCTGTATTTAGTCCCTCTTTTTGATTATTGTGATTTTTTACGTATTGACTTCCGTGATTCCCTGTTATGAGTATTTTTTTTAATTAATCTTAATTCGTTTTTGTGATTTCCCTATTTGAGTTGATATCAGGATGGTCTGTTTTGTGACCTTGTGTTGTGCTGGTATCTGATATTATTGGTTTCTGACCAAACAATACCCTTTAGTATTTCTTGTAGCTTTGGTTTGGTTTTTGCGAATTCTCTAAACTTGTGTTTATCTGTAACTATCTTAATTTCGCCTTCATATTTCAGAGAGAGTTTTGCTGGATATATGATCCTTGGCTGGCAGTTTTTCTCCTTCAGTGCTCTGTATATGTCGTCCCATTCCCTTCTTGCCTGCATGGTTTCTGCTGAGTAGTCTGAACTTATTCTTATTGATTCTCCCTTGAAGGAAACCTTTCTTTTCTCCCTGGCTGCTTTTAAATTTTTCTGCTTATCTTTGGTTTTGGCGAGTTTGATGATAATATGTCTTGGTGTTTTTCTTTTTGGATCAATCTTAAATGGGGTTCGATGAGCATCTTGGATAGATATCCTTTCGTCTTTCATGATGTCAGGGAAGTTTTGTGTCAGGAGTTCTTCAACTATTTTCTCTGTGTTTTCTGTCCCCCCTCCCTGTTCTGGGACTCCAATCACATGCAAGTTATCCTTCTGGATAGAGTCCCACATGATTCTTAGGGTTTCTTCATTTTTTTTAATTCTTTTATCTGATTTTGTTTCAGCTATGTTGGTGTTAATTCCCTGGTCTTCCAGATGTCCCAGTCTGCATTCTAATTGCTCGAGTCTGCTCCTCTGACTTCCTATTGGGTAGTCTAATTCTGTAATTTTATTGTTAATCTTTTGGATTTCTACATGCTGTCTCTCTATGGATTCTTGCAACTTATTAATTTTTCCACTGTGTTCTTGAATAATCTTTTTAAGTTCTTCAACAGTTTTATCAGTGTGTTCCTTGGCTTTTTCTGCAGTTTGCCTTATTTCGTTTGTGATGTCTTGAAGCATTCTGTAAATTAGTTTTTTATATTCTGTATCTGATAATTCCGGGATTGTATCTTCATTTGGGAAAAATTTTGATTCTTTTGTTTGGGGGGTTGTAGAAGCTGTCATGGTCTGCTTCTTTATGTGGTTTGATATGGACTGCTGTCTCCGAGCCATCACTGGGAAACTAGTTTTTCCAGAAAATCTGCTAAAAAAAAAATGCAGTCAGATCCCTATCAGAATTGCCTTTGGGTTATAACTGCCACCTTGTTCCCTGTAAGGATGAAAGTCTGAGATTTGGATTATATATGCTTGGCTGTAGCTGGTTCTGTGTTTTTAGTCCAATTAGGGGTGGATTTTTGGTCCCTGGGTTTTTTTTTTTTGTTGTTCCTTCTCTCAGGCCGAAAGAGTGGGTTAGGAAAAGACCAAAAGAAAAAAAAGGGGGGGGGAAGCAAAGCCGCCGCGGAGCCGTTCTCCCTCTGGCTCAGGCAATTCCAATGTTAAGGAAGCCGCCTGGGAAGGGTGGGGGAGTGATCAGAGAGATAGGAGAGTAGCACCTCAGAATATGGCCAGAGTTGCTTGTCTTGCTTGGAATGACTATTATATCTGAGATTCCCGCGGGGTGTGTCGCCTATGTGTGCTGGCTGTGTGGAGATTGCCCCCGGGGGTCTGGCCCTCTGGAGCCACCCGCTGCCAGTCTAAGTCCTAGCATGAAGGTTCCCCTGCTGGGACGCTTTACTCCTGGCTCCAAAATCAGTCGCTGCCTCCCAGGGACTTCTCGTCCTGCCAGCCGTCGCTGCGCCGCTCCCGTTGACCGGCTGGGCCCCCTCCCGGTGTTAGTTCAGGGGAGTGGAGCAGCTCTCCATTCTTGTGCCATGCCAGCACCTAGTCAAAATTCCGGCGGGATGGTTCCCCGGCTGGGACGCTGCTCTCTGAGCTCCAAGACCAGTCACTGCCTCCCAGGGACTTCTCCCACCGGCTGTGTCGTCACGCCGCCTGCGCGAACCGGCTGGGCCCACTCCCGGGGTGAGTTCAGGGGGGTAGGGCTGGGCCCCTTGTTTGCGCCGTCAGCTCCCCTGGGCTCTGCCCTAAATTGGGCGCCAAAGGTTACCTGACTGGGACGCTGGCTCCAGGCTCCGAAAACAATTGCTGCTTCCCCGTATTTGTTCGTTTTCAGTCTCTAAATCTGTGTTTGTTGTTCAGGGTTCGTAGATTGTTATGTACTTGATCGATTCACTTGTTTTTCTGAGTCTTTGTTGCAAGAGGGATCCGAGGTAGTGTCTCCCTAGTCTGCCATCTTGGCCCCGCCCCTCTATTTTTTTCTTGTATTTTATTTTGACGTGTAGGATAGTTTGTCTCATTTGTGGTTATCTTATTATTTACCCCTATTTTTCTAAATTTAAACCTAACTTTTACTTCTTTATATCGCTTTGTTTTCCTCTCCATATGAAAGATCTATGACTACATTTCTTAGTTCCTCTTTATTGTTTTAATATTGTCTTCTTTTACATAATAACATGGCTGTTACCCCGTTTTGAGCGTTTTTTTAAATCTTGATTTATTTTTTTTATTTCCCTGTCTGGGTTGATTTGTGATTGCTCTGCCCAGTGTTCTCGTCTTGGGTTGATACCTGATATTACTGACTTTGTAACCAAAAAACTCCCTTTAATATTTCTTGTAGTTTTGGCTTGGTTTTTACGAATTCCCTCAACTTCTGTTTATCTGGAAATGTCCTAATTTCACTTTCATATTTGAGAGACAGTTTTGCTGGATATATGATTCTTGGTTGGCGATTTTTTCCTTCAATTTTTTTACATAAGTCATCCCGTTGCCTTCTTGCCTGCATGGTTTCTGCTGAGTAGTCCAAGCATATTCTTATTGGCTCTCCTTTTTTAGGTGGCTTTTTGTTTATCCCTAGCTTCTCTTAAAATTCTCTCTTCATCTTTGGTTTTGGTCGGTTTGATTATAATATGTCTTTATGACTTTCCTTTAACATCTACCTTATGTGGAGTTTGATGAGCATCTTGGATAGATATCTTCTCATCTTTCACGATATCAGGGAAGTTTTCTGACAACAAATCTTCAAAAATTCTCTGTGTATTTTCTGTTATCCCTTCCTGTTCTGGTACTCCAATTACTTGTAAGTTACTTCTCTTCATACAGTGCCAGATGGTTCTTAAGGTTTCTTCATTTTTAAAAAATTCTTTTGTTTGATTTTTCTTCAAATATATTAGTGCCACATGATTTATCTTCAAGTTCAGAAATTCTGCCTTCCACTTGCTCAGTTTTGCTGCTCTGACTTTCTACCGAGTTGTCTAGTTAAGTAATTTTGGTGTTAATGTTCTGAATTTCCGATTGCTGTCTGTCTATGGATTTTTCCAGCTTATTAAATTTTTCATTATGTTCCTGAATAATCTTTCTAATTTCTTCAATTGCTTTATCTCTGTGTTCCTTGACTGGTTCTGCGTGTTGCCTCAGTTCCTTCCTGATGCCTTGAAGGGTTCTGTATATTAATCTTTTGTATTCAGCCTCTGGTAATTCCAGGAATGCACTTCCGTCTAGAAGATTCCTTGACTCTTTGTTTTGAGAGCTTGTTGAGGTGATCATGGTGTTTCCTTCCATGACTTGATATTGAGTGCTGTCTCCAAGTCTTCTGTAAGTTATTATATTAGTTTATTTCATGTTTGCTTATTGTATCATAGCTTCTTGCTTTGTTTTGTTTTGATATGTCCAAATGGGTTGCTTGAGCAAGCTAGCTTGATTATTTTCAACTTTGGAGCTGTGACGTCCTGTTCCCTGGTGGCTAGAGGTGTTATCAGGCATATGAGCCTAGGAGTCCATTCACTTTGCTTGTATGAATTCAGGTCAGGTGTCCAGGTAGCTGATCATCAAGTGTGTGGTACAGGCTCTGTCCTACAGTCTCAGAGGGGCAGGGGTGATTGGTGTAGGTGCCAGTGCCTTGTTGCAGCCAGGCATCACACTCTGAACAAGGTAGGGGGCTGAGAATCATCCCCCACGTGTCTCTGAGGAAAGTGTGTCCCTATTCCCTACAGTGTACAGGTGGGTGAGTTCTGCAGATGGACCATGGGCACCAATGTTTTTGGTTGTAAGGACTGGGAGGTGCCAGTTATCCTTGGACCCCTGTCATGGGTGGCTGGGAGAACTGAGTGGAGCTACCAGTCCTTGGGCCCCTGATGTGGGTAGGTGAGGACCCTGTTTAATAGGCAAAGCAATGTCAAACATCAAACACCCACCTCTCCACCACACAGCTGAAACAGTTGGAGTCTACCAACAATGACCTATTCTCCTGAAATAGGCCAACACAGGTCCATGCAAAGGGGAAAGGCACTCAAATCCAGGGACTGTTTATGCCTGGACAGGAGCCGCTTCTGTCCTGAGCTCCCCAGTTAGTGGAGCTGGCAAATTATCTTTCCCCCAATTGCCAATTTATTCATTCTCCAAGGCCACGAGAATGGTTCTAGGTGCTCAGTGGGGCCTATCTCAGGCCCAGGGAAGTAAGCCGCTGAAGCCGGCTTGGGAGGTGGGGGCATGGTAAAATATGCGCAAGTAGTTAGCTTTTGCCGAGTGCAGTGTTCTTCTTTGGTTCCGGAGGTGCGAGTAGGCTGTGTGGCTGGCTGCTTCTCCCTGAGGAAACCGCAGCCAAATGCTAGTACCAGCCCGCTGCTGCAGCTGCTCCCAGGAATGGTGCCTGAGGGCTCCCTACGATTCAGTTCCGGTAACTCCTGTCCGCTTCTGAACCGTCTCTACCTCCCCTGCCCCTCAGTTCATTTTCTAAGCTTGCCTTTGATGTTCAGGCTCCTAGCTTCTCACAAATATATGTGTTTCACTTGTATTTTCGCGTCTGCTGTAAGAGGGCTTGCTGGATTCGTCTGCCTATTCCACCATCTTGGCTCAGCCTCCAAAAAAACACTTTTTCATGAGTTTTTACAGTTAATGGTGTCATAAAGTATTTGTCCTTTTGTGATTGACTTATTTCACTCAGCATAATACCCTCCAGATTCATCCATGTTATGAGATGCTTCACAAATTCATGGTTCTTTATCATGGCATAATACTCCATTGTGTGTATGTACCTGTTTTTTTTTTATCCATTCATCTGTTGAAGGGCATCTAGGTTGTTTCCATCTTTTTGCTATTGTGAACAGTGCCACAGTGAACATGGGTATGCGTGTCTATTCATGTGACGGCTCTTATTTCTTTAGGATATATTCCTAGGAGTGGGATTGCTGGATCATATGGTATTTCTATTTCTAGCTTTCTAAGGAAACATCATATCATTTTTCAAAATGGTTGTATCATTTTGCATTCCCACCAGCAATGCATAAGAGTTCCAATCTTCCTGCAGCCTCTCCAACATTGGTTATTTCCTGTTTTATTGATTTGTGCCAGTAATGCGGGGTGAGGTGGTATCTCATTTTAGTTTTGATTTGCATTTCTCTAATGGCTAGAGATCCTGAGCTTTTCTTCACGTGTCTGTTGGCTGCCTGAATGTCTTATTTGGTGAAGGGTCTGTTCATTTCCTTTGTCCATTTTTTAATTGGATTATTTGTCTCTTTGTTGTGGAGGTGTTGGATTTCTTGTAGATTTTAGAGATTAGACCTTTATCTGATTTGTAATAGCCAATTTTTTTTCCTGGTGTGTAGTTTCTCTTTTTACTCTTTTGGTGAAGTGTTTTCATGAGTATAAGTGTTTAATTTTTGGATGATTCCAGTTACCTAGCTTATCCTCTGGAGCTTGTGTGTTGTTGGTTGTGGTTTGTATCCTGTTAATACCACGTATTAGGGCCTTGAGCATTGATCCTATTTCTTCTTCTATGCATTTCATAGTTTTTAGCTTTATTTATACGTCTTTGATCCATTTTGAGTTAGTTTTTGTATATGGTGTGAGGTATGGGTTCTGTGTCATTTTTTTTTGAAGATGGACACCCAGGTTAGCCAGCACCATTTGTTAAAAAGAGTGTTTTTTCCCCATTTGATGGGCTTTGGGCCCTTGTTGACGATCAGGTGGCCATAGGTCAATGGATTTATATCTGGGTTCTCGATTCTGTTCCATTGGTCAATGTATCTTGGTCATTGTACCCGTACCAGCCTGTTTTGACTACCGTAGCTGTATAGTAGGTTCTGAGGTCAGGTAGTGCGAGTCCTCCTATTTTATTTTTCTTCAATAGTGCTTTACTTATCTGAGCTTCTTCCCTTTCTGTATAAAGTTAATGGTAATTTTTTCCATGTCTTTAAAGAATGTTTTTGGTGTTTGTATCCGTGTTGCATTGTATTTGTAAATCACTTTGAGTAGAATTGTCATTTTCACAAGTTGAGTCTACCTATCCATGAGCATGGTATGTTTTTCTATTTATGTAGATCTCTTTTGGTTTCTTGCATAGTGTTTTGTAGTTTTCTTTGTATAGATCTTTTACATCCCTGGTTAGATTTATTCCCAAGTATTTTATTTTTTTAGGGTATATTATAAATTGTATTGTTTTCCTGATTTTCTGCTCATCATTCTCTTTATTGTTGTGTAGGAATCCAACTGATTTGTGTATGTTTATCTTGTATCTTGCTGCTCTGCTGAATCTATCTATTAGTTCCAGTAATTTTCTTGTGGGGTCTTTTGGGTTTTCTGTGTATAGTATCATATCATCCACAAATAAGGAGAGTTTAACTTTTTCATTACCAATTTGGATGCCCTTTCTTTCTGTTTCTTGCCTTATTGCTCTAGCTAGGACTTCCAACACAATGTTAAATAGGATTGGTGATAAAGGGCATACTTTTCTTGTTCCTGTTCTCTAGGAGAATGTATTCAGCCTCTCTCTATTATGAATGATGTTGGCTGTTGGTTTTGCTTATATGCCCTTTATTATGTTGAGAAATTTCCCTTCTGTACCTATTTTATTGAGAGTTTTTTATCAGCAGTGGGTGTTGGACTTTGTGGAATGCCTTTTCTGCCTCGATTGAGATGATCATGTGATTCTTTTCTTTCTTTTTATTTATGTGGTGGATTACTTTGACTGATTTTCTAATGTTGAAACATTTTGCATACCTGGTATGAATCCTACTTTGTTGTGGTGTATTTTTTTTTGATATGATGATGAATTCTATTGGCTAGAATTTTGTTGAGAATTTTTGCATCTATATTCATGAGAGATATTGGTTTGTAATTTTCTTTTTTTGTGATGTCTTTGCCTGATTTTGGTATCAGGGTTATGCTGGCTTCATAGAATGAATTGGGAAGTATCACTTCCTTTTCTATGTTCTGAATTATTTTGAGTAGTACTTGTGTAAGCTCTTCTCTGAATGTTTGGTATATTCTCCAGTAAAACCATCTGGTCCAAGGCTTTTTGTTTGGAGTTTGCTTTTTTTTATTATTATTATTACCTTTTCAACTTCTTTTCTTGTTATGGGTCTGTTCAGATTTTCAACATCATTTTGTGTTAGTTTGAATAGATAGTGTGTTTCTAGAAATTTGTCCATTTCCTCTAGGTTTTCAGATTTGTTGGAGTATGGTTTTTCATAATACTCTGTTACTACCCTTTTAATTTCAGTTGGGTCTGTTGTAATCCTCTCTTGTTTTTCTTTTGTCAGTGTGGCCAGTGGTTTGTCGATTTTATTGATCCTTTCAAAGAACCATCTTTTATTTTTGTTGATTCTATTGTTTTTCTATTCTCTGTTTCTTTTATTTTTGCTCTTATCTTTATTATTTCCTTTCTGCTGCTGGTTGGGGGCTTCTTTTGCTCTTCTCTCTCTTTTTGTTCAAGTTGTTTGGCTAATGTTTTGATTTTATCCCTTTCTTCTTTTTGATGTGTGTGTCCATTTGTATAAATTGACCTCTGAGGACTGCCTTTGCTGTGTTCCAAAAGTTTTGGTGTGATGTGTTTTCATTCTCATTTGATTCTAGGAATTTTTTGATTCCATGTCTGATTTCTTCTATTACCCAGTGGTTTTTAAGCAGGGTTTTATTCAGTTTCCATGTAATTGATTTTTTCCTTGCTCTTCCTGTTGTTGATGGCATTATGTTCAGAGAAGACACTTTGTATTATCTCAATGTTTAGGATTTTGCTGAGGGTTGCTCTGTGGCCTAAGATGTGGTGTATTCTGGAGAATGTTCCATGTGTGCTGAAAAAGAATGTGTACTTTGCGGCTGTTGGGTGGAATGTTCTATATATGTCTATAGGGTCAAGTTGTCTGATTGTGCTCTTTGGCTCTTCTGTATCTTAGCTGAGTTTCTTTCTAGATGTTCTGTCCTGTACTGAGAATGGTGTGTTGAATTCTCCTGTTACTATTGTAGAACTGTCAATTTATCTTTTCAGTGCTGTTACTTTGTTTTATGTATTTTAGAGCCCTGTCATTGGGTTCATAGATGTTTATTATGGTTAAGCCTTCATGATGGGTCGTCATTTTAATCATTATATTCTGCCTTTATCTTTTATGGCAGATTTTGTTTTAAAGTCTGTTTGATCTGAGATTAGTATTGCCACTCCTGTTCTTTTTTGATAGTTATTTGCTTGATATATATTTTTCCATCCTCTGATTTTTAATAAATTTATTTCTTTGTTTCTAAAGTATGTCTTTTGTAGACAGCATATTGATGGATCCTGTTTTTTTTTCTTTTTATCCATTCTGTCACTCTGTGCCTCTTTATGGGTGCATTTAGGCCATTTCCATTCAGTTTAATTATTGATAGGTATTGCTGTCATTTTGTAGTGCTTTTTTTTGTGGTGCTAACATTTTCTTTATCCCTCTTATCCTTCTTTGCTGAGTTTCTTTTGTTTGTGGATTTCTTTTTCATTTCTTTTGTTTTTGTAGATTTTGTTTTTATTAGACTTTATGTTTTCTTCTTTATTTTGATGAGTAGATTTGTTAGCTTTCTTTGTGGTTACCTTGAAATTTACCCTCATAAAAAAATTTTTTTTTCTAGGTTTAACCCAGTCTACTATTACCAGGTATCATCTTGCCTTCCTCTCCATTAGAAAGTTCTATATGTACACTGTTTATTCCTTTTTTTATTGTTCTGATGTTGTTGTCATTACAGATTAACCTCTCTGGTTCCTTGTTGCAATTCTTTTGGTTTTGGAGAGTCCTTGAGAGCTCACTTCCTAGGTTGCTATCTGGCTCGTATAATCTTGCATCCTGGATTCAGGCTGTGGTCTGATGTTGTTTGTTCTCAGACCGAAGGACTCCCTTTAATAATTCTTGTAGGTTTTTTTTTGCTATTACATATTCCCTTAATTTCTGTTTATCTGGAAACATCCTAATTTCACCATCATATTTGAATGAAAGTTTTGGAGGACATATCATTCTTGCTTGGCAATTTTTTTCTTTCAAGGTTTTATATGTGTCAGTCATCCCATTGCCTTCTTGCCTGCATGGTTTCTGCTGAATAATCTGAGCTTAGTCTTATTGTTTCTCCTCTGTATATGACTTTTTGTTTTTCTCAAGGCGGTCTTTGTATTTGGTTTTAGTGAATGTGATTATGATATGCCTTGGTGCTTTTCTTTTGGGGTCTATCCTCTTCAGATTTCTTTGAGCTTCTTGGATGGCCAGCTTTTCACCATTCATGATATTAGGGAAGCTTTCTGTCAGCAATTCTTCAATGATCTCTCTGTTTTCCATTTGCTCTCCCTGTTCTGAAACTCCAATCACTCACAAATGTTTGCTTATGACTTTGTCCCACATAATTCTCAGTTTTTTTCATTTTTCTTCATTCTTTTTTTCTGATTTTACCTCAAACAGAGTTGTAGCCACGTGTTTGTCTTCAATTTCACTGATCCTGCCGTCCATCATTTCACTCCTGCGCCTCAGCCCGTCTATGACACTGTCAATTTCTGAAATCTTGCTGTTTATCTTTTGGATTTCTAATTGTTGCTTTTGTGTGATTTCTACTCATGAATTTATTTTGGCATTTTGTTCCTGTATTATTTTCCTGAATTCTTCCATTTTTTGTCTGTATTTTCCATGAATTTGTCTTTTCCATAAATTTGTCTTTTCCATAAATTTTTCTACTCTTTCCTCATTTTTGTCTACGTTTTGCTTGAACTCTTGGATAGCTCTGAATATTAGAGATTTGAATTCCTTGTCAGGTAGTTCTAGTGTCTTTTCTTCTACTGGAAAGTCAACTGGTTGTTTTATTTTGGATGCCTACTGGAACCATCTTGTCCTTTTTATGTTTTGATATTTTCTGTTGTCTTTGGGATATTCAGTAGTTATTTTCTTTGTTTCTTGATTGGAGATTTGTTTGTTTCATCCTTTTTTGTTTCATTTGGTTGTGTCTGAGAAGATGGGATTTGTGCACTTTGCTGTTGGCTCATCTGTAGTTGTGATATTTTCACCTCCTTGTCCATTGGGTGGGGCCAGTCACTCAGCTATAGTTTTGCAGGGTAGGTCCAGATGAAGGGAGGGTTGGGATGGGTTGTTTGTGGCAGGTACTAGGGCCTACAGACCAAACCAGGAATCAGTGCCAGGCAAGTCCCATGCCTTTGCTGCTCGGAGGTGTGATTTTCAGTGCATGGTGCAGGCAGGCAGGAAAGAAGGAGGGAGATTTTGATGTATGGAGCTAATATGGGTATGGGAAAGAGGAGAAAGAGGAGCCAAAAATAAACAAACAAAGGAAAAAAAAGAGGGCAAAGGGACCTTCCAGTTGGAGTGGGAAGATGAGAATCCAAAAATTAGAGAAATGCAAAAAGGGGAAAAAAATAAAAAGGGAAAAAGAAAAATAAATAACTACATAAAAATTTGGAAATAAAAGTCCTCAGAGGTCCCACTGGTGCAGCCAGGAAGACCAGGAAAGTCTTGTAGGCTGTGCAGTATAGCCTGCCTAGAGTGGTTATAGATGTCACACAGTGCCAGGTATTCAGGAGAAATGAAAAGAAGGTAAGTACAGACAGAAAAGAACTGAGAAATGAAGAAAGCCAGAAATGGAAAAAGAGAGAAAAGAAAAGAAAAGACATTCCCTCAGGGATCCCATCTACGTGGCTGTGCAGATTGGGGGAGTGGCTCCTGAACCGTGCAGTGCAGCCCAGCTAGAAGGGGCTCCCAAGTGTAAAAACAGAAAGAAAACCAACAAACAAAACAAGACAGAACAAAGAAAAACAAAACAAATAGAAACAATAAATCCCCAGGGATCCCACCAGCGAAGTTCTCAGGCCAGGGGAGTGGTTCCCCAGTTGAGCAGGGCTTCACAGCCTTTCAAGAAGATGCAAAGATGGCACACGGAAACAGGTGTTTGAGAGGAAGGAGGGGGAGGTGGTGGGAGTCACGGGAGAAACCTAAAGAGTGGAAAGAAGCAACATCATCTCAGGGACCCAGCCAGTATGAGCGGGGCGAATCCAAGCAGCCCAGGGAGGACGCAGTTGCCTCCTGGCCAGGAGACTGTGGCTGGTGGGATGCAGAAGAGTCCAAGGGGGAGGGGAAGAAGTGTGTGGGTTAGGAAAGCGTATATTGCCCATTACCGGGTGATCTGTCTCCTGCTGGGAACTTGGTGAAGCTGATTTTCTCTACTCCCTGTCCAGCTATCTGTGATGTGGGTGGGGCAAATCCAAATGGCACGGACGCAGCACTTCCTGGCTGGCTGAGCCACCACGACCAACCAGGAAGTTTGGAGGTAGAGCAGTGGGGAAAGGATGGGGGTGGGAAAACGTGTATTGGTGGTTACCAGTTGCTCTGTCTCCTGCTGGGAGCTCCATGAAGCTGCTTTCCTGTGCTTCCTGTCAGCCAGTCTCCGACAGGAATCCTGCATTAGCTAATAAGGAACCTTCACACTTATCTCTCCTCACTGTCTGTCCTCTGTCAGTTTCTTATTCCATTTGGTGTTTCGCTGAGTTCTTTATTTCTTCTTTTGACACTTCGGGTTTCAGGAATGATGTTTGTCTCTGTTTTGCTTAGTTTTTTGGGTCCTTGCTGTGGAATTACAGCATAGTGCTTGTGTCTATGGCACCACGTTGGCCAGAAGCCCCAGACAACACAACTTTCCTTGCTGAAAGTGAATAGCACTTGAATCACTTGCTGATGAAGATCAAAGACTACAGCCTTCAGTACTGAGTGCACCACAATGTAAAGAAAAGAAAAATCCTCAGAACTGGACCAATCAGTAACACCAAGATAAACACAGAAAAGTTGAAGTTGAATCCACAATCAATGCCCATGGCAGCTGCAATCAAGAAACCAAAAGATGCATTACTTTGGGCAAACCTGCTGCAAAAGAACACTTTAATGTGTTGAAAAGCAAAGATATTACTTTTAAGAACGAAGGTGTGCCTGACCCCAAGCTATGGTGCTTTCAAACACCTCATATACATGTGAAAGCTGGGAAAAGAATAGAGAAAACAGAAGAAGAATTGACAACTTTGAATTATGGTGTTGGTGACAAATATTGAATATATCACGGACTATCAAAAGAACAAACAAGAGGAGATGGGGCCAAGATGGCAGATTAGTCAGATGCTTCCGGAGAACCTCTTGCAAAAAAGACACTAAAAAACAAGTGAAATGATGATATTTATGACAACCTAGAAGTCCTGTACATCAAAGGCAAAGTTAGAAAATGGGCTGTGCTGCAGGGGGAAGGAGAGATGGTTTAGAAGTGGAGAGGAGTCTCTGGACCTAAATCACCAAGAGCCCTCAGGCACCATTCCAGGGAAGACTGCAGCAGGCTGGTGGTAGTGTTTGGCCGCAGTTTCCCCAGGGAGAAGCAGCCAGCCACACAGCCTACTCACACCTCTGGAACCAGAGAAGAACAGCGCTCTTCGCAAAAGCTCAGTACTTTTGTATATTTTACCATGTCCCCAGCCCCCAAGCTGGCTTCAGCAGCTGTTGATTTCCCTGGAACTGAGGTAGGCCAATTTGAGTGCACTGAGCCACGATCCAGGAATTGGAGAAAGAATAAATTCAAAACAGGAGGAAAACATAATTTGCCAGCTCCACTAACTGGGGGAGCTCAGGACAGAAGTGGCTTCTGTCCAGGCATAAAAGGTCCATGAACTCTGAATACCTTTTGCTCCTGCATGGATCTATGAGGGCACACTACAACTGTTTCAGCTGTGCGGTGGAGAGGTGAGTGTTTGGTGTTTGACACCACTTTGCCTATTAAGCAGGGCCCTCACCTACCCACATCAGGGGCCTAAGGACTGGTGGCTGCACTCAGGTTACCCAGCCACCCATGACAGGGGTCCAAGGATAACTGGAAACTCCCAGTCCTTACAACCAAAAGCACTGGGTGCCCAGGGTCTGTCTGCAGAACCCACCCACCTGCAGGCTCTAGGGAACAGGTATCTGCTTTCCTCACAGACACATAGGGGACCATTGTCAGCCCCCATACTTGTTCAGAGCATGACCCCCTGCTACAACCAGATACCGGTACCTACACCAATCCCCCGTGCCCCTCTAATACTGTAGGACAGAGCCTGTACCACACACTTGATGACCAACTACCTGGACACCTGAGCTGAATCTATACAAGAAAAGTGAATGGACTCCTAGGCTCATAAACCTGATAACAGCTCTCGCCATCTGGTGATAGGACGTTAGCACTTCAAACCTGAAAAAAAAAACAAGCTAGCTCAATCAAGCGACCTATTTTGACAGATCAAAACAAAACAAAGCAAGAAGGTAGTATATAGTAAGCAAAAATAAAATAAACTAATATAATAACTTACAGATGCCTCAGAGACAATAGTCAGTATGAAATCACATAAAGAAGTACACCATGATTGCTTCAACAAGCTCTCAAAACAAATGATCAAGGAATCCTCTGGAAGAAGTTGCCTTCCTGGAATTACTGGATACAGAATACAAAAGATTAATATACAGAACTCTTCAAGACATCAGGACTGAGATCAGGAAGGATATCAGGCAACACACAGAACAAGCCAAGGAACACACAGACAAAGCAGTTGAAGAAAATAAAAAGGCTATTTAAGAATACAATGAAAAATTTAATAAGCAGCAAGCATCCATAGAGAGACAGCAATCAGAAACTCAGAAGATTAACAATAAAATTACAGAATTAGCTCAATAGAAAGTCAGAGGAGCAAAATTGAGCAAGTGGAAGGCACAATGGGTGAAATAGAAGATAAAGCACTTGGCACCAATATATTTGAAGAAAAACCAGGCAAAAGAATTAAAAAAAATGAAGAAACACTAAGAATGATGTGGGACTCTATCAAGAGAAATAACCCAAGAGGGATTGGAGTACCAGAACAGGGAGTAATAACAGACAATAGAGAGAATTGTTGAAGATTTGTTGGCAGAAAACTTCCCTGATATTGTGAAAGATGAGAAGATATCTATCCAAGATGCTCATCAAACACTACATAAGGTGGATCTTAAAGAGAGTCACCAAGACATATTACAATCAAACTTGCCAAAATCAAAGATAAACAGAGAATTTTAAGAGAAGCTAGAGATAAACGAAAAGTCACTTACAAAGGAGAGTCAAATAAGAATAAGCTCGGACTACTCAGCAAAAACCTTGCAGGCAAGAAGGCAATAGGATGACATATAAAGCATTGAAGGAAAAAAAACTGCCAGCCAAGAATCATATATACAGCAAAACTGTATCTCAAAAAGGAAGGCAAAATTAGGACATTTCCAGATTAACAGAAGTTTAGGGAATTTGTAAAAAACAAATCAAAACTATAAGAAATACTAAAGGGAGTTCTCTGGTTAGAAAGGCAATATTATCAGATATCGACCCAAGACTAGAACACTGGACAGAGCAATCAGATGTCAACCCAGATAAGGAAATCACAAAAATAAATCAAGATTAAAAAATGCTCAAAAGAGAACAGTGGGATGCAGACCCCAAATTCTCATAAAAAGACCAGACTTAATGGTCTGACTGAGACTAGAGGAATGTCGGCGGTCATGGTCCCCAAACCTTCTGTTGGCCCAGGACAGGAACCATTCCCAAAGACAACTCATCAGACATGGAAGGGACTGGACAATGGGTTGGAGAGAGATGCTGATAAAGAGTGAGCTACTTGTATCAGGTGGACACTTGAGACTGTGTTGGCATCTCCTGTCTGGAGGGGAGATAGGAGGGTAGAGGGTTAGAAACTGGCAAAATGGTCACGAAAGGAGAGACTGGAAGGGCTGACTCATTAGGGGGAGAGTAAGTGGGAGTATGGAGTAAGGTGTATATACGCTTATATGTGACAGACTGACTTGATCTGTAAACTTTCACTTAAAGCACAATAAAAATTATTTTAAAATAATGCTCAAAAGAGAGAAACAGCGATGTCATTATGTAAAAGAAGACAGCAGTAAAACAATAAAGAGGGACTAAGAAATGTAGTCATAGATCTTTCATATGGAGAGGAAGACAGGGCAATATAAAGAAGTAAAAGGTAGGTTTAAACTTAGAAAAATAGGGGAAAAAAAGAAGGTGACCACAAAGGAAATTAACTATCCTACTCATCAAATAAAAATAGAAGAAGAAATTAGAGACTCAGCAGAAACAAAATCAACAACAACGAACAAGAGGACGATATATAAAGGTTAATTACTGACCACAAAAAATTAAGTGGGAAAAAGAAACTGTCAACAACACACAAAAGACATCAAAATGACAGCACTAAACTCATAAAAAAAAAACTCATACCTATCCATAATTATGCTGAATGTAAATACACTAAATGCACCAATAAAGAGACAAAGTGGCAGAATAGATTAAAAAAGATCCGTCTATATACTGCCTACAAGAGACAAACCTTAGAGACACAAACTAAAACTCAAAGGATGGAAAAATATATATATCAAGCAAACAACAGTCAAAAAACAGCAGGAGTGGCAATATTAATTTCTGACAAAATAGACTTTACAGGTAAATCTGCAACAAAGGATAAGGAAGGACACTATATAACGATTAAAGGGACAATATGCCAAGAGGATATAATCATATTAAATATTTGTGCACCCAATGACAGGGTTGCAAGATACATGAAAGAAACTCTATCAGCATTGAAAAGTGAGATAGACAGCTCCAAAATAATAGAAGACTTCTAAACACCACTTTTGGTGAAGGACAGAACATCCAGAAAAGAAGTTCAATAGAGACCCCAAAGATCTAAATGCCACAATCAACCAACTTGACCTCATAGACATATACAGAACACTCCACCAAACAGAAGCCAAATATACTTTCTTTTCTAGTGCACATGGAACATTCTTTAGAATAGACCACATATTAGGTTATAAAGCAAGCCTTAGCAGAACCCAAAACATAGAAATATCACAAAGGATCTTCTCTGACCATAAGGCCATAAAAGTAGCAATCAATAATAGAATAACCAGGGAAAAGAAATCAAACACTTGGAAACTGAACAGTACCCTGCTCAGAAATTACTAGGTTATAGAAGACATTAAGGATGGACCATAGAATTTCGTAAGTTCCAATGAGAATGAAAACACTTCCTATCAGAATCTTTGGGACACAGCTAAAGCAGCACTTGGAGGTCAATTTATATAAAAAATGCACACATCCAAAAAGAAGAAAGGCCCAAAATCAAAGAATTATTCCTACAACTTGAGCAAATAGAAAAAGAGTGACAGAAGAAACAATAAGGCACCAGAAAAGAGCAAATAATACAAATTAGAGCAGAATTAAATGAAATAAAAAACTCAAAAACAATTAAAAGAGTTAACAAAACCAAAAGCTGGTTCTTTGAAAAAATTAACAAAATTGATAAACCATTGGCCAAACTGACAAAAGAAAACCAGGAGACGAATCAAATAACCCAAATAAGAAAGGAGAGGGGCGATATCACAATAGACCTAACTGGAATTAAAAGAATCATATCAGATTACTATGAAAAATTGTAGTTCAACAAATTTGAAAACCTAGAAGGATGAATTTCTAGAAACACACTACCTACTTAAAGTAACAGAAATGGAGATAGAACAACTAAATAAACCCATAATAAAAGAAGAGATTGAAAAGGTAATTTAGAAACTCCAAAAAAACAAAAAACAAAAAAAAAACCTGGCCTGGATGGCTTCACTGCAGAGTTCTACCAAACTTTCAGAGAAGACTTAACACCACTGCTACTATAGGTATTTCAGAGTATAGAAAAGAATGAATACTCCCAAACTCATTCTGTGAAGTCAGCATATCCCTGATACCAAAACCAGCTAAAGACACTACAAAAAAGACAATTACAGACCTATACCCCTCATGAACTTAGATGCAAAAAAACTCAACATAGCCAAGAGAATTCAACAACATATCAAAAAGATAATTCACCGTATCCAAGTGGGATTCATACCAGGTATGCAGCGATGGTTCAACATTAGAAAAACAATTAATATAATCCATCCTAAAAATAAAACAAAAGAAAAGAACCACTTGATCTTATCAATTGATGTAGAAAAGCCTTTTGACAAAGTTTAAAACCAATTCATGATAAAAACTCTCAGCAAAATAGGAATAGAAAGAAAATTCCTCAACACAATAAAGGGCATTTATACAAAGCCAACAGCCATCATCACCCTAAATGGAGAGAGTCTGAAAGCATTCCCTTTGAGATCAGGAACCAGACGAAGATGCCTTTTGTCACCTCTATTATTCAACATTGTGCTCAAGGTCCTAGCCAGAGCAATTAGGCTGGATAAAGAAATAAAGGGCATCCAGATTGGTAAAAAAAGAAGCAAAAATATCCTTATTTGCACATGACATGATCTTATATACAGAAAACCCTAAGGAATCCTCAAGAAAACTACTGCAACTAATAAAAGAGTTCAGCAGAGTATCAGGATATAAGATAAACATACAAAAAGAACATCGAAGAGGAAACCACCAAATCAATAACATTTACAGTAGCCCTCAAGAAGATAAAATACTTAGGAATAAATCTTACCAAGAAGTAAAAGACCTATACAAAGAAAACCAAAAGAGACTTACATAAGTGGAAAAACATACCTTGCTCATGGATAGAAAAACTTAACATTGTAAAAATGTCTATTCTACCAAAAGCAATCTATAGACACAATGCGATTCTGATCCAAATGCCAATGACATTTTTTAATGAGACAGAGAAACAAATCACCAGCTTCCTATGGAAGGGAAAGAGGCCCCAGATAAGTAAAGCACTACTGAAAAAGAAGCAGAAAGTGGGAGGCCTCACTCTACCTGATTTTAGAACCTATTATACCACCACAGTAGTCAAAACAGCCCGGTACTGATAAAACAGATACATAGACCAATGGAGCAGAATTGAGAATCCAGTCATAAACCCATTCACATATGAGCAGCTGATATTTGACAAAGACCCAAAGTCAGTTAAATGGGGAAAACTCAGCCTGTTTAACAAATGGTGCTGACATAACTGGATATCCATCTGCAAAGAAATGAAACAAGACCCATACCTCACACCATGCACAAAACTAACCCAAAATGAATCAAATGACTAAATATAAAATCTAAAATGATAAAGATCATGGAAGAAAAAATAGGGACAATGCTAGGAGCCCTAATACATGGCATAAACAGTGTACAAAACATTACTAACAATGCAGAGGAGAAACTAGATAACTGGGAGCTCCTAAAAAACAAACCCTATGCTCATCGAAAGACTTCACCCAAAGAGTAAAAAGATTACCTACACACTGGGAAAAAGTTTTTAGCTAAACATTTCCGATCAGCGTCTGATCCCTAAAATCTACATGATACTGCAAAAACCCAATTATAAAAAGACAAATAACTGAATTAAAAAATGAGCAAATGATATGAACAGGCACTTCATTAAAGAAGACATTCAGGTAGCTAACAGATACATGAGGAAATGTTCACAATCATTAACCATTAGAGAAATGCAAATCAAAACTACAATGAGATACCATCTCACTCCAACAAGGCTGGCATTAATCCAAAAAATGCAAAATAATAAATGGTGGAGAGGATGTGGAGAGACTGGAACATGTCTACACTGCTGGTGGGAATGTAAAATGGTACAACTACTTTGGAAATCGATTTGGCACTTCCTTAAAAAGCTAGAAATAGAACTACTATATGATCCAGCAATCCCAGTCCTTGGAATATATCCTAGAGAAATAAGAGCCTTTACACGAACAGATATATGCACACCCATATTCACTGCAGCACTGTTTACAATAGCAAAAATATGGAAGCAACCAAGGTGCCCATCAACGGATGGATAAACAAATTATGGTATATTCACACAAGGGAATACTACGCATCGATAAAGAACAATGATGAATTCGTGAAGCATTTCATAACATGAGGGAATCTGGAAGGCATTATGCTGAGTGAAATTAGTCAGTTGCAAAGGACAAATATTGTGAGACCACTATTATAAGAACTCGAAAAATAGTTTAAATAGAGAAGAAAATATTCTTTGATTGTTACGAGAGTAAGGAGGGAGGGAAAGGGGTTTTCACTAATTAGTAGATAAGACCTATTTTATGTGAAGGGGAAGACAACACACAATACAGGAGTAGTCAGCACAATTGGACTAAACCCAAAGCAAAGAAATTTCCTAAATAAACTGAATGCTTCAAAGGCCAGTGTAGCAGGGCCGGGAATTTGGAGACCATGTTATCAGGAGACATCTAAGTCAATTGGCATAATAAAATCTATTAAGAAAACATTCTGTTTCCTACTTTGGAGAGTGGCGTCTGGGGTCTTAAACGCTAGCAAGTGGCCATCTAAGATGCATCAATGGGTCTCAACCCACCTGGAATAAAGGAGAATGAAGAACACCAAAGACACAAGATAGTTATGAGCCCAAGAGACAGAAAGGCTCATATAAGGCAGAGACTACATTAGGTTGAGACCAGGAGAACTAGATGGTGCTCGGCTACAACCAATGACTGCCCTGACAGGGAACACAACAGAGAATTCCTGAAGGAGCAGGAGAGCAGTGGGATGTAGACTTCAAATTCTCATCAAAATACCATAGTTAACACTCTGACTGAGACTAGAAGGACCCCAGAGGTCATGGTCCCCAGTCCTTCTTTTAGCCCAAGACAGGAACTATTCCCAAAGCCCACTGTTCAGACAGGGATTGGACTGGATTGTGGGATAGAAAATGTTACTAGTGAAGAATGAACTTCTTGGATCAAGTAGACACAAGAGGCTATGTGGGCAACTCCAGTCTGGAGGGGAGATGACATGGCAGAGTGGGTCAGAAGCTGGTCCAATGGACACGAAAATAGGGGGTGGAGAGAAGAAGTGTGCTGTGTCATTAGGGGGAGAGTAACTAGGAGTATATAGTAAAATTAAATTTTTGTATGAGAGACTGACTTGATTTGTAAAATTTCACTTAAAGCACAATAAAAATCAGTAAAAGAAAATAACAAACAAATCTCTCTGGGAAGAAGTACCGTCAGAATGATAGTTAGACATTAAGGTGGCGAGACTTCATTTCACATACTCTGGACATTTTATCAGGAGGGACCATTCCCTGGAGAAGGGCATCATGTTTGGTAAAGCAGAGGGTCAGCAAAAAAGAGGAAGACCCTCAACGAGATGGATCAACATAGTGGTTGCAACAATGGGCTCAAGCATAACAAGGATCATGAGGATAGTGCAGAACCTGGCAGTGTTTCACTCTGTTGTACATAGATAGGGTTGCTATGAGTCGGAACCAACTCAATGGCACCTAAAAACAACAACAACATGGGTAATAATTTAACATAATAGTAACATAACAAAAGTCCACAAAATACTGGAAATATTAATATTTATCTAACTTGAAATGTTTTAACTTACATATGAAGTGAGTTTCATTTTTATTGTCTGTTTTGCAGTACATAGTGCTAGATAGTCTATGTGTATACAAATAAACAAGATATTAGGCACATTAAAAGGAAACTAAATCAAAGTAATTATTGTGTAAAATACGTTTCTGTTTTGCAACAATGAATGCTTTTCTAAGTTTGTCTTCCAGGAAAGCAACAAAGGGTGTTTATCAGAACATTACATTTATATTTTATCAGAATATTTACCTATCTCCACATAAGGAAATTGAACAATTCCTCAAAGAAATAAATTAAATGAATATTTAGATAATAAAAGCTATATAAATGTTTATTTCCCTTCAGACTGACTTTCTTTTAACAAATTGATATTGTTATGACTTGCAAAACAAACTTGCTCATCAAGAAGTGGTGCTATTTTTACATCAATTATGTATGCATCTCCAAATATAGCACTTGAGCAATCCATGAATAAAATGTACATTTTTATAAATTTTGTATATGATAACAATTATATTTTCATTTTCACTTCAGATTTGTTGGGTATAACCACACATTCACTTCTCTCTCACTGACCACATAAGAATGTGCCAGTGGCATCTGCAAAGGGCCTGCCAACAAACATCATACAACTAACAAATGAAATTATTTCTGACTGCCTTTTAAGTACCATTTCTTTTGACTATCACAGGCTTGAAGAACAAAATGTTCCAAATCAATATTTTTACTTACTATTCATATTCAAATATAAATTTCTGTGTCAGCATCCAAATTCAAATCTTGTTTTATAAATTTAACTTGTTTTATAAATTTTATTTATTTTCAATTATTCAAATTTATTTGCGACAGTACTATCAAATTTAAAAAGTGGCATAATTTTATATCCAGGTAAAATGAAACAGCAACAACTAAGTGAAGCACAAAAATGAAAGCTTGCAGAAGACATAAAGAAAAGGATTTGTGAAACCCTAAAGACAATGCCCAAATTAACTTCCTTTTTAAAATGTAATAAATCAGAAGAGACTTCTTCCGTTGAAGGCTCAGGTTTAATGGATATAAATCATTGTACTTGTGCTGAAATTCCTAATAGCAATATGAACATAGCTGAATTTGTTCCAAATTCTGCATCCATTTCTTGTTGTAGTAAAAAAAATTAATAGTGGTGTAGAAAGTGAAACTATTTTAGAATCTGAAGTTGTCGCATCTGCAGATCTCATAAATAACAGAAATACAGATCCTGTTTTGTGGAATAATTTTCTTCTAATGATGAAAATTATTGGATCAAAAGAGGATTAAGTGATTGTCAACATCACAGTAAGTCATTTGAAAATTTGTGTTGAAAATTTCTGGATGGTAAACAAATAAGATTCTTTAGGCAGAATATATTTCTATGGTGAAAATCTAATGGTGAAAATTATAAGGGGGAGTGGCTACCGTATTGTCCATCGGTTGGCTCTGTATATTGTTTTGTTTGCAAACTCTTCAGTCCTAAATCATTTGATTCTCAATTTGTTATGGATGAATTTAGCAACTGGTGCAACTCAAATATGATTGATAAACATGAAAACAGTTCTGTTCTCAGAGATTGTACGTTGTCAAATTTAAACTGAAGACATGGTTTTGGCTTAACTCACGAACTGGAAACACAAATTAATGAAGAAAATCAGTGTTGTAAAGCCATTTTGTAACATGTTGCTGACATTATAAAAATCGCTGAATGTGGACTATCATTTCAAGGAAGAATTGAAGTGTTTGGGTTCCAACAAAATGGAACCTTCTGGGGTTTACTTGAACTTGTTGCTCAGTTTGATCCATTTTTAGCAGGTCACATCTCAAAATATGGTAACACAGGAAAGGACAACCCATCATAAAAAAACCCATCATATATGGTTAAAATAATGTGGGAAGAATTAATAAACTTAATAAGTGATCAAGTTTGATCAACTGTTTTCAGTGAAATAAGTATAGCTCAGTATTTCAGTTTGTCTGTAGATTTCACTCCTGTTATTTCTTATACAGATCAACCAAGTATTGTTTTTAAGATAGGAATCTCCAACAAATGTAAAACCCATTGAGCGATTTATAACATTTACTAGCTTAAAAAGTCATAGCAGTTAAGAAACTGCAAATCAAGTACTTCACTGTTTATGTGAAGTTTGCAAAATTGATTTTTCTAAATGTGGAGGTCAGTTCTATGACAATGCTGCTAATAAGTCAGGATGTTACAGAAAATTTTCATACCACGTGCTGCACATTCACTTAATCTCAAAGAACATAAGCACAGTAGATTGTTGTCTGGGAGCAGTTGATTTTTTTTCTACTGTTCAGTTACTCTACATATTTGGTGCCACCTCTATTTACTGGTGGTCAATTCTTAAAACATATTTAATGAATGATTGAGTATTAAAATGTCTTTCTAAATCACATTGGGAAGTGCATGCTGTAGCAGTGAGTGCAATCATGGAATCATACACTCAGATTCTAGATACCTCAGAAAATATGGCTGAAGACCAAACACAAAAAGGAGATACCAAAAGAATCTGAAACTATCACCAACAAAAAGAAAAACGCTATAGTATATATTTATGTTGATTATGTGTAATACTATATTGCAGTATTTTCATCAGATGAGGCAAGCTCTCCAAGATTCAGAAGTAAATTTAAAGACATGCATGGATCTCTACCAGTCGTTAACATAAATTAAGAGAAGATTTCAAAAATTTGGAAAACATGGCAAAACAAATACTGCTAAATACTAATTATGAAGCAGTTCACCATCACAGAAGCATTAGGAAGAAACAAGTAAATGACAGATGTGTTCCGGAAGTACTGAGTGCCAGAGATTGATTTCATATAACCACATATTGCATCATCATTGACACACTTGATTCTTGCATGAAAAGAAGGTCGAAAGTGTATGAAATGTTTTCCAATAGATTTTTCTTCTTAAACATTGTGGATATACCTGATGAAGGATGTGTGAAGGCACCCAAGAAATTAGTGCAGATTTATCCCTCTGGCTTAAATACAAGCCTTTATGGAGAAGCGTGACAATTTCATTCTTACGTGATGACTAAGTTTGCGGATTCAGGAAAGACGAATTTTACTTATATAAGCATGTATGGTTTCCTAATAGAAGGTAAAATGCAATGCATATTTTCCCAATGTTGAAATTGCTTTACTCATATTTCTAACTTTAATGATTACAACTGTACAATTCAATACTCATTTTTGTCTCTAAAGAGACTCAAAAACCCTCAGCGTACAACAATGATTCACGACAGACTTGATTCATTATCCTTATTGCGTATGGAAGTTGATATTGCTTGGCATCTTAATCGTGATGAAATCATTGAAGAATTCGTAAGAGCAAAGAATAGAAAGAAATGTTTTTAATTGTAACATGTTACACATGAAAGATATGTTTAAAAACAAAATATAATAATTTGTTGTAATATTTGTTTTCTGATTATCAAATTTATTTTATGATATCTTTTCATTTGTTCATTTATAATTATAGCATTGAAATTGAAGTAGGAGCCATTTAAAGCAAAATTGACAAAAGTCAATTTTTTGTTGTGAAAGATCAACAGAATTTTATGTTGACTATTGAAACAACTGAGTTCACTGACTCATTTTCTTTGCTATAAGATATATGAAATATTCTTTTTGTAGAAAATGTGGTACATAGTAAAAATCTTAGTACCCCGCTGTCTTAGGCTGGGTTCTCTAGAGAAGCAAAACCAGTAAAGTATATATATATATATATATATATATATATATACACACAGATTTATATCAAGGAAACAGCTCACGTGATTATAGGGGTTGGAACGTCCCAAGTCATTGGATCAGGATACAGACCTTTCCCAATTCATGGAGCCACAGAAGCTGGTGAACCCAAGATGAGCAGGTCAAAGAGCAGGGGTCCTACTCACAGGCTGTGACGGCTGAGAAATCCCTGAAGTTGGCAGGCAAGAAACCGCAAGGTTTCTCCTGAGTCACGTAGCTGCAGAGGCTGGCAAACCCAAGATAGGCAGGTCAGGGAGCAGGACTTTTGCTCACAGGCAGTGAAGATCGGTGAATCTCAAGATGGACAGGTAAGCTGCTAGCTCAAGTCCCAAGAACCAGAGGTCAGACAAGAGACAGCTGCAGATTCAGAACAAGCCAACAACTTTTGCAAGGCAAGCAGAAAGGAAGTAGGCAGCAGAGGGTGAAGAGATGAAAGCTGAGGGAGTGGTGAGCCACCACATGCCCCACACCCACCAGTGCCACTCAGCAGATTCCATCAAAGGGGTGATCACATTTCAAATTTTGACAGGGAAGTGATCACAACATTATACAACTGCCGAAACACTGAGAATCATGGCCCAGCCAAGATGACACATAATCTTAACCATCACACCTGAATCCACTAAAAAATTTAAAATCCAGTTCATCTCATTCTGCCAAAATGGCATACACTACTCTTGCATCAAGAGACAGTTATTCAAACAGAACAAAGGGATACTGCACAGCTTAACATTTAAAAAGGTGCATGGCAAGGTTATATCCTTTCAATTTACTTATTCAATTTGTATGCTGAACAAATAACCTGAGAAGCTGGACTATATGAAAAAGAGTATGGCATCAGGATTGAAGAATGGCTCTTAACAACATGCAATATTCAGTTGACACAACCTTGAGTACCAAAAATGAAGACAACTTGAAGCACTTATTGATGAAGGACAAAGATTACAGTCTTAAGTGTGGGTTACAAATGAACTTTAAAAAAAAACAACTAAGGAGGCGGGGCCAAGATGGCAGAGTAGTCAGACTTTTCTGTTTGTCCCTGTTACAAAAAGACCCAAAAAACCAAGTGAATCAGTTATATATATGACAAGCTAGGAACCCTGAACACCAAAGGCAAAGTTAAGAAATAGGACTGAGCAGCAGGGGGAGGGAGAGACGGTTCAGAAGCAGTAAGGAGTTGCTGGACCTGACTCAGCGGGAACCGGCAGCCCTCAGCCCCAATCCTCTGGCATGACCTCAGCAGGGCTGGCAGTAGGGTTCAGGAAGTGGCTTCCTTAGCCCCAGAGAGCCAGGCACAAAGTCTTCAGAATCAGAAAAACAGTACTCTTGACATAACTGATTGTGTCTAATTTACCAAACCAATCTAATAGCTCCCTTTTTGAAAGAACTCTTTCCCATTTTTCTGATCCCTCCTCCCTTAGCCCCAAGCCAGCTGCAGTGACAGTCAATTTCCATGGACATGAGATAGGTCCTGCTGTGCACCCTGAGCCATTCTCTCTGCCTTGGAGAAGGAACAAATTAACAAATGGGGGAAAAAATCTGCCGGCTCCCCTAAACTGGGAACTTAAGGTAGAAGTGGCTCCTGTCCAGGCACAAGCAGTCCACAGACTTTGTTATTCAAGAACATAATGGTATTCAAGAACATAATGAAAAATTTAATAGGCTGACAGAAATCAGAAACTCAGAAGATTAGGAGTAAAATTTCAGAATTAGACAACTCAGTAGAAAGTCAGAGGAGCAGAATTGAGGAAATGGAAGTCAGAATTAGTGACACTGAAGATAAAACTCTTGGCACCAATCTATTCAAAGAAAAATCAGATCAAGGAATTAAAAAAAATGAAGAAACCCTAAGAATCGTATGGGAGCCTATCAAGGGAAATAACCCACGAGTGATTGGAGTACCAGAACAGGAAGAGATAACGGAAAATACAGAGAGTTGTTGAAGATCTGTTGGCAGAAAACTCCCCTGATATCATGAAAGATGAGAAAATGCCTATCCAAGATGCTCATTGAACCCCATACTAGGTAGTTCCCAAAAGAAAGTCACCAAGATGTGTTATAATCAAACTTGCCAAAACCAAAGATAAAGAGAATTTTAAGAGCAGCTAGGGATAAATGAAAAGTCACCTACAAAGGAGAGTGAATAAGAATAAGTTCAGACTACTCAGCTGAAACCATGCAGGCAAGAAGGCAACGGGATGACATATATAAAGCCTTGAAGAAAAAAAATTGCCAGCCAAGAATCATATATCCAGCAAAACTGTCTCTCAAATATGAAAGCGAAATTAAAACATTTCCAGATAAATAGAAGTTTTGGGAATTTGCGAAAACCAAACCAAAACTACAAGAAATACTAAAGGGAGCCCTCTGGTTAGAAAATCAATAACATCAGATAACAACCCAAGACTAGAACACAGGACAGAGAAATCAGATAACAACCCAGATAGGGAAATCACAAAAATAAATCAAGATTAAAAAAAGCTCAAAACAGGGAAACAGCAATGTCATTATGTAAAAGATGACATCATTAAATCAATAAAGTATACACAGATCTTTCATATGGAGAGGAACTCAAGGCAATATAGGGAAATAAAAGTTTGGTTTAAACTTAGAAAAATAGGGGTAAATAATAAGGTAACCACAAAGGAAACTAACAATCCTACACATCAAAATAAAACACAAGAAAAACATAAAGGCTCAGCAAAAACAAAATTAGTGACCATGAAAAAGAGGAAAACACAATTTATAAAGAAAAACTACTCAGCACAAAAAATTAAGTGGAAAAAAGAAACTGTCAACAACACACAAAAAAGACATCAAAATGACAGCACTGAACTCATACCCATCCATAATTATGCTGAATGTAAATGGACCAAATGCACAATAAAGAGACAGAGAGTTGCAGAATTGATTAAAAAAATAAAAAACACAATCCATCTCTATAATGCCTACAAGAAACAAACCATAGACTTAAAGACACAAACTAAAACTCAAAGGATGGAAAAAGTATATCAAGCAAACAACAATCAAAAAAGAGCAGGAGTGGCAAAATTAATTTCTGACAAAATAGACATTAAAGTTAAATCCACCAAAAAGGATAAGGAAGGACACTATACAATGATACCAAGAGGATATTGCCATATTAAATATTTAAGCACCCAATGACAGGGCTTCAAGATACATAAAACAAACTCTAACAGCATTGAAAAGTGAGAGAAAAAAATAGGAACAATGAATGCTAAGAGCCCTAATACATGGCATAAACAGTACACAAAACATTACTAACAATGCAGAAAAACCAGAAGCGAAACTAGAGAACTGGGAGTTCCTCAAAATCAAACACCTATACTCAAACAAAGACTTCATCAAAAGAGTAAAAAGATTACCTACAGACAGGGAAAAAGTTTTTAGCTACGACAATTCCAATCGGTGTCTGATCTCTAAAATCTACATGATACTGCAAAAACTCAACTCAAAAAGACAAATAACCCAATTTAAAAAATGGGTAAAAGATATGAACAGACACTTCACTAAAGAAGACATTCAGGTAGCTAACAGATACATGAGGAAATGCTCACGATCAATAGCCATTAAAAAAAATTAGAGAAATGCAAACCAAAACTAAAATGAGATTTCATCTCACTCCAACAAAGCTGGCATTAATCCAAAAAACACAAAATAATAAACGTTGGAGAGGCTGTGGAGAGATTGGAACACTTCTACACTGCTGGTGGGAATGTAAAGTGGTACAACCACTTTGGAAATCGATTTGGTGCCTCCTTAAAAAGCTAGAAATGGCCGGGGGCCAAGATGGCGGACTAGGGAGACGATACCTCGGGTCCCTCTTGCAACAAAGACTCGGGAAAACAAGTGAATTGATCACATACATAAAAATCTATGAACCCTGAACAACAAACACAGATTTAGAGACTGAAAACGAACAAATACGGGGAAGCAGCGATTGTTTTCGGAGCCTGGAGCCAGCGTTCCAGTCAGGTAACCTTGGCGCCCGATTTAGGGCAGGGATCAGGGGAGCTGACGGCTCAAACAAGGGGTACAGCCTTACCCCCCTGAACTCACCCCGGGAGGGGGCCCAGCCGGTCCGCGCGGGCGACGTGGCGACGGAGCCGGTGGGAGAAGTCCCCGGGAGGCAGTGACTGGTCTTGGAGCTGGGAGAGCAGTGTCCCAGCCGGGGAATCGTGCCGCCTGGCATTTGACTGGGCGCAAGCACGGGGAGCTGCTCCACTCCCCTGAACTAACCCTGGGAGGGGGCCCAGCCAGTTCGCGGAGGTGGCGCGGCGATGCGGCTGGCTGGACGAGAAGTCCCCGGGAGGCAGCGACTGATTTTGGAGTCGGGAGTGCACCGTCCCAGCAGGGGAACCTTGATGCTGGCCGTGGGACTGGCAGCGGAGGATCTGACCGCAGCTTCAGTGGGCCAGATCCCCGGCAGCAATCTCCACACAGCCAGCACACATAGGCGACACGCCCCTCAGGAATCTCAGATAAAATAGTCATTCCAAGCAAGACAAGCAACTCTGGCTATATTCTGAGGTGCTACTCTTCTATCTCTCTGATCCCGCCCCCACCCTCCCCAGGCGGCTTCATTAACATTGGAATTTCCTGAGCCAGAGGGAGAACGGCTCCGGCTCCGTGCGGCTTTGCTTCCCACCACCCTTTTTTTTTTTCTTTTGGTCTTTTCCTAACCCACTGTTCCAGCCTGGGAGAAGGAACCACAAAAAACCCAGGGACCAAAAATCCACCTCTAATTGGACTAAAAACACAGAACCAGCTACAGCCAAGCATATATGATCCAAACCTCAGCCTTTCATCCTTACAGCTAACAAGGTGGCAGTTATAATCCAAAGGCAGTTCCGATAGGGATCTGACTGCATTTTTTTCTAGAGGATTTTCTGAAAAAACTAGTTTCCCAGTGATGGCTCGGAGACAGCAGTCCATATTAAACCACATAAAGAAGCAGACCATGACAGCTTCTACAACCCCCCAAACAAAAGAATCAAAATCTTTCCCAAATGAAGATAAAATCCTGGAATTATCAGATACAGAATATAAAAAACTAATTTACAGAATGCTTCAAGACATCACAAACGAAATAAGGCAAACTGCAGCAAAAGCCAAGGAACACACTGATAAAACTGTTGAAGAATTCAAAAAGATTATTCAAGAACATAGTGGAAAAATTAATAAGTTGCAAGAATCCATAGAGAGACAGCATATAGAAATCCAAAAGATTAACAATAAAATTACAGAATTAGACAACGCAATAGGAAATCAGAGGAGCAGACTCGAGCAATTAGAATGCAGACTGGGACATCTGGAAGACCAGGGAATTAACACCAACATAGCTGAAACAAAATCAGATAAAAGAATTAAAAAAAATGAAGAAACCCTAAGAATCATGTGGGACTCTATCAAAAAGGATAACTTGCATGTGATTGGAGTCCCAGAACAGGGAGGGAGGACAGAAAACACAGAGAAAATAGTTGAAGAACTCCTGACACAAAACTTCCCTGACATCATGAAAGACGAAAGGATATCTATCCAAGATGCTCATCGAACCCCATTTAAGATTGATTCAAAAAGAAAAACACCAAGACATATTATCATCAAACTCGCCAAAACCAAAGATAAGCAGAAAAATTTAAAAGCAGCCAGGGAGAAAAGAAAGGTTTCCTTCAAAGGAGAATCAATAAGAATAAGTTCAGACTACTCAGCAGAAACCATGCAGGCAAGAAGGGAATGGGACGACATATACAGAGCACTGAAGGAGAAAAACTGCCAGCCAAGGATCATATATCCAGCAAAACTCTCTCTGAAATATGAAGGTGAAATTAAGATAGTTACAGATAAACACAAGTATAGAGAATTTGCAAAAACCAAACCAAAGCTACAAAAAATACTAAAGGATATTGTTTGGTCAGAAAACCAATAATATCAGCACAATACAAGGTCACAAAACAGAACATCCTGAAATCAACTCAAATAGGGAAATCACAAAAACAAATTAAGATTAATTTAAAAAAATGCTCATAACAGGGAAACACTGAAGCCAATATGTAAAAGATCACAATAATCAAAAAGAGGGACTAAATACAGGAGGCATAGAACTGCCATATGGAGAGTGATACAAGGCGATATAGAACAATACAAGTTAGGCTTTTACTTAGAAAAGTAGGGGTAAATAATAAGGTAACCACAAAGAGGTATAACAACTGCATAACTCAAGATAAAAACCAAGAAAAACGTAACGACTCAACAAACATAAAGTCAAACACTACGAAAATGAGGATCTCACAATTTACTAAGAAAAATGTCTCAGCACAAAAAAGTATGGGGAAAAATGAAATTGTCAACAACACACATAAAAAGGCATCAAAATGACAACACTAAACACTTACTTATCTATAATTACGCTGAATGTAAATGGACTAAATGCACCAATAAAGAGACAGAGAGTCTCGGACTGGATAAAGAAACACGATCCATCTATATGCTGCCTACAAGAGACACACCTTAGACTTAGAGACACAAACAAACTAAAACTCAAAGGATGGAAAAAATATATCAAGCAAACAACAAGCAAAAAAGAAGAGGAGTAGCAATATTAATTTCTGACAAAATAGACTTTAGACTTAAATCCACCACAAAGGATAAAGACGGACACTACATAATGATAAAAGGACAATCGATCAGGAAGACATAACCATATTAAATATTTATGCACCCAATGACAGGGCTGCAAGATACATAAATCAAATTTTAACAGAACTGAAAAGTGAGATAGACACCTCCACAATTATAGTAGGAGACTTCAACACGCCACTTTGGGAGAAGGACAGGACATCCAGTAAGAAGCTCAATAGAGACACGGAAGACCTAATTACAACACTCAACCAACTTGACCTCATTGACTTATACAGAACTCTCCACCTAACTGCTGCAAAATATACTTTTTTTTCTAGCACACACTGAACATTCTCTAGAATAGACCACATATTAGGTCATAAAACAAACCTTTGCAGAATCCAAAACATCGAAATATTACAAAGCATCTTCTCAGACCAAAAGGAAATAAAACTAGAAATCAATAACAGAAAAACCAGGGAAAAGAAATCAAATACTTGGAAAATGAACAAGACCCTCCTGAAAAAAGACTGGGTTATAGAAGACATCAAGGAGGGAATAAGGAAATTCATAGAAGGCAACGAGAATGAAAATACTTCCTATCAAAACCTCTGGGACACAGCAAAACCAGTGCTCAGAGGCCAATTTATATCGATAAATGCACACATACAAAAAGAAGAAAGAGCCAAATTCAGAGAACTGTCCCTACAACTTGAACAAACAGAAAGTGAGCAACAAAAGAATCCATCAGGCACCAGAAGAAAACAAATAATAAAAACTAGAGCTGAACTAAATGAATTAGAGAACAGAAAAACAATTGAAAGAATTAACAAAGCCAAAAGCTGGTTCTTGGAAAAAATTAACAAAATTGATAAACCACTGGCTAGACTGACTAAAGAAATACAGGAAAGGAAACAAATAACCCGAATAAGAAACGAGAAGGACCACATCACAACAGACCCAACTGAAATTAAAAGAATCATATCAGATTATTATGAAAAATTGTACTCTAACAAATTTGAAAACCTAGAAGAAATGGATGAATTCCTGGAAAAACACTACCTACCTAAACTAACACATTCAGAAGTAGAACAACTAAATAGACCCATGACAAAAAAAGAGATTGAAACGGTAATCAAAAAACTCCCAACAAAAAAAAGCCCTGGCCCAGACGGCTTCACTGCAGAGTTCTACCAAACTTTCAGAGAAGAGTTAACAACACTACTACTAAAGGATTTCAAAGCATAGAATATGACGGAATACTACCCAACTCATTCTATGAAGCCACCATCTCCCTGATACCAAAACCAGGTAAAGACATTACAAAAAAAGAAAATTACAGACCTATATCCCTCATGAACATAGATGCAAAAATCCTTAACAAAATTCTAGCCAATAGAATTCAACAACATATCAAAAAAAATAATTCACCACGATCAAGTGGGAATTATACCAGGTATGCAAGGCTGGTTTAATATCAGAAAAACCATTTATGTAATCCACCACATAAATAAAACAAAAGAGAAAAACCACATGATCTTATCAATTGATGCAGAAAAGGCATTTGACAAAGTCCAACCCCCATTCATGATAAAAACTCTCACCAAAATAGGAATTGAAAGAAAACTCCTCAACATAATTTTTTATGCAAAGCCAACAGCCAACATCACTCTAAATGGAGAGAGCCTGAAAGCATTTCCCTTGAGAACGGGAACCAGACAAGGATGCCCTTTATCACCGCTCTTATTCAACATTGTGCTAGAAGTCCTAGCCAGGGCAATTAGGCTAGACAAAGAAAGAAAAGGCATCCGGATTGGCAAGGAGGAAGTAAAATTACCTCTATTTGCAGATGACATGATCTTATACACAGAAAACCCTAAGGAATCCTCCAGAAAACTACTGAAACTAATAGAAGGTTTGGCAGAGTCTCAGGTTATAAAATAAACATACAAAAATCACTTGGATTCCTCTACATCAACAAAAAGAACATCGAAGAGGAAATAACCGAATCAATACCATTCACAGTAGCCCCCAAGAAGATAAAATACTTAGGAATAAATCTTACCAAAGATGTAAAAGACCTATACAAAGAAAACTACAAAGCTCTACTACAAGAAATTCAAAAGGACATACTTAAGTGGAAAAACATACCTTGCTCATGGATAGGAAGACTTAACATAGTAAAAATGTCTATTCTACCAAAAGCTATCTATACATACAATGCACTTCCGATCCAAATTCCAATGTCATTTTTTAAGGTGATAGAGGAACAAATCACCATTTTCATATGGAAGGGAAAGAAGCCTCAGATAAGCAAAGCATTACTGAAAAAGGAGAAGAAAGTGGGAGGCCTCACTCTACCTGATTTTAGAACATATTATGCAGCCACAGTAGTCAAAACAGCCTGGTACTGGTACAACAACAGGCACATAGACCAATGGAACAGAATTGAGAATCCAGATATAAATCCATCCACGTATGAGCAGCTGATATTTGACAAAGGCCCAGTGTCAGTTAATTGGGGAAAAGACAGTCTTTTTAACAAATGGTGCTGGCATAACTGGATATCCATTTGCAAAAAAATGAAACAGGACCCATACCTCACACCATGCACAAAAACTAACTCCAAGTAGATCAAAGACCGAAACATAAAGACTAAAACGTTAAAGGTCATGGAAGAAAAAATAGGGACAACCCTAGGAGCCCTAATACAAGGCATAAACAGAATACAAAACATTACCAAAAATGCCGAAGAGAAACCCGATAACTGGGAGTTCCTAAAAATCAAACACCTATGCTCATCTAAAGACTTCACCAAAAGAGTAAAAAGACCACCTACAGACTGGGAAAGAATTTGCAGCTATGACATCTCCGACCAGCGCCTGATCTCTAAAATCTACATGATTCTGTCAAAACTCAACCACAAAAAGACAAACAACCCAATCAAGAAGTGGGCAAAGGATATGAACACACACTTCACTAAAGAAGATATTCAGGCAGCTAACAGATACATGAGAAAATGCTCTCGATCATTAGCCATTAGAGGAATGCAGATTAAAACTACGATGAGATTCCATCTCACTCCAACAAGGCTGGCATTAATCCAAAAAACACAAAGTAATAAATGTTGGAGAGGCTGCGGAGAGATTGGAACTCTTATACACTGCTGGTGGGAATGTAAAATCGCACAACCACTTTGGAAATCTATCTGGCGTTATCTTAAACAGTTAGAAATAGAACTACCATACAACCCAGAAATCCCACACCTCGGAATATACCCTAGAGAAACAAGAGCCTTCACACAAACAGATATATGCACACCCATGTTTATTGCAGCTCTGTTTACAATAGCAAAAAGCTGGAAGCAACCAAGGTGTCCATCTACGGATGAATGGGTAAATAAATTGTGGTATATTCACACAATGGAATACTACACATCGATAAAGAACAGTGACGAATCTCTGAAACATTTCATAACATGGAGGAACCTGGAAGGCATTATGCTGAGCGAAATTAGAGGCAAAAGGACAAATATTGTATAAGACCACTATTATAAGATCTTGAGAAATAATATAAACTGAGAAGAACACATACTTTTGTGGTTACGAGGGGGGGAGGGAGGGAGGGAGGGAGGGTTTTTTACTGATTAATTAGCTGATAAGAACTGCTTTAGGTGAAGGGAAGGACAACACTCAATACATGGAAGGTCAGCTCAATTGGACTGGACTGGACCAAAAGCAAAGAAGTTTCCAGGATAAACTGAATGCTTCAAAGGTCAGCAGAGCAAGGGCGGGCGTTTGGGAATCATGGTTTAAGGGGACTTCTAAGTCAATTGGCAAAATAATTCTATTATGAAAACATTCTGCATCCCACTTTGAAATGTGGCATCTGGGGTCTTAAATGCTAACAAGCGGCCATCTAAGATGCATCAATTGGTCTCAACCCACCTGGAGCAAAAGAGAATGAAGAACACCAAGGTCACACGACAACTAAGAGCCCAAGAGACAGAGAGGGCCACATGAACCAAAGACCTACATTATCCTGAGACCAGAAGAACTAGTTGGTGCCCGGCCACAATCGATGACTGCCCTGACAGGGAGCACAACAGAGAACCCCTGAGGGAGCAGGAGATCAGTGGGATGCAGACCCCAAATTCTCATAAAAAGACCATACTTAATGGTCTGGATGTGACTAGAGGAATCCCGGAGGTCATGGTCCCCAAACCTTCTGTTGGCACAGGACAGGAACCATCTCCGAAGACAATTCATCAGACATGAAAGGGACTGGACAGTGGGTGGGAGAGAGTTGCTGATGAAGAGTGAGCTAATTATATCAGGTGGACTCTTGAGATTGTATTGGCATCTCCTGTCTGGAGGGGGGATGGGAGGATAGAGAGAGTTGGAGGCTGCCAAAATTTTCACGAAAGGAGAGACTGGAAGGGCTGACTCATTAGGGGGGGAGCAAGTGGGAGTAAGGAGTAAGATGTATATTAACTTATATGTGACAGACTAACTTGATTTGTAAACGTTCACTTGAAGCTCAATGAAAGTTAATTTAAAAAAAACTAGAAATAGAACTACCATATGATTCAGCAATCCCACTCCTTGGACTATATCCCAGAGAAAGAAGAGCCTTTACACGAACAGATATATGGACAGCCATGTTCATTGCAGCAAAAAGATGGAAGCAACCAAGGTGCCCATCAGTGGATGAATGGATAAATAAATTATGGTATATTCACGCAATGGAATACTACACATCGATAAAGAACAGTGATGAATCTGTGAAACATTTCATAACATGGAGGAATCTGGAAAGCATTATGTTGAGTGAAATTAGTCAGTTGCAATCGGACAAATATTATATGAGACAACTATTAAAAGAACTCAAGAAATAGTTTAAACAGAGAAGAAAATATTCTTTGTTGGTTACAAGGGTGAGGAAGGAGGGAGAGGAGTATTCACTAATTAGAGAGTAGACAAGAACTATTCTGGGTGAAGGGAAAGACAACACACAATACAGGAGAGGTCATCACAACTAGACTAAACCAAAAGCAAAAAAATTCCTGAATATGATCGAATGCTTCGAAGTCCAGAGTAGCAGGGACAGGGGTTTGGGGACCATGGTTTCAGGGGACATCTAGGTCAATTGGCACAGCAAAATGTATTAAGAAAACTTTCGGCATTCCACTTTGGTGAGAGGTGTCTGGGTCTTAAATGCTAGTAAGCGGCCATCTAAGATGCATCAATTGGTCTCAACTCAGTGGAGGAAAGGAGAAGGAAGAACACAAAAGACATATGGTAAATATGAGCCCAAGAGATAGAAAGAGCCACCTAAACGAGAGACTACATCAGCCTGAGACCAGAAGAACTAGATGGTGCCTTGCTACCACCGATCAGTGCCGTGATAGGGACCACAACAGAGAATCCCTGATGGAGCAGATCTCAAATTCTCATAAAAAGGACAGGCTTAATGGTCTGACTGAGACTAGGGGGACCCTGGAGGTCATGGTCCTCAGACCCTCTCTTAGCCCAAGACTGGATCCATTCCTGAAGCCAACTCTTCAGACAGGGATTGGACTATAAGATAGAAAATGATACTGGTAAGGCTTAGCTTCTTGGCTCAAGTAGACACATGAGGGTATGTATGTGGGCAACTCCTGTCTAGAGGCAAGATGAGAAGGCAGAGGGGGACAGGAGCTGGTTGAATGAACACGAGAAACACAGGGTGGAATGGAGGAATGTGCTGTGTCATTAGGGAGAGAGCAACTAGGAATATATAGCAAGGTCTGTATAATTTTTTGTATGAGAGACTGACTTGATTTGTAAACTTTCACTTAAAGCCCAGTCAAAAAAGAAAGAAAGAAAAAAAAAACCTAAAATTCTCACAGCTGGACAAGTAAACATCACAATAAATGAGAGAAAAATTGAAGTTAACAAGGATTCCATTCTTCTTGGTTCAACAATCAATGTCCATGAAAGCAACATTGGACAAATCTGCTGCAAAAGATCTCTTGAAAGTGTTAAGAAGCAAAGGTGTTACTCTGATGAATAAAGTTCTCCTGAACCAAGCCATGGTCTTTTTAATCACCTCATATGCATGTGAAAGATGGACAATGAAAAAGGAAAACAGGAGAATTCATGCATTCAAATTGTGGTGTTGATGAAGAATATTGAATATACCATGAACTGCAGAAAAATAAACAAATGAATCTTAGAAGAAGCACTTTCAGAATGCTCCTTAGAAATGAGGATGGTGAGACTTCAGCTCTCTTACTTTGGACACATCATCAGGAAGAACCAATCGCTAGACAAGAACATAACATTTGGTAATGTAGAGGTTCAGCAAAAATAAAGCTTTTGTGATGGTTAAAATTGTGTGTCAACTTGGCTAGGCCATGATTCTCAGTGGTTTGGCAATTGTATGATGTTGTGATCACCCCCATGATGGGATCTGCTGTGAGTAGCCAATCGGTTGAAAGGGAGTTTCCTTGGGGGTGTTGCCTGCATGACATATATGTGGATATGCTGGAAAGGCTTGTGGGCTTTTGCTCATTCTGGATCATGCAGCCGGTTCCTGTTTGTCTGGCTGCTGGTTCTTGGGACTTGTGCTAGCAGCTTACCTGTGATCTTGCCTGCTGATCTTGGAATTCATTGATCTTCACAGTCTGTGAGCAAAAGCCCTGCTCTCTGACCTGGTGATCCTGGGTTTGCCAGCCCCTGCAGCTTTGTGAATCAGGAGAAGCCTCCAGCCTGACCCACGGACTTGGGATGTTCCAATCTCTACAACTGTGTGAGCCAATTCCTTGATATAAATCTTTCTCTATATATATGTTTATATGCTTTACTGGTTTTGCTTCTCTGGAGAACTTAGCCTAAGACAATCTTCAATGAGATAGATTGACACGAAATACTCATACATACCAAAGATCATGAAGATGGCACAGGACAGAGCAACTTTCCATTCCGTTATACATATATTTGCCATGAGTTGGTGTCAACTCGACAACTAACAAAAACAAATATAAACACTGACACCCAGTAAATATATGAAACAAAATCATAGAATGATATGGAGAAACAGAAAATTAAACAATTACAGTTGTATATTTCATATATTTGATAGAACAACTAGACAGAAATTCATTAAGTACAAAGAAGACTTGAAAAATATTATCAATCAACTTGGCCTAACTGACATCTATACAGCATTGTACCCAACAACAGCAGAGTACACATGCTTTCAAGCACACATGGAACATTCTCCAGACTAGGCCACATGATAGGCCATAAAACAAATTCTAATAAAGTTAAAATGACTAAAATCATATAAAGTACGTTAACCCACCACAATGAAAGGGAAACAGAAATCAGCCACAGAAAGAGATTCGGGACATCTCCAAATATTTAGAAATTAAACATTAAATAACCAGTGACTCAAGAAGAAATCACACTAGAATAATAAAAAGTCTTGAACGCAATGAAAATGAAAACATAACATAGAATAATTAATGGGAGGAAGCTAAAGCAGTGCCTAGAGTAAATTTATACCTTATAAAGAAGGTAATATGTAAAATCAACAATCTGAGCTTCTATCTCAAGAGGCTGGGAAATGAAGAGCAAATCAAACCCAAATTAAATATAAGGTAGTGTATAATAAATATGAGAGAATATTAGAGAATTAATCAACATAATCTACCATATAAATAAAAAGAAAGAAAAGGATCACATGATTATCTCAGTCGATGCAGAAAAGGCATTCAATAAAGTCCATCACCCACTCCTGATAAAAAACTCTCAATAAAATAGGAGTAGAAGGGCAATTCATCAACATAATAAAGGGTAGGTATACAAAACCAATGGCCAACATCATTCTTAAGGGCGAGTGGCTGAAAACATTCCCCTTGAGGACAGGAACAAGAGAAGGATGGCCTTTATCATCAATCCTGTTTAACATTGCACTGGACGTCCTAGCTAGAGCAATAAGGGAAAAAGAAATAAAGGAGATCCAAATTGGTAAGGAAGAAGTAAAACTGTCCCTATTTCCAGATGATGTGATATTATACATAGAGAACCCAAAAGATTCCACAAGAAAGCACTATTGAAGAAGAAGAATAAAGTTGGAGGCCTCACACTACCTGACCTCAGATCCTACTATACAGCTAAGGTAGTCAAAACAGCCTGGTACTGGTAAAACAACAGACTCATTGACCAACGGAACAGAATCCAGACCCCAGATGTAAATCCACCCACTTATGACCACCTGATCTTCAACATAGGCCCAAAGTCCATTAAATGGGGAAAAGGAAGTCTGTTTAACAAATGATGCTGGCAAAACTGGATGTCCATCTGCAAAAAAAGTGAAACAGGACCCATATCTCACACCACGCACAAAAACTAAATCAAAATGGATCAAAGACCTAAATATAAAACCAAAAACTATAAACATAGAAGAAAAAATAGGGTCAACACTAGAGGCCCTAATACATGGCATAAACAGGATACAAACCATAACTAACAATACACAAACACTGGAAAAAAAATAAGCTAAATAACTGTTATCTTCTAAAAATTAAACACTTACACTCATCAAAAGATTTCACCAAAAGAGTAAAAAGAGAAACTACAGACTGGAAAAAATAATCTCTAAAATTTATTGGAAAATCCAACGCCTCTACAACAAAAAGACATTTAATCCAATTAAAAAATGGGCAAAGGATATGAACAGACACTTAACTAAAGAAGGTGGCCAAAAGACATATGAAGAAATGCTCAAGATCACTAGCCATTAGAGAAATGCAAATCAAAATGCATCTCACCCCATGTTACTGGCATGAATAAAAAAAAAGAAAACAGAAAATAACAAATATTGGAGAGGCTACAAGGAGATTGGAACTCTTAGGCACTACTGGTGGGTATGCAAAATGGTACAATCATTTTGGAAAATGATATGGCACTTCCTTAAAGTCTAGAAGTAGAAATACATTAAGATCCAGCAATTCTGCTTCTAGGAATATATGCTAGAGAAATAACAGCCATCTCACAAGTAGACATATGCACACTCATGTTCATTGCAGCACTGTTCACAATAGCAAAAAGATGGAAGCAACCAAGGTGCCCAACAACAGACGAATGGATAAATTATGGTGTATTCACACAATGGAATACTATGCAACGATTAAGAACAACGATGAATCTGTGAAACATTTCCTAACATTTCATAACGTGGAGGAATCTGGAATGCTTTATGCTGACTGAAATCAGTCAATCGCAAAAGGACAAATATTGTATGAGACCACTATTTTAAGAATTCTAGATAATGTTTAAACACAGAAGAAAACATTCTTTGATGGTTACGAGGGTGGGGAGGGAGGGAGAGAGATATTCACTAAGTAGATAATAGACAAATTTTTTTAGGTGAAGGGAAGGGCAACACACAACACAGGGATAGTACAACTGGTCTAAACCAAAAGCAAAGAAGTTTCCTGAATACAACCAAACGCTTCAAAGGCTAGAGTAGCAGGGATGGGGGTCTGGGGACCATGGTTTCAGGGGACATCTAGGTCAGTTGGCATAACAAAATGTATTAAGAAAACGTTCTGCATCCCACTTTGGTGAGAGGCGTCTGGGGTCTTAAATGCTAGGAAGCAGCCCTCTAAGATGCATCAGTTGGTCTCAACCCACCTTGAGCAAAGGAAAATGAAGAACACCAAAGACATATATACGGTAAAGATGAGCCAAAGAGACAGAAAAGGCCACACAAACCAGAGACTCCATAAGCCTGAGACTGGAAGAACTAGATGGTGCCTGGCTACCATCAGTCATTGCCCTGACAGGGAACGCTACAGAGAATCCCTGATGGAACAGGAGTACAGCAGGATGCAGATCTCAAATTCTCGTAAAAAGACCAGGCTTAGTGGTCTGACTGAGACTGGAGGGACCCTGACAGTCATGGTCCCCGACCCTTTGTTAGCCCAAATTTGGAATCATGCCTGAAGACAACTCTACAGACATTGTCCTGGACAATGATACTGGTAAGGAGTGAGCTCCTTGGCTTAAGTAGACACTTGAGACTATGTGGTCAGCTTCTGTCTGGTGGTGAGATGAGAAGGGAGAGGAGGACAGGAGCTGGCTGAATGGACACGGGGACTACTACAAGGTGGAGAGGAGGAATGTGCTGTCTCATTAAGAGGAGAGCAGCTAGGAGTACACAGCAAGGTGTGTATAACTTTGTATGAGAGGCTGACTTGATTTGTAAACTTTCACCTAAAGCACAATAAATTTTTTTAAAAAAAGAAAAAATAACAAGCTTTTTGAAATTAGACAGACTTGGACTTTAATCTTCATACCTGCTATTGTTTTCCAAACTTGTAAAATGTAAAAATCCCCACTGATTTTCATTGTGAAGCCTAAATAAACATGTAAAGCAACTAGTACCAAGCCCAAGCCTGTTGCCTTCGAGTCAATTCCAACTCATAGTGACCCTACAGGACAGAGTAGAACTGCCGCATAGAGTTTCCAAGGAGTGCCTGGTGGATTAGGACTGCTAACCTTTTAGTTAGCAACCATAACACTTAACCACTATGCCACCAAGTGCCTAACAAACAGTAAGCACTCAAAAACATCAGCTATTATTATTGGAACTATTGTTAATAAATGCACTTATGGCATTAATGTCTAGATTTCAGTTGTAAACATTATCCATGCATTTTCTCAGATGTGTGGAGCCCTATTTGTTTGGGAATAACATTTAGTCTCAGGGAAGTTAAGTGGCTCATTTTCTTGTGGATTCTACTTTCTAACTTTCCACCTCAATCCCCAGCCTGTACCACATTCTAACTGCAGCAGCATTGAACTACCCCAGGTTCCCTGAAGGTAGCAAGCTCTCTATAACCTCTATGTCCATTCTCTCCTCCACAAATGTAGGAGAATTCTGTTTGTTAATTAAACGTTAATTTCTTCAACATCTTATATTTTATGTGTCTCTTTGTTTATTGTCTGTCTCTCCACTAGAATGTAATATTGATGAGAGTAGGGGATATGTCTCTTGTACTCACTGCTCTATCCCCAGATTCTGGAAGGCCTATAGTAACTGATTAATAAATATTTGTTCCATGAATTATCTGATACTTGGACAAAGCCTTGGATACACAGTTTAGCAAATATGGGGATTCTTCTTGTTAAAGCCATCCACTTGTGGTATTTCTGTTATAGCAGTACTAGATGACTAAGAAAATCCTCTGAGACTTCTTTGATCCATGTGCTATTTAGAACTAGATAGCTTAATCTCTAAATATTTTGGGATTTTCTAGCTGTCTTTCTGTCATTAATGTGTAGATTAATTTCATTGTGGTCTCAGAGTATACTTTCTATGATTCCTATTTTTTAAAATTTGCTGAAGTGTGTTTTATGGACCAGGGTGTGGTCTATTTTGATGAATGTTTCATCTGAACTTGAGAACAATGTGTTGTCTACTGTCGTTGGATGATGAAGTATTCTATAAATGTCAATTAGAGCCAGTCAATTGACAGTTGAACTTCTGCCTACTAAATACATCAATTACTCATAGAGGGATGTTGAAATCTCCAACTATAATGCTGGATTTGCCTATTTTTCCTTGCACTTCTGTCAGCTTTTGCCAGGCACAATCCAGTTCTTCTGATCTCATGGCAATGGATGCTGTTGTTCATGGAGGCAATTAGTCACACATTACATATCCTCCTATTCCTGACTCTCCTTCTTCCTCTGTTGCTCCAGGTGAATAGAGACCCATTTTTAAGCCTTGAATGGCCTCTTGTAACCTTTTAAGACCCCAGGAACTATGCAGTGAAGTATGAGGTAGAACAGATGGACTAAATAAACAGTTTATTAAGCCAGTTAGCTGGGATGTGACATGAAACCATGACCTCCAAACCAAGGAACCGAATCCCATGAAGTGATTGGTTGTACATAAGCAGCCTTAGCAGTAACTGTTTTTTTGTGTGTGTGTCATTGTAAATATATCACATAACCTTTGCCAACTCAACTTTTTCTACGTGTATAACTTGACAGCAATTACAATAATAGGCTCTGCAATACTCTTAATCAATGTGATTTTTCCGTCACTGTTCTAACTCCCCCTTTTCCCCCTGCTTCCCACCCCTGGTAACCACTAATAAACTTTGGTCTCTATACATTTGCCTTTCCTTGTCTTTTTATATAAGTGAGGTCATACAATATTTGTCCTTTTGTGATTGGCTTATTTTGCTCAGCATAATGTCTTCAAGCTCCACCCATACTGTAAGCATGCATCAAAACTTCATCTCCTCCTACTGGCTGAGTAGTATTCCATTGTATGTACGTACCACATTTTCTTTATCCATTCATCTGTTGATGGGCATTTAAGTTGTTTCAATCTTTTGGCTATTGTGAATAGTGCTGCAATGACTATTGGTGTACAAGTCTCTTTTTGAGTCTCTGTTTTCAAGTCTTTTCAGTATATACCTAAGAGTGGAATTGTTGTGTCACATGTTTAGCTTTTTGAGGAACCACCCCACTGTTTTCCATAACAGCTGTACCATTTTGCATTCCCAGCAGCAATGGATAATGGTTACAATTTCCCAACACACTTGGCAACATTTGTTATTTTCTGTTTTTTTTTTTTTTAATCTTAGGCATCCTAATGGGAGTGAAATGATATCTCATTGTGGTTTTTATTTGCATCTCTCTGATGGCTAATAATGCTGAGCATCTTTTCATTTGTTTGGTGACCATTTGAATGCCTTCTTTGGTGAAATGTCTGTCCAAGTCCTTTGCCCATTTTATGATTGAATTGTTTGTCTTTTTGTCATTAAGTTGTCAAAGTTTTATATATATTTTTGTCATTAGATTCTTGTCACATATATGGTTTCTGAAGATATTCTCCCAGTCAGTAGCTAGTCTTTTCACTTTTTTGGTAAATATTTTGATGAACAAAAGTTTTTAATTTTTATGGGGTGCCCTTTTTTTTATTTACTTTGGGCTTTTGTTATTATATTAAATATTCCACTGTTGAAATCTAGGCCTGACAGCATTGCCCCTCCTTTTTTTTCTAAGAATTTTATGGTTTCAGTTTGCACATTTAGGTCCTTAATCCATTTTAAATTTGTTTTTGTGTATGGTGTGGCATGGATCCTGTTCAATTTTTGCATTTGGAAATCCAATTTTTCCTGCACCATTTATTGAAGAAACGTTCCTCTCCCCATAGAATGGACTTAGCATCTTTGTCAAAAATCAGTTGACATAGACGTGTGGGCTTATTTCTGGGCTGTCAATTTTATTCCATTGGTCTACGTGTCTATTATACAAGTATCAGGCTGTTTTGATAACTGTAGCTGTATAGTATATTTTAAAATCAAAGAGTGTGAGTCCTCCCACTTTTTTCTTTTTCAACACTGTTTTAGCTAGCTATTTAGGACCTATTGCCATTCCATACAAAGTTGAAGATTGGTTTTCCTATTTCTGTAAAGAAGGCTGTTGGGATTTTGATCAGGTTGGTGTTAAATCTGTAGATCACTTTGAGTAATATTGACATCTTAATAATATTAAGTCTTCTAGTCCATGAGCATGGAACAACTTTCCATTTATTTAATTCTTCTTTAATCTCTTTCAGCAGTGTTTTACAGTTTTCATTGTATAAGTCCTTCATATCCCTGGTTACTTTTATTCCTAGATATTTTATTCTCTTAGATGATATTGTAAATGGAATTGTTTCCCTAATTTCCTTTTCAGATTTCTCATTGCTGGTGTGTAGAAACCCACTGATTTTTGTTTGCTGACCTTGTACCTTGCAACTTTTCTAAATTCCTCTATTAGTGCTAAAAGTTTTCTTTATGGACTCTTTGGGATTTTCTATACATAGGATCATATCCACAAATAGAGATAATTTCACTTTTTCTTTTCCAATCGGGATACCTTTTATTTCCTTTTCTTGTCTTATTGTTCTGGCTAGGATTTCTAATACAATATTGAACAGAAGTGGTGACAGTGACCCTCCTTGTCTTGTTCTCGATTTCAAGAGGAAAATTCTGTCTTTCTTCATTAAGTAAAATGTTGGCTGTTGGCTTTTTATATATGGTCTGAATCACATTGAGGGATTTCCCATCTATTCCAATCTTCTCTAGGGTTTTCATCAAGAAAGGGTGTTGGATTTCATCAAATGCTTTTTCTGCATCCATAGAGATGATCAAGTGGTTTTTTTCCTTTGTTCTATTGATTTGGTGGGGAAAAACAAGGCTCCAGAAATTGAGAGAATACCAATTGAGATGTTTCATCAAAGGGATGCAGTGCTGGAAGTGCTCACTAATCTATGCCAAGAAATTTGAAGACAGCTATCTGGCCAGCCGACTGGAAGAGATCCATACTTGTACACATTACAAAGAAAGGTGATCCAACAGAAGGCAGAAATTATCAAACAATATAGTTAATATCACACACAAGTAAAATCCTGCTGAAGATCATTCAAAAGTGGTTGTAGCAGTACATTGACAGGGAACTTTGAGAAATTCAAGCTGGATTCAGAAGAGAAAGTAGAACAAGGGATATCATTGCTGATGTCAGATGGATCCTGGCTGAAAGCAGAGAATACCAGAAAGATGTTTACCTGTGTTTTACTGAATATACAAAGGCATTCGACTGTGTGGATCATAACAAATTATGGATACTGTTTCAAAAAATGGGAATTCCTGAACACTTAATTGTGCCCATGAGGAACATGTGCATAGACCAAGAGGCAGTCATTCAAACAGAACAAGGGGATACTGCGTGGTTTAAAATCAGGAAAGGTGTGCATCAGAGTTGTATTCTTTCACCATACTTATTCAACCTGCATGCTGAGCAAATAATCTGAGAAGCTAGACTATGTGACGAAGAATGGGGTGTCAGGATTGGAGGAAGACTCATTAATAACCTGCATTACGCTGATGACACAACCATGCTTGCTGAAAATGAAGAGAACTTGAAGCATTTACTGATGAAGATCAAAGACCACAGCCTTCAGTATGGATTGCACCTCAACATACAGAAATCTAAAATCCTCACAATTGGACCAATAAGTAACATCATGATAAACGAAGAAAATATTTAAGTTGTAAAGTATTTCATTTTACTTGGGTCCACAACTCCACAATCAATGCTCATGGAAGAGGCAATCAAGAAATCAAATGATGCATCACATTGGGCAAATCTGCTGGAAAAGACCTCTTTAAAGTGTTAAAAAGCAAAGATTTTACTCTAAGGACTTAGGTGCTCCTGACACAAGCCATGGTATTTTCAATCGCTTCATATGCATGTGAAAGCTAGGCAATGAATATGGAAGACTAAAGAATTGATGTCTTTGAGTTATGGTGTTTACGAAGAATATTGTATATACCATAGAACAAACAAATCTGTCTTGGAAGAAGTACAGCCAGAATCCTCATTAGAAGCAAGAATGGCAAGACTGTCTCACATCCTTTGGACATGTTATCAGGAGGGACCAGTCCCTGGAGAAAGACATTATGAATATAGATGGAAAAATCCTAAGCACAATACTAGTGAACAGAATAGAGGGTCAGTGAAAAAGAGGAAGACCTTCAAGGAGATGGATTGGCACACTGGCTGCAACAATGGGTTCAAGCATAACGATTGTGAGGATGCCCCAGGACAGTGCAGTGTTTCGTTGTGTTGTACATTGGGTCACTATGAGTTGGAACCAACTCCACAGCACCTAACAACAACACTGATGTGGTGTATTACTTAGATTGATTTTCTAATGTTGAACCATTCCCACATTCCTGGAATAAATCCCACTTGGTCAAGGTGTTTGACTCAATATGCTGTTGGATTCTGTTCACTAGTATTGTGCTGAGGATTTATCCATCTATATTCATAAGATATATTCATCTGTAGTTTTCTTTTTTTCCTGTATCTTTGTCTGGTTTGGGTATCAGGGCTAAGTTTGCTTCATAGAATGAATTAGGGAGTATTGCTTTCTTCTCTATCATTTGGAAGATTTTAAATATTATTGGTGTCAATTATTTTCTAAATGTTTGGTAGAATTCCCCAGTGAAGCCATCTAGTTCAGGACTTTGTCGTTGTTGGGCAATTTTTTTTATCACTAATTTGATCTCGTCATTTGTTATGGGTCTGCTGAGAATTTCTGTTCCCTCTTGAGTCATTTTGTGTAGTTTATGCTTTTACTTTTAACCTATGTTCATCCTTATATCAAAAGCCGATTTCTTCAGTTCTTGTTTTGTTTTTTTAATTCACTCTTGACAATCTGTGTCCTTTAACTGGTGTATCTAGATCATTCACATTTAAAGTTATATTGATATAGTTGGATTAATATCTACCATATTTGTAACTGTTTTCTAATTGTCAACCTTGTTCTTTGTTTCTTTTTGTTTTCCACCCTATTCCTGCCTTCTTTGGTTTTAAGCAAGCATTTTTTTTATTAAATTTTATTGAGTTTCAAGTGAACGTTTACATATCAAGTCAGACTGTCACATATAAGTTTATATACATCTTACTCTGTACTCCCACTTGCTCTCCCCCTAATAAGTCAGCTCTTCCAGTCTCTCCTTTCGTGACAATTTTGCCAGCTTCCAACTCTCTCTATTCTCCCATCCCCCCTCCAGACAGGAGATGCCAACACAGTCTCAAGTGTCCGCCTGATATAATTAGCTCACTGTTCATCAGCATCTCTCTCCTACCCACTGTCCAGTCCCTTTCATGTCTGATGAGTTGTCTTCGGGAATGGTTCCTGTCCTGTGCCAACAGAAGGTTTGGGGACCATGATCTCCGGGATTCCTCTAGTCTCAGTCAGATCATTAAGTATGGTCTTTTTGTGAGAATTTGGGGTCTGCATCCCACTGATCTCCTGCTCCCTCAGGGGTTCTCTGTTGTGCTCCCTGTCAGGGCAGTCATCGGTTGTGGCCGGGCACCAACTAGTTCTTCTGGTCTCAGGATAATGTAGGCCTCTGGTTCATGTGGCCCTCTCTGTCTCTTGGGCTCTTAGTTGTTGTGTGACCTTGGTGTTCTTCATTCTCCTTTGATCCAGGTGCGTTGAGACCAATTGATGCATCTTAGATGGCCGCTTGTTAGCATTTAAGACCCCAGATGCCACATTTCAAAGTGGGGTGCAGAATGTTTTCATAATAGAATTATTTTGCCAATTGACTTAGAAGTCCCCTTAAACCATGGTCCCCAAACCCCCGCCCTTGCTCTGCTGACCTTTGAAGCATTCAGTTTATCCCGGAAACTTCTTTGCTTTTGGTCCAGTCCAGTTGAGCTGACCTTCCATGTATTGAGTATTGTCCTTCCCTTCCCCTAAAGTAGTTCTTATCTACTAACTAATCAGTAAAAAACCCTCTCCCACCCTCCCGCCCTCTGCCCCCGTAACCACAAAAGTATGTGTTCTTCTCAGTTTATACTATTTCTCAAGATCTTATAATAGTGGTCTTATACAATATTTGTCCTTTTGCCTCTGACTAATTTCGCTCAGCATAATGCCTTCCAGGTTCCTCCATGTTATGAAATGTTTCACAGATTCATCACTGTTCTTTATCGATGCATAGTATTCCATTGTGTGAATATACCACAATTTATTTACCCATTCATCCGTTGATGGACACCTTGCTTGCTTCCAGCTTTTTGTTATTGTAAACAGAGCCGCAATAAACATGGGTGTGCATATATCTGTTTGTGTGAAGGCTCTTATTTCTCTAGGGTATATTCCGAGGAGTGGGATTTCTGGGTTATATGGTAGTTCTATTTCTAACTGTTTAAGATAACGCCAAATAGATTTCCAAAGTGGTTGTACCATTTACATTCCCACCAGCAGTGTATAAGAGTTCCAATCTCTCCGCAGCCTCTCCAACATTTATTATTTTGTGTTTTTTGGATTAATGCCAGCCTTGTTGGAGTGAGATGGAATCTCATCGTAGTTTTAATTTGCATTTCTCTAATGGCTAATGATCGAGAGCATTTTCTGAATATCTTCTTTAGTGAAGTGTGTGTTCATATCCTTTGCCCACTTCTTGATTGGGTCGTTTGTCTTTTTGTGGTTGAGTTTTGACAGAATCGTATAGATTTTAGAGATCAGGCGCTGGTCGGAGATGTCATAGCTGAATATTCTTTCCCAGTCTGTAGGTGGTCTTTTTACTCTTCTGGTGAACTCTTTAGATGAGCATAGGTGTTTGATTTTTAGGAGCTCCCAGGTATCTGGATTCTCTTCATCATGTTTGGTAATCTTTTGTATTCTGTTTATACCTTGTATTAGGGCTCCTAAGGTTGTCCCTATTTTTTCTTCCATGATCTTTATCATTTTAGTCTTTATGTTTAGGTCTTTGATCCACTTGGAATTAGTTTTTGTGCTTGGTGTGAGGTATGGGTCCTGTTTCATTTTTTTGCAAATGGATATCCAGTTATGCCAGCACCATTTGTTAAAAAGACTATCTTTTCCCCGATTAACTGACACGGGGCCTTTGTCAAATATCAGCTGCTCATATGTGGATGGATTTATATCTGGGTTCTCAATACTGTTCCACTGGTCTATGTGTCTGTTGTTGTACCAATACCAGGCTGTTTTGACTACTGTGGCTGTATAATAGGTTCTGAAATCAGGTAGAGTGAGGCCTCCCACTTTCTTCTTCTTTTTCAGTAATGCTTTGCTTATCCGAGGCTTCTTTCCCTTCCATATGAAGTTGGTGATTTGTTTGTCTATCACATTAAAAAATGACATTGGAATTTGGATCGGAAGTGCATTGTATATATAGATGGCTTTTGGTAAAATAGACATTTTTACTATGTTAAGTCTTCCTATCCATGAGCAAGGTATGTTTTTCCACTTAAATATGTCCTTTTTAATTTCTTGTAGTGCTTTGTAGTTTTCTTTGTATAGGTCTTTTAAATCTTTGGTAAGATTTATTCCTAAGTATTTTTCTTCTTGGGGGCTACTGTGAATGGTATTGATTCGGTTATTTCCTCTTCGAAGTTCTTTTTGTTGATGTAGAGGAATCCAAGTGATTTTTGTGTTTATCTTATAACCTGAGACTCTGCCAAACTCTTCTATTAGTTTCAGTAGTTTTCTGGAGGATTCCTTAGGGTTTTCTGTGTATAAGATCATGTCATCTGCAAATAGAGATAATTTTACTTCTTCCTTGCCAATCCAGATGCCATGTATTTCTTTGTCTAGCCTAATTGCTCTGGCTAGGAATTTTTTTTTTTTTTTAGGACTTCTAGCACAATGTTGAATAAGAGCGGTGATAAAGGGCATCCTTGTCTAGTTCCCGTTCTCAAGGGAAATGCTTTCAGGTTCTCTCCATTTAGAGTGATGTTGGCTTTTGGCTTTGGCTTTGTATAGATGCCCTTTATTATGTTGAGGAATTTTCCTTCAATTCCAATTTTTGTGAGAGTTTTTATCATAAATGGGTGTGGGACTTTGTCAAATGCCTTTTCTACATCAATTGATAAGATCATGTGGTTTTTGTCTTTTGTTTTATTTATATGGTGGATTGCATTAATGGTTTTTCTGATATTAAACCAGCCTTGCATACCTGGTATAAATCCCACTTGGTCGTGGTGGATTATTTTTTTGATATGTTGTTGTATTCTATTGGCTAGAATTTTGTTGAGGATTCTTGCATCTATGTTCATGAGGGATATAGGTCTATAATTTTTTGTGTGATGTCTTTACCTGGTTTTGGTATCAGGGAGATGGTGGCTTCATAGAATGAGTTAGGTAGTATTCCGTCATTTTCTATGCTTTGAAATACCTTTAGTAGTAGTGGTGTTAACTCTTCTCTGAAAGTTTGGTAGAACTCTGCAGTATAGCCATCCGGGCCAGGGCTTTTTTTTGTTGGGAGTTTTTTGATCACTGTTTCAATCTCTTTTTTTTGTTATGGGTCTATTTAGTTGTTCTACTTCTGATTGTGTTAGTTTAGGTAGGTAGTGTTTTTCCAGGAATTCATCCATTTCTTCTAGGTTTTCAAATTTGTTAGAGTACAATTTTTCGTAATAATCTGATATGATTCTTTTAATTTCAGTTGGGTCTGTTGTGATGCGGCCCTTCTCGTTTCTTATTCCGGTTATTTGTTTCCTTTCCTGTATTTCTTTAGTCAGTCTGGCCAATGGTTTATCAATTTTGTTAATTTTTTCCAAGAACCAGCTTTTGGCTTTGTTAATTCTTTCAATTGTTTTTCTGTTCTCTAATTCATTTAGTTCAGCTCTAATTTTTATTATTTGTTTTCTTCTGGTGCCTGATGGATTCTTTTGTTGCTCACTTTCTATTTGTTTAAGTTGTAGGGACAGTTCTCTGCTTTAGCTCTTTCTTCTTTTTGTATGTGTGCATTTATCGATATAAATTGGCCTCTGAGCACTGCTTTTGCTCTGTCCCAGAGGTTTTGATAGGAAGCATTTTCATTCTCGTTGCATTCTATGAATTTCCTTATTCCCTCCTTGATGTCTTCTATAACCCAGTCTTTTTTCAGGAGGGTATTATTCAGTTTCCAAGCATTTGATTTCTTTTCCCTAATTTTTCTGTTATTGATTTCCACTTTTATGGCCTTGTGGTCTGAGAAGATGCTTTGTAATATTTCGATGTTTTGGATTCTGCAAAGATTTGTTTTATGACCTAATATGTGGTCTATTCTAGAGAATGTTCCATGTGCACTAGAAGAAAAAAAGTATACTTTGCAGCAGTTGGGTGGAGAGTTCTGTATAAGTCAATGAGGTCAAGTTGGTTGATTGTAGTAATTAGGTCTTCCGTGTCTCTATTGAGCTTCTTACTGGATGTCCTGTCCTTCTCTGAAAGTGGTGTGTTGAAGTCTCCTACTATAATTATGGAGGTTCTATCTCACTTTTCAGTTCTGTTAAAATTTGTTTTATGTATCTTGCAGCCCTGTCATTGGGTGCATAAATATTTAATATGGTTATATCTTCCTAGTAAATTGTCCCTTTAATCATTATGTAGTGTCCTTCTTTATGCTTTGTGGTGGATTTAACTTTAAAGTCTATTTTGTCAGAAATTAATATTGCTACTCCTCTTCTTTTTTGCTTATTGTTTGCTTGATATATTTTTTCCATCCTTTGAGTTTTTGTTTGTTTGTGTCTCTAAGTCTAAGGTGTGTCTCTTGTAGGCAGCATATAGACGGATCGTGTTTCTTTATCCAGTCTGAGACTCTCTGTCTCTTTATTGGTGCGTTTAGTCCATTTACATTCAGCGTAATTATAGATAAGTATGTGTTTAGTGCTGTCTTTTTGATGCCTTTTTATGTGTGTTGTTGACAATTTCATTTTTCTACTTAGTTTTTTGTGCTGAGACGTTTTTCTTTGTAAATTGTGTGTTCCTCATTTTCATAGTATTTGACTTTATGTTTGCTGAGTCATTACGTTTTTCTTGGTTTTTATTTTGAGTTATGGAGTTGTTATACCTCTTTTTGGTTACCTTAATATTTACCCCTATTTTTCTAAGTAAAAACTTAACTTGTATTGTTCTATATCGTCTTGTATCCCTCTCCATATGGCAGTTCTATGCCACCTGTATTTAGTCCCTCTTTTTGATTATTGTGATCTTTTACGTATTGACTTCAGTGATTCCGTTTTGAGTATTTTTTTAAAAATTAATCTTAATTTGTTGTTGTGATTTCCCTATTTGAGTTGATATCAGGATGTTCTGTTCTGTGACCTTGTGTTGTGCTGGTATCTGATATTATTGGTTTTCTGACCAATTTCGTTTAGTATTTCTTGTAGCTTTGGTTTGGTTTTTGCGAATTCTCTAAACTTGTGTTTATCTGTAAATATCTTAATTTCTCCTTCATATTTCAGAGAGAGTTTTGCTGGGTATATGATCCTTGGCTGGCAGTCTTTCTCCTTCAGTGCTCTGTATATGTCATCCCATTGCCTTCTTGCCTGCATGGTTTCTGCTGAGTAGTCTGAACTTATTCTTATTGATTCTCCTTTGTAGGAGACCTCACTTTTATCCCTGGCTTCTTTTCAAATTTTCTCTTTATCTTTGGTGTTGGCAAGTTTGATGATAATATGTCTTGGTGTTTTTCTTTTTGGATCAGTCTTAAATGGGGTTCGATGAGCATCTTGGATAGATATCCTTTCACCTTTCATGATGTCAGGGAAGTTTTCTGTCAGCAGATCTTCAACTATTCTCTCTGTGTTTTCTATCCTCCCTCCGTGTTCTGGGACTCCAATCACACACAAGTTATCCTTCTTGATAGAGTCCCACATGATTCTTAGGGTTTCTTCATTTTTTTAAATTCTTTTATCCGATTTTTTTTTCAGCTATGTTGGTGTTAATTCCCTGGTCCTCCAGATTTCCCACTCTGCTTTCTAAGTGCTTGAATCTGCTCCTCTGACTTCCTATTGCATTGTCTAATTCTGTAATTTTATTGTTAATCTTTTGGATTTCTTCATGCTGTCTCTCTATGGATTCTTGCAACTTATTAATTTTTCCATTATGTTCTTGAATAATCTTTTTGAGTTCTTCAACTGTTTTATCAGTGTGTTCCTTGGCTTTTTCTGCAGATTGCCTTATTTCATTTCTGAGGTCATCCCTGATGTCTTGAAGCATTCTGTAATTTAATTTTTTATATGCTGTATCTGATAATTCCAGGATTGTATCTTCATTTGGGAAAGATTTTGATTCTTCTGTTTGGGGAGTTGTAGAAGCAATCATGGTCTGCTTCTTTATGTGGTTTGATATTGACTGCTGTCTCCGAGCCATCACTAAGATATTGTAGTGATTTATTCTATATTTGCTCCCTGAGACTTATCTTGTTTTGTTTTCTTTCAATATACGTGGATGGGCTACTAGACTGTGCTGTCTTGATTATTGTAGCCCTTGACTTACTTATGACCTATTGCCAGCTGGTTTGGGCTGTTACCAGATATATATGCCTGAGTCCATTCACTACTCTTGAGTAGAATCTGATTTTGAGTCAAGTGTGTGATGCACCCTGGCACCTATCCACCTTGAGAAGTAGTGGTGATAGTTGTGTGCACCAGATTCTAGTAGCAGCTGGGGTTCGCACTCCAGGGGTGGCAGGATGCTGACAGGCTTCCCCGAAGTGTCAGTGAGGTTTGTGTGTCTCTATTCCTAAAGCACCTTGGTGGGTGGGCTCTGTAGCTGTACCTTAGGCCCCCAATGCAAGTACCTCTACAGGTTGGTAGGTGTCACCCTCCTTAGACCCCTAAGGCAGGAGCCTAGGTGGTCTGGGGGGAGCTTCAGCCCTCAGTTCCCTGTTGTGGGTGAGGGCTCTTTTGAATAAGCAGAGATATCTGACCTGGGAAACTTGTCTTTCCAGTAAATCCGCTAAAAAAAAATGCAGTCAGATCCCTATCAGGAATGCCTTTGCATTATAATAGCCACCTTGTTCCCTGTAGGGTTGAAAGCCGGAGACTGTGGATCACATATGCTTGGCTGGAGCTGGTTCTGTGTTTTTAGTCCAATTAGGGAAGGATTTTTGGTCCCTGGGTTTTTTGTGGTGCTTCTCTCAGGCCGGAAGAATGGGTTAGGAAAAGACCAAAAAAAAAAGGGGGGGGGGAGAAAAACCGCAGAGTAGTTCTCCCTCTGGCTCAGGAAATTCCAATGTTAATGAAGCCTCCTGGGAAGGGGAGGGAAGGGTTCAGAAAAACGAGAGAGTAGCACCCCGGAATATAGACAAAGTTACTTATCTTGCTTGGGATGACTATTTTATCTGAAGTTCCGGAGGGATGTGTCGCCTATGTGTGCTGGCTGGGTAGAGATTGCCCCCAAGGGTCAGGCCCGCAAAAGTTGCAGTCAGTTCCTCCGCTGCCAGTCCAAAGCCCAGCGTCAAGTTTCCCCGGCTGGGACGCTGCACTGCCGGCTCCAAAAACAGTCGCTGCCTCCAGGGGACTTTTCCTCCCGCCAGCCGCGTCATGCACCGCCTGCGCGGACTGGCTGGGCCCCCTCCCGGGGTCAGTTCAGGGGTGTATGGCTGCACCCCATGTTTGCACCATCACAAGTTGTGGTGCTCAGCTCCCCTGCGCCCAGTGAAAGCCTGGCGCCAAGGTTCCCCGCCTGGGATGCTGCACTCCCGGCTCCAAAACCAGTCGCTGCCTCCCGGGGACTTCTCCTCCCGCCAGCCGCGTCGCTGCACCACCCGCGCGGACCGGCTCGGCCCCCTCCCGGGGTCAGTTCAGGGGTGTAGGGCTGCACCCCATGTTTGCACCATCACAGGATGTGGTGCTCAGCTCCCCTGTGCCCAGTCCTAAGCCCGGCGCCAAGATTACCTGACTGGGACGCTGGCTCCAGGCTCCGAACCTAGTCTGCTTTCCCGTAGTTGTTCGTTCTCTGTCTCTGTCACTCAGGTCAACTCTTTAAATCTGTGTTTGTTGGTCAGGGTTCGTACATTGTCATGTATGTGATCGATTCACTTGTTTTTCCGAGTCTTTGATGCAAGAGTGATCCGAGGTAGCGTCTACCTAGTCAGCCATCTTGCCTGAAGCTCGCCATATTTGTTTTTATTTATCTTTCCCCTTCTCCTTTTCCTTTTCTCTCCCACCTAGGCCCTCTGCTGCCTCTGCCCCTTCCTGATAGGCCATCCTGTGCCACCCAGCAAGGGAGACATCAGCTCACCACCACCCCAATTCTGCCCCACCCCCAACGGCCAGCACCCCCCCACCATATATATATATATTTTTAAATTTGTTTGGTTGTTGGTTTCTTCTCTCTTTTCCCTTTCCTTTCTCCTGCCCACCTAGCCCCGTGCACCACCCAGGCTGCTTCTCAACAGGCTGAGCCACACTGCAAAGCTAGAAAGCCACCAGAACATGGCTTTGCCTAGTCTGCCCTGCCTCCACCCACCGAATCCTACCACACTGCCATTTCATTTACTTTTATTAAAATAATTTTTATTTTGCTTTAAGTGAAAATTTACAAATCAATGTCAGTCTCTCACATAAAAACTTATATACACCTTCCTACACACTCCCAATTACTCTTCCCCCAATGAGACAGCCCGCTCCCTCCTTCCACTCTCTTTTCCTGTCCATTTTGCCAGCTTCTAAAAAAAAATTTTTTTAACCCCCTCTACCCTCTCATCTCCCATCCGGCAGGAGATGCCAACATAGTCTCAAGCATCCACCTGATACAAGTAGCTCACTCCTCACCAGCATCCCTCTCCAACCCACTGCCCAGGCCAATCCATGTCTGATGAGTTTGCTTCGGGAATGGTCCCTGTCCTGGGCCAACAGAAGGTCTGGGAGCCATGACCACCAGGGTCCTTCTAGTCTCAGTCAGACCATTAAGTCTGGTCTTATGAGAATTTGGGGTCTGCATCCCACTGCTCTCCTGCTCCCTCAGGGGTTGTCTGTTGTGTTCCCTGTCAGGGTAGTCATCGGCTGTGGGCGGGCATCAACTACTTCTTCTGGTGTCACGATGATGTAGTCTCTGATTCATGTAGCCCTTTCTGTCTCTGGGGCTCGTAATTACTTTGTGTTCTTGGTGTTCTTCATTCTCCTTTGGTCCAGGCGGGTAGAGACTCATTGATGCATCTTAGATGGCTGCTTGCTAGTGTTTAAGACCCCAGACGCCACTCTTCAAAGTGGGATGCAGAATGTTTTCTTAATAGATTTTATTATGCCAATTGACTTAGATGTCCCCTGAAACCATGGTCCCTAAACCCCTGCCCCTACTTCATGGACAGTTTATTCAGGAAATTTCTTTGCTTTTGGTTTAGTCCAGTTGTGCTGACCTCACCTGTATTGAGTGTTGTCCTTCCCTTCACCTAAACTAGATCTCATCTACTATCTAATTAGTAAATACCCTCTCCCACCCTCCCTCCCTCTCCCACCCTCCCTCCCTCTCCCCTCTCGTAACCACAAAAGAATGTGTTCTTCTCAGTTTAAACTATTTCTCAAGATCTTATAATAGTGGTCTTGTACAATATTTGTCCTTTTGCAACTAACTAATTTCACTCAGCATAATGCCTTCCAGGTTCCTCCATGTTATGAAATGTTTCACAGATTCCTCATTGTTGTTTATCGATGCGTAGTATTCCATTGTGTGAATATACCATAATTTATCCATTCATCAGTTGATTGGCACCTTGGTTGCTTGTATCTTTTTGGTACTGTAAACAGTGCTGCAATAAACATTGGTGTGCCTATATCTGTTTGGGTAAAGGCTCTTATTTCTCTTGGATATATTCCGAGGAGTGGAATTGCTGGGTCGAATGGTAGTTTTATTTCTAGCTTTTTAAGGAAACGCAAAATCGATTTCCAAAGTGGTTGTACCATTTTACATTCCCACCAGCAGTGTTTAAGTGTCCCAGTCTCTGCACAACCTCTCCAACATTTATTATTTTGGTTTTTTGATTAATGCCAGCCATGTTTCAGTGAGATAGAATCTCACTGTAGTTTTGATTTGCATTTCTCTAATGGCTACTGATCGAGAGCATTTCCTCATGTATCTGTTAGCCGCCTGAATGTCTTCTTTAGTGAAGTGTCTGTTCATATCCTTTGCCCATTTTTAAATTGGGTTATTTGTCTTTTTGTGGTTGAGTTTTAGCAGAATCATGTAGATTTTAGAGATCAGGGCACTGGTTGGAGATGTCATAGCTGAAAATTTTTTCCCAGTCTGTAGGTGGTTTTTTTTTACTCTTTTGGTGAAGTCTTTAGATGAGCATAGGTGTTTGATTTTTAGGAGCTGCCAGGTATCTGGTTTCTCTTTGGCATTTTTAGTAATGTTTTGTATTCTGTTTATGCCTTGTATTATGGCTTTAACGTTGTCCCTATTTTTTCTTCCATGATCTTTATCGTTTTAGACTTTATGTTTAGGATTTTGATCCATTTGGAGTTAGTCTGTGTGCATGGTGTGAGCTATGGGTCCTGTTTTCATTTTTTTGCAGATGGATACCCAGTTATGCCAGCACCATTTGTTAAAAGGCTATCTTTTCCCCAATTAACTGACACTGGGCCTTTGTCAAATATCAGCTGCTCATATGTGCATGGATTTATATCTGGGTTCTCAATTCTGTTCCATTGGTTTATGTGTCTGTTGTTGTACCAGTACCAGGCTGTTTTGACTGCTGTGGCGGTAATAATAGGTTCTAAAATCAGGTAAAGTGAGGCCTCCCACTTTGTTCTTCTTTTTCAGTAATGCTTTACTTATCCGGGGCTTCTTTCCCTTCCATGTGAATTTGGAGATTTGTTTCTCCAACACATTAAAAATATTCTTGGAATTTGGATTGGAAGTGCATTGTATATATAGATGGCTTTTGGTAGAATAGATATTTTTACTATTTTAAGTCTTCCTATCCATGAGCAAGGTATATTTTTCCACTTATATAGGTCCCTTTTGGTTTCTTGCAGTAGTACCTTGTAGTTTTCTTTATTTAGGTTTTTTACATCTTTGGTAAGATTTATTCCTAAGTATTTTATCTTCTTGGGGGCTACTGGGACTTGTATTGATTTGGCGATCTCCTCTTCGATGTTCTTTTTGTTGATGTAGAGGAATCCAAGTGATTTTTGTATGTTTATCTTGTAACCTGACACTCTGCTGAACTCTTCTATTAGTCTCAGTAGTTTTCTGGAGGATTCCTTAGGGATTTCTGCGTATAAGATCATGTCGTCTAAAAATAGAGATAATGTAAATTCTTCCTTGCCAGTCTGGATGCCCTTTATTTCTTTGTCTAGTCTAATTGCTCTGGCTAGGATCTTCAGCACAATGTTGAATAAGAGCCGTGATAAAGGGCATCTTTGTCTGGTTCCCTTTCTCAATTGAAACGCTTTCAGGCTCTTTCTGTTTATGATGATGTTGGCTGTTGGCTTGTATAAATGCCCTTTATTATGTTGAGGAATTTTCCTTCTATTCCCATTTTGCTGAGAGTTTTTATCATGAATGGGTGCTGAACTTTGTCAAATGCCTTTTCTGCATCAATTGAAAAAACATGCGGTTCTTGTCTTTTGTTTTATTTAAATCATGGATTATATTGTTTTTCTAATATTGAACCATCCTTGCATACCTGGTATAAATCCCACTTGGTCATGGTGGATTTTTTTTTGATATGTTGTTGAATTCTATTGGCTAGAATTCTGCTGAGGATTTTTGCATCTATGTTCATGAGGGATATAGGTCTGTAATTTTCTTTTTTGTGCTGTCTTTAGCTGTTTTTGGTATCAGGGATATGCTGGCTTCAGAGAATGAGTTAGGGAGTATTCCATCCTTGTCTATGCTTTGAAATACCTTTAGTGGTAGTGGTGCTCACTCTTCTCTGAAGGCTTGATAGAACTCTGCAGTGAAGCTGTCCGGACCAGGGTTTTTTGTTGTTGTTGTTGGGTATTTTTTGATTACCTTTTCAATTTCTTCTTTTGTTATGGGTCTATTTAGTTATTCTACTTCTGTTTGTGTTAGTTTAGGTAGGTAGTGTATTTCTAGGAATCCATCCATTTCTTCTAGGGTTTCACATTTGTTAGAGTACAATTTTTCTTAGAATCTGATTTGATTCTTTTAATTTCAGTTGGGTCTGTTTTGATATGGCCCATCTCATTTCTTATTCCAGTTATTTGTTTCCTTTCCTGTATTTAGTCAGTCTGGCCAATGGTTTATCAATTTTGTTAAATTTTTCAAAGAGCCAGCTTTTGGCCTTGTTAAATCTTTCAATTGTTTTTCTGTTGTCTAGTTCATTTAATTCTGCTCTAATTTTTATTGTTTGTTTTCTTCTGGTGCCTGACGGTTTCTTTTGTTGTTCTCTTTCTATTTGTTCAAGTTGTAGGGACATTTCTTTGATTTTTGTTCTTTCATCTTTACGTATATGTGTATTTATTGATATAAATTGACCTCTGAGCACTGCTTTTGCTGTGTCCCAAATGTTTTGTTAGGAAGTGTTTTTATTCTTGTTGCATCCTATGAATTTCTTTATTCCCTCCTTAATGTCTTCTATAACCCAGTCTTTTTTGAGCAGGGTATTGTTCAGTTTCCAAGTGTTTGATTTCTTTTCCCTGGTTTTTCTGTTATTGATTTCTACTTTTATGGCCTTGTGGTCTGAGAAGATGCTTTGTAATATTTCAATGTTTTGGATTCTGCAAAGGTTTGTTTTATGACCTAATATGTGTTCTATTTTAGAGAATGTTCTATGTGCACTAGAAAAGAAAGTATAATTTGCAGCTATTGGGTGGAGTGTTCTGTATAAGTCTATGAGGTCAAGTTGGTTGATTATAGCAATTAGATCTTCCGTGTCTCCATTGAGCTTCTTGCTGGATTTCCTATCCTTCACTGAAAGTGGTGTGTTGAAGTCTCCTACTATAATTGTGGGGTTGTCTATATCACTTTTCAATTCTGTTAAAGTTTGTTTTATGTACCTTGCAGCCTTGTCATTGGGTGCATAAGTATTTAATATCTTCCTGGTAAATTGTCCCTTTAATCATTATGTAGTGTCCTTCTTTATCCTTTGTGGTGGATTTAACTTTAAAGTGTATTTCTTCAGAAATTAATATTGCCACTCCTACTCTTTTTTGATTGTTGTTTGCTTATTTTTTTTTCCATCCTTTGAGTTTTAGTTCATTTGCATTTCTAAGTCTAAGGTGTGTCTCTTGTAGGCAGTATATATGTTTTTTTAATCCAGTCTCAGACTCTCTGTCTCTTTATTGGTGCATTTAGTCTATTTATATTCAAGGTAATTATAGATAAGTGTGAGTTTAGTGCTGTCATTTTGATGCCTTTTTTTGTGTGTTGTTGACAATTTCATTTTTCCACTTACTTTTTTGGGCTGAGAAGTTTTTCTTTGTAAATTGTGTGTTCCTCATTTTCATAGTAGTTGAATTCATTTTTGCTGAGTCATTATGTTTATCTTGGTTTTTATTTTAAAGTATGGAATTGTTAGACCTCTTTGTGGTTACCTTAATATTTACCCCTATTTTTCTAAGTAAAAACCTAACTTGTATAGCCCTACATCGCCTTGGTTTCCTCTCCATATGGAATATCTATGCCTCCTGTATTTAGTCCCTCTTTTTGATTATTGTAATCTTTTGCATAATGACATCAATGGTTCCCTGTTTTGAGCATTTTCTTTTTAAATTAATGTCATTTTTTTTTTTTGTGATTTCCCTATCTGAGTGGATATCAGGATGTTTTGTTCTGTGACCTTGTGTTCTGCTGGTATATGATATTATTGATTTTCTGACCAAAGAATTTCCTTTAGTAATTCTTGTAGCTTTGGTTTGGCTTTTGCAAATTCTCTAAGCTTGTGTTTATCTGTAAATGTCTTAATTTCACCTTCATATTTGAGAGACAGTTTTACTGGATATACGATTCTTGGCTGGCAGGTTTTCTCCTTCAGTGCTCTATATATGTCATCCTATTGCCTTCTTGCCTCCATGGTTTCTGCCAAGTAGTCTGAACTCATTCTTATCAATTCTCCTTTGTAGGTGACTTTTCATTTATCCCTGGCTGCTTTTAAATTTTTTTCTTTATCTTTGGTTTTGGCATGTTTGATGATAATACGTCTTGGTGATTTTCTTTTGGGATCTATCTTGTAGGGGGTTCGATGAGCATCTTGGATAGATATCCTTTCATCTTTCATGATGCCAGGGAATTTTCTGCCAACAGATCTTCAACTATTCTCTCTGTATTTTCTGTTATCCCTCCCTGTTGTGGAACTCCAATCACACACAAGTTATTCTTCTTGATAGAGTCACACATGATTCTTAGGGATTCTTCATTTTTAAAAATTCTTTTATCTGATTTTTCTTCAAATATATTGGTGTCAATTGCCTTATCCTCCATGTCCCCAACTTTGCATTCCCATTCCTCGATTCTTCTCCTCTGACTTTCTATTGAGTTGTCTAATTCTGTAATTTCATTGTTAATCTTTTGAATTTCTGAATGCTGTCTCTCTATGGATCCTTGCAGATTATTAAATTTTTCACTATGTTCTTGAATAATCTTTTTGATTTCCTCAACTGCTTTATCTGTGTTTTTCTTGGCTTTTTCTGCAGATTGCCTTATTTCTGAGATCATCCCTGATGTCTTGAAGCATTCTGAATATTAGTTTTTTTATATTCTTTACCTGGCAATTCCAGAAATGTGCCTTCATCTGGGAAAGATTTTGATTCTTTGATTTGGGGGTTTGTAGAAGAAATCATAGTCTGCTTCTTTATGTGATTTGATATTGAGTGCTGTCTCTGAGACATCTATAAGATAGTGTAGTGATTTATATTTGCTCACTGAGTCTTATCTTCTTGTTTTGTTTTGTTTCAGTACACCCAGATGGGCTACTAGATTGCACTATCTTGATTGTCGTAGCCTTTGAATCACTTATGTTCTGTTACCAGTTGGTTTGAGCTGTTACCAGGTTTATGAGCCTATGAATCCATTCATTATTCTTGAATAGAATCAGCTCAGGTGTCCTGATAGTGGGTCACCTAGTGTGTGGTGTAGGCTCTCACCTATTAACTTAGAGAAGTAGTGGTGATGGTTGTATGCACCAGTTTCTAGTAGTGGCAGGGGTCACACTCCGAGGAGGGCAGGATGCTGACAGCCTTCCCCCAAGTGCCAGTGAGGTAGAAGTATCTTTATTCTCTAGAGTACTCTGGTGGGTGGGCTCTGCAGCTGTATCTTAGGCATCCACTGTTGTACCTCTAAAGATTGGTAGGTGTCACTATCCTTAGACTCCTTTAGCAGGTGGCTAGGTGGTGTGGGTGGAGCCTCAGCCCTCAGTTCCCTGCTGTGGATCAGTGAGGGCTCTGTTTAATAGGTAGAGAGGTTTCTGACCTCCAAAGCTTGCCTTTCCACTGCTCAGCTGAAACAATTACAGTCAGATCTCTATCAGAATTGCCTTTGCATTATAATAGCTACCTGGTTCCCTGTAGGGATGAAAGCCAAAGACTGTGGATCTCTTATGCCTGGATGGAGCTGGTTTTGTATTTATTCCAGTTTAGGGAAGTCAGGGAAGGATTTTCCCCCACGGGGTTGTTAATTACTGCTTTTCTCAGCCATGAGAATGGGTTAGAAAAGAAAAAACCCACAGAGCACTTCACTCTCTGGCCCAGGTTATTCCAATGTTAATGATGCCAGCTGGGGCAGGGAGGGGAGGGATCAGATAGATAGTAGAGAGTAGCGTGGCAAGATAGACAAAGTTACTTATCTTGTTTGGTGAAGACTCTTTTATCTGAGATTCCAGAGGGGTGTGTACCCTGTGTGTGCTGGCTGGGTCTAGATTGCCCCCGAGGGTCAGGCCTGCGTCCTGTGCCTGTCTCAGGAAGCTGCAATCAGCCCCTCCGCACTTATTCCAAAGCCCAGCACCAAGGTCTCCTGGCTGGGACGCTGAGCTCCAGGCTCTGAAACCATTCACTGTTTCCCCATGGTTTCTCGTTCCCCTGTCAGGTGTGTTGGTGTGCAGCCTGTGTGCACCAACTGGGTCCCCACTGAGATTGATCCAGGGGTTAGAGCTGCTTCCCATGCTTGCCCCATCTCAGGAAGCTGCGATTAGTCCCACTGCGCTTATTTCAAAGCCCAGTACCACGGTCTCCTGGCTGGGATGCTGCGCTCCAGGCTCTGAATCCAGTCGCTGCTTCCCCGTGGTTTCTCGTTCCCTTGTCAGCCATGTCGGTGTGCAGCCTGTGTGCACTGGCTGGGTCCCGGCCAAGGTTTCTCCAGGGGGTTAGGGTTGTGTCCCGTGCTTGCCCCCATCTCAGTAAGCCACAATCAGCCCTACCACTCTGGCACCAGGGAACCGAGAGGGCTCAAGGCTGTGGGGTGGGACATCAGCTCCAGAAGCAGTCGCTGCTTCAGCGCACAGCTTTTCCTTCCCCTGTCACTCAGGTCAACTCCTTAGTTCTGTATTTGATGGTCAGGGTTCGTAGATTGTCATGTATGTAATCGATTCACTTGTTTTTTAAAGTCTTTGTTGCAGGAGGGATCAGCAGAAGCTTCCACCTAGTCAGCCAACTTGGTCCCACCTCTCCCCAAGTTTCTTTCTTTAAAATAGTTTCTTTTTTAAAATAGTTTGGGGATATGCTGGTGGACGCAGGCAGTGGATTGTGATGGAGCTTCTTCTAAATCCAAATTCTGTTACTTCTTAGCTTCATGGTCAGGGGCAAGTTATCTACCTTTCTGAGTCTTAATCTGTGAAACCAGAATAATAATGCTTATAAGACAAGCTTTTTATTAAAGTTGTCAGCAAGATTAGTAGAGTACTTGACACACGGTAGACCCTTAAAGAGCTATTATTATCCTTTCTGATATTACAGTTAAGAGACAGAAAAAAAAAAAACAACGGAATTCTCTTACAGGACTTTTAGGAATTGCAAAATCAGAAAATTTATCCAAAGCAATAAGGATGCTTCCTTTTGAGATGTAGGCTGGAAGCGAAAGCTATCAGATCAAAGCTAAAGTGAAGCTCAGAAACTAAAAGTCTGAGTTTTGCCTTCTCCTAGGAAATATTATCTTGTATTTTGGGAAAACTCCTAACAAAACCACAATTTTCAATTTCATCTTGAAATATATAACTTGAAAGAAGATGGAAAAAAAGAAAAGAAAAAGCCGTTTCCTTCCAATCTTGAATTCCCAGAGAATGATACCTGGCTTAGAGACCATGATCATAACCACCCTACCATGGTGCTCACTAATGGCACACCTCTCAAAATAGGCTGGTTTTATTGGTGGTACTTGAGGCTTTTAGTGTGAACCAGGGCATGCACCGTTTTCCTGATCACACTTTTTTTTGATACCAAACATCACTTGTGTGTGTCTTGTCTTCATCTAAGAAACTTGTGAAATTTGTGGAACACTTATTTGATGAACATGGGTAGCCTGTTCTATCACTGAGGGAACTAGTCTCATAATGTCTGGGCCTGTAGGTGCATGGTGTGCCTTCCATTGATAAGTAAACTATCATCCCTCCAGGGCCAGCTTGATATCTTTGGCACCCTGCCAAAGACAGTATTATCACACACAGAAACTAGCTGTGCAACAAAGGACCCTTCTCAGGATCCATTTCCCTTCACAAAGACTTGAAACAATCATCCTTCCTATGCCACAGGGTGTATCAGTGTTGAATATACTAACATTTGGCTAAAGGCCCTGGGGAGAGATCTCTGGGATGAAGAGCTGCTGAAAATGTAAGGAGATGGGATGAAGAGGTTGGAGAGCCTTATTACTGAGAAAAGGAAAGGGAACCAGAGAGAATTGCTGGGGCTGAGTTAAGCTGAGGTCTGTCTATACTGCAGTGTTTGTGTAGTGTTATCGCCAATTAGCCCTGAGATTCCACCTCATTCTGCTATCTGCTGTGAGATACTTGGTTGTTGTTAGGTGCTGTCCAGTCAGTTCAGACTCACAGCTACACTATGTACAACAGAACTGCCCAGTCCTGCACCATGATCATTGTTATGCTTGAGCCCATTGTTGCAGCCACTGTGTCAATCCATGTTGTTGAGGGTCTTCCTCTTTTTTGCTGATCCTGTTTTTTACAAAGCATGATACCTCCTGATAACATGTCCAAAGTATGTGATAGACTGATCCCTCCTGATAATATGTCCAAAGTATGTGAGATACAGCCTTACCATCCTGCTTCTAAGGAGCATTCTGCTTGTACTTCTTCCAAGACAGATTTGTTCGTTCTTTTGGCAGTCCATGGTATATTCGATATCCTTCGCCAAAACTGTAACTCAAAGGCATTAATTCTTCTGTCTTCCTTATTCATCATATACCTTTCTCTTGCACATGAGGTGATTGAAAACATCATGGCTTGGGTCAGGCTCACCTTATCCTTTAATGTGACATCTTTGTTTTTTAACACATTAAAGAGGTCTTTTGCAGCAGATTTGCCCAGTGGAATGCATCGTTTGATTTCTTGACTGTTGCTTCCATGGTTGTTGACTGTAGATACAAGTCAAATGAAATCCTTGAAAACTTCAATTGTTTCTCTGTTTATCATGAAGTTGTTTATTGGCCCAGTTGTGAGGATTTTTATTTTCTTTTACTGAGGTTTTCTTTTTTAAAAAAATAATTTTTATTGTGCTTTAAGTGAAAGTTTACAAATCAAGTCAGTCTCTCACACAAAAACCAATATACACCTTGCTACACACTCCCAATTACTCTCCCCACAATGAGACAGCCCGCTCTCTCCCTCCATTCTCTTGTTTCCTGTCCATTTCACCAGCTTCTAATCCCCTCTGCCCTCCAACATAGTCTCAATGCCCACCTGATCCAAGAAGCTCACTCCTCACCAGCATCCCTCTCCAACCCATTGTTCAGGCCAATCCGTATCTGAACAGTTGGCTTCAGGAATGGTTCCTGTTCTGGACCAACAGAAGGTCTGAGGGCCATGACTTCTGGGGTCATTCTAGTCTCAGTCAGACCATTAAGTCTGGACTTCTTATGAGAATTTGGGGTCTGCATTTCACTGCTCGCCTGCTCCCTCAGGGGTTCTCTGTTGTGTTCCCTCTCAGGGTAGTCATCGGTTGTAGCCGGGCACAATTTAGCTCTTCTGGTCTCAGGCTGACGTAGTCTCTGGTTTACGTGGCCCTTTCTGTCTCTTGGGCTTGTAATTACCTTGTGTCTTTGGTCTTCTTCATTCTCCTTTGATCCAGGTGGGTTGAGACCAATTGATGCATTTAGATGGCTGCTTGCTAGCGTTTAAGACCCCAGACGCCACTCTTCCAAGTGGGATGCAGAATGTTTTCTTAATAGATTTTATTATGCCAATTGACTTAGATGTCCCCTGAAACCATGGTCCCCAGACCCCTGCCCCTGCTACGCTGGCCTTCGAAGCATTCAGCTTATTCAGGAAACTTCTTTGCTTTTGGTTTAGTCCAATTGTGCTGACCTCCCCTGTATTGTGCGCTTTCTTTCCCTTCACCTAACGTAGTTCTTATCTACTATCTAATTAGTGAATGCCCCTCTCTCACCCTCCCTCCCTCCCCCCTCTTGTAACCACAAAGGAATGTTTTCTTCTCAGTTTAAACTATTTCTCAAGTTCTTATAATACTGGTCTTATACAATATTTGTCCTTTTGCAACTGACTAATTTCACTCAGCATAATGCCTTCCAGGTTCCTCCATGTTATGAAATGTTTCACAGATTCATCACTGTTCTTTATCGATGCGTAGTATTCCATTCTGTGAATATACCATAATTTGTTTATCCATTCATCCGTTGATGGGCACCTTGGTTGCTTCCAGCTTTTTGCTATTGTAAACAATGCTGCAATAAACATGGGTGTGCAAATATCTGTTCGGGTAAAGGCTCTTATTTCTCTAGGATATATTCCAAGGAGTGGGACTGCTGGATCATATGTTAGTTCTATTTCTAGCTTTTTAAGGAAGTAGCAAATCGATTTCCAAAGTGGTTGTACCATTTTACATTCCCACCAGCAGTGTAGAAGTGTTCCAATCTCTCCGCAGCCTCTCCAACATTTATTATTTTGTGTTTTTTGGATTAATGCCAGCCTTGTTGGAGTGAGATGAAATCTCATTGTAGTTTTGATTTGCATTTCTCTAATGGCTTATGATCATGAATATTTCCTCAAGTATCTGTTAGCTACCTGAATGTCTTCTTTAGTGAAGTGTCTATTCATATCTTTTGTCCTTGTTTTAATTGGGTTATTTGCCATTTTGTAGTTGAGTTTTCGCAGTATCATGTAGATTTTAGAGATCAGGTGCTGATCAGAAATGTCATAGCTAAAAACATTTTCCCAGTTCATACATAGTCTTTTTACTCTTTTGGTGAAGTCTTTGGATGAGCATAGGTGTTTGATTTTTAGGAGCTCCCAGTTATCTAGTTTTTCTTCTGCATTCTTAATAATGTTTTGTATACTGTTTATGCCATGTATTAGGGCTCCTAACGTTGTCCCTCTTTTCTTCCATGATCTTTATCGTTTCAGATTTTATATTTAGGTCTTTGATTCATTTTGAGTTAGTTTTTATGCACGGAGTGAAGTATGGGTCTTGTTTCATTTTTTTGCAGATGGATGTCCAGTTATACCAGCACCATTTGTTAAAAAGACTGTCTTTTCCCCCATTTAACTGTTTTGGGGCCTTTGTCAAATATCAACTGCTCATATGTGTATGGATTTATATCTGGATTCTCAATTCTGTTCCATTGGTCCATGTATCTGTTGTTGTACCAGTACCAGGCTGTTTTGACTACTGTGGTGGTATAATAGGTTCTAAAATCAGGTAAAATAAGGCCTCACACTTTGTTCTTCTTTTTCAGAAATGCATTATTTATTTGGGGACTCTTTCCCTTCCATATGAAGTTGGTGATTTGTTTGTCCAACTCATTAAAGAATGTTGTCAGGATTTTGATCGGAATTGCATTAAATGTATAGATCGCTTTTGGTAGAATAGACATTTTTACAATGTTAAGTCTTCCTATCCACGATCAATGTATGTTTTTCCACTTATGTAAGTCTCTTTCGGTTTCTTGCAGAAATGTACTGTAGTTTTCTTTGTATAAGTCTTTTACATCTCTGGTAAGATTTATTCCTAAGTATTTTATCTTCTTGGGGGTACTGTAAATGGCATTGATTTGGTGATTTCCTCTTCGATGTTCTTTTTCTTGGTGTAGAGGAATCCAACTGATTTTTGCATGTTTATCTTATAACCTGAGACTCTGCTGAACTCTTCTATTAGTTTCAGTAGTTTTCTTGAGGATTTCTTAGGGCTTTCTGTGTATAAGATCATGTCATCTGCAAATAGAGATGCTTTTACTTCTTCCTTGCCAATCTGGGTGCCCTCTATTTCTTTATCTAGCCTAACTGCTCTGGCTAGGACCTCCAACACAATGTTGAATAAGAGTGGTGGTAAAGGGCATCCTTGTCTGGTTCCAGATCTTAGTGGGAATGCTTTCAGGCTCTCTCCATTTAGGGTGATAATGGCTGTTGTCTTTGTACAAATGCCCTTTATTATGTTGAGGAATTTTCCTTCTATTTCTATTTTGCTGAGAGTTTTTTTTTTATCATGAATGGGTGTTGAACTTTGTCAAATGCCTTTTCCGCATCAATTGATAAAATCATGTGACTCTTTTGTTTCATTTATGTGGTGGATTACATTAATTGTTTTTCTAATGTTGAACCATCCCTGCATGCCTGGTATGAATCCCACTTGGTAATGGTGAATTATTTTTTTGATATGTTGTTGAATTCTATTGGCTAGAATTTTGTTGAGGATTTTTGCATCTACGTCCATGAGGGATATAGGTCTATAATTTTCTTTTCTTGTGGTGTCTTTATGTGGTTTTGGTATCAGGGATATGGTGGCTTCATAAAATGAGTTTGGTAGTATTCTGTCCTTTTCTATGCTTTGAAATACCTTTAGTAGTAGTGGTGTTAGCTCTTCTCTAAAAGTTGGGTGGGACTCTGCAGTGAAGCCCTCCAGACCAGGGCTTTTTTTTGTTGGGAGTTTTTTGATTACCTTTTCAATCTCTTCTTTTGTTATGGGTTTATTTAGTTGTTCCACCTCTGTTTGTGTTAGTTTAGGTAGGTAGTGCGTTTCTAGGAATTCATCCATTTCGTCTAGGTTTTCAAATTTGTTTGAGTACAGTTTTTCATAGTAATCTGATATGATTCTTTTAATTTCAGTTGGGTCTGTTGTAATATCGCCCATCTCATTTCTGATTCAGGTTATTTGCTTCCTCTCCTGTTTTTCTTTTGTCAGTTTGGCCAGTGGTTTATCAATTTTGTTGATTTAAAAAAAAAACAGCTTTTGGTCTTGTTAATTCTTTCAATTGTTTTTCTGTTTTCTATTTCATTTAGTTCAGCTCTAATTTTTGTCATTTGTTTTCTTCTGGTGCCTGTGGGTTTCTTTTGTTGCTCTCTTTCTATTTGTTCAAGTGGCAGGGATAATTCTTTGATTTTGCCCCTTTCTTCTTTTTGGATGTGTGCTTTTATTGATATAATTTGGCCTCTGAGCACCACTTTTGCAGTGTCCCCAAGGTTCTGATAGGAAGTGTTTTCATTCTCATTGGATTCTGTGAATTTCTTTATTCCATCCTTAATGTATTCTCTAATCCAGTCTTTTTTGAGCATTGTTCAGTTTCTAAGTGTTTGATTTCTTTTCCCTGCTTTTCCTGTTATTGATTTCCACTTTTATGGCCTTATGGTCAGAGAAGATGCTCTGTAATATTTCAATGTTTTGGATTCTGCTAAGACTTGCTTCATGACCTAATATACGGTCTAGTCTAGAGAATGTTGCAGGTGCACTAGAAAAGAACGTAGAGTTGGTTGCTGTTGGGTGCAGTGTTCTGTATATGCCTACAAGGTCAAGTTGGTTGATTGTGGCATTTAGATCTTCCGTGTCTTTATTGAGCTTCTTTCTGAATATTCTGTCCTTCACTGAAAGTGGTGTGTTGAAGTCTCCTATTATAATTGTGGTGTTGTCTATCTCACTTTTCAATGCTGATAGAGTTTGTTTTATGTGTCTTGCAGCCCTTTCATTGGGTGCATAAATATTTAATATGTTTATATCTTCTTGGTGTATTGCCCCTTTAATCATTATATAGTGTCCTTCCTTATCCTTTCTGATGGATTTAACTTTAAAGTCTATTTTGTCAGAAATTAATATTGCCACTCCTGCTCTTTTTTGATTGCTGTTTGCTTGATATATTTTTTTCCCATCCTTTGAGTTTCAGGTTGTTTGTGTCTCTAAGTCTAAGGTGTGTCTCTTGTAGGCAGCATATAGACGGATCTTGTTTTTTAATCCATTCTGCCACTCTCTGTCTCTTTATTGGTGCATTTAGTCCATTTACATTCAGGGTAATTATGGATAGGTATGAATTTAGTGCTATCATTTTGATGTCCTTTTTTGTGTGTTGTTCACAGTTTCTTTTACCCACTTAATTTTATGTGCTGAGTAGATTTTCTTGTTGATTTTGTTTCTGCTGAGTCTGTATTTTTCCCTTGTATTTTATTTTGATGAGTCGATAGTTTGTCTCCTTTGTGGTTACTTTATTGTTTATCCCTATTTTTCTAAATTTAAAACTAACTTTTGTTTCTTTGTATCGCCGTATCTCCCTCTCCATATGGAAGGTGTGTGATTACATTTCTTAGTACCTCTTTATTATTTTAATGTTGTCTTCTTTTATATAATAACATCTCTGTTACCCTGTATTGAGCTTTTTTTTAAAAATAATGCTCCTTTGTTTTTTTTTAGATTTTCCTGTCTGGGTTGACTTCTAGTTGCTCTGCCCAGTGTTCTAGTCTTGGGTTGATTCCTGATATTATTGATTTTCTAACCAAAGACCTCCCTTTAGTATTTCTTGTTGTTTTGGTTTGGTTTTTACGAATTCCCTGAACTTGTGTTTATCTGCAAATGTCTTAATTACACCTTTACATTTAAGAGACAGTTTTGCTGGATATATGATTCTTGGCATACATTTTTTTCCTTCAATTTTTTAAATATGTCATCCCATTGCCTTCTTGCCTGCATGGTTTCTGCCGAGTAGTCCAAGCTTATTCTTATTGGCTCTCCTTTGTAGGTGACTTTTCGTTTATCCCTCGCTGCTCTTATAATTCTCTATCTTTGGTTTTGGTGAGTTTGATTATAATATGTCTTGGTGACTTTCTGTTTAGATCTACCTTATGTGGAGTTCGATGAGCATCTTGGATAGATATCTTCCCATTTTCACAATTTCAGGGAATTTTTCTGCCAAGAAATCTTCAACAATTCTCTCTGTATTTTCTGTTATCCCTCCCTGTTCTGGTACTCCAATCACTCGTAGGTTATTTTTCTTGATAGAGCCCCACATGATTCTTAAGGTTTCTTCATTTTTTAAAATCCTTTTATCTGATTTTTCTTCAAATATATTAGTGCCAAGTGATTTATCTTCAAGTTCAGAAATTCTAGCTTCTACTTGCTCAGTGTTGCTACTCTAACTTTCTATTGAGTTGTCTAATTCTGTAATTTTATTGTTAATCTTCTGAATTTCTGAATGCTGCCTGTCTATGAATTTTTCTGGCATATTAAACTTTTCATTATGTTCTTGAATAATCTCTCTAAATTCTTCAGTTGCTTTATCTGTGTCTTCCTTGGCTTCTCCTGTGTATTGCCTCATTTCCTTCCTGATGTCTTGAAGGGTTCTGTATATTAAACTTTTGTATTCTGCATCTGGTAATTCCAGGAATGCACTTTCATCTAGAAAATCCCTGGATTCTTTGTTTTGAGAGCCTGTTGAGGTGACCATGGTCTGTTTCTTTGCGTGACTTGATATTGACTGTTGTCTCTGAGCCATCTGTAAGTTATTGTATTATTTTTTGCTTGCTTACTGTGTCGTTGCTGCTTGCTTTGTTTTGTTGTGGTATAACCCTATGGGTTGCTTGAGTGAGCTAGCTTGATCATTTTCACCCTTGGAGATCTGATGTCCTGTCCCCAGCTGGCTAGAGCTGTTATCAGGTATATCAGTCTAGGAGTCCATTCTGTTTTCTTGTACGAATTCAGCTCAGGTGTTCAGGTAGCTGATCATTAAGTTTGTGGTACAGGCTCTGTCCTATAGTCTTAGAGGGGCAGGGGTGATTGGTGTATATACTGGTATCTGGTTGCAGCAGGGGGTCACGCTCTGAACATGGCAGGGGGCTGAACCGACTCCCAAGTGTCTCTGTGGAAAAAGCATCCATGTTCCCTAGAGTGTGCTGGTGGGTCACTTCTGCAGAGGCATCATGGGCACCCAAACTTTTTGGTTGTAAGGGCTGGGAGGTACCAGTTCTCTTTGGCCCCCTGTCGCGGGTGGCTGGGTGACCTCAGTGGAGCTACCAGTCCTTAGGTCCATGATGTGGGTAGGTGAAGACCTTGTTTAATAGGCAAAGCAATGTCAAACATCAAACACCCACCTCTCCTCCGCACAGCTGAAATGGTTGGAGTTTGCCAGCAAGGGCCTATTCTCCTGAAATAGGCCCACACAGGTCCACGAAGAAAGGAAAGCTGCTCAAGGTCCACGGACGGTTCATGCCTGGGCAGGAGCTGCTTCTGTCGTGAGTTCCCCCGGTTATTGGAGCAAGGAAATTATCTTTCCTCCCCAGTCGCAAATTTTTTCCTTCCCCAAGGCCGGGAGGATGGCTCTAGGTGCTCAACAGGGCCTATCTCAGACACAGGGATTCAGCTGCTGAAGCCGGTTTGCAGGTGGAGGGGGAGCATGGTAAAATATACACAAATACTTAGCTTTTGCCGAGAGCGCCATTCTCCTCAGATTCTGGAGGTGTGAGTAGGCTGTGTGGCTGGTTGCTTCTCCCTGAGGAAACTGCAGCTGAATGCTAGTACCTGCCTGCCACCACCACCTCCGCTGCTCCGTGAATGGTGCCTGAGGGCTCCCCACGATTCAGGTACGGTAACTCCTCTCCACTTCTGAATGGTTTCTTCCTCCCCCTGCTCCTCAGTTCATCGTCTAAGCTTGCCTTTGATGCTCAGGGCTCCCAGCTTGTCACAAATATACTTGTTTCATTTGTTTTTTTTGGGTCTTTGTTGTAAAGAGGACTCCCCAGAAGCATCTCTCTATTCCGCCATCTTTGGCTCTGCCTCATAGATTTTTATTTTCTTTATGTTGAGATCTAATCCATACTGAAGGCTGTGGTCTTTGATCTTTATCAGTAAGTGCTTCAAGTCCTCTTCACTTTCAGCAAGGATGGTTGTGTCATCTGCATAAGTCTTCCTCCAATCCTGATGCCAAGTTCTTCTCCATATAGTATAGCTTCTTGGATTACTTGATCAGCATACAGATTGAATAAGTATGGTGAAAGGATACAACCCTGACACACACCTTTCCTGACTTTAAACCATGCAGTATCCTCTTGTTCTGTACCAACGACTGCCTCTTCATCTGTGTACAGGTTGCCCATGAGCACAATTAAGCGTTCTGTAATTCCCATTCTTCCTAATGTTATCCATAATTTCTTATGATCCACACAGTCAAATGTCTTTGCATATTCAATAAAGTATAGGTAAACATCTTTCTGGTATTCTCTGCTTTCATTTAGGATCCATCTGACATCAGCAATGGTATCAGTCATTCCACGTCCTTCTCTGAATCTGGCTTGAATTTCTGGCAGTTCCCTGTCAACGCATTGCTGCAGCCATTTTGAATGATCTTCAGCAAAATTTGACTTGCATGTGATATTAATGATATCGTTTGTTTAAATTTTTTTTTATAATTGCTGCATTTAGTTGGATCACCTTTCTCTCGAATAGGCATAAATATGGATTTTTTCCAGTTCATTGGCCTGGTACTGTCTTCCAAATTTCTTGGCATAGACAACTGAGCACTTCCAGTGCTGCATCCATTTGTTGAAACATCTCAATTGGTATTCTGTCAATTCTGGAGTCTTGTTTTCACCAATGCCTTCAATGCAGCTTGGACTTCTTCCTTCAGTACCATTGGTTCTTGATCATATGCTACCTCCTGAAATGGTTGAATGTCAACCAATTCTTTTTGATATAGTGACTCTGTGTATTCTTTTCATCTTTTTTTTTATGCTTCCTGCATTGTTTAATGTTTTCCCCATAGAAACCATCAATATTGCTACTTGAGGCTTGAATTTTTTCTTCAGTTATTTCAGCTTGACTTTCTGACTCCAGGTCTTTGCACATGTCATTATAATGCTTTACTTTGCCTTGTCAAGCTGCCCTTTAAAATCTTCCATTCAGGTCTTTTACTTCATCATTTCTTCCATTTGCCTTAGCTACTCAACATTCAAGTACCAGTTTCAGAGTCTCTTCTGACATCCATTTTTGTTTTTTTCTTTCTTGTCTTGTCTTTTTAATGACCTCTTGCTTTCTTCACGTACAATGTCCTTGATGTCATTCCACTAACTGTCTGCTTTTTGGTCATTATTGTTCATCAGTCAGAACAAGGTCAGTACTCACAAAATCACACAATTATCAGTCCTGTATTCATCTAATGATCCATCTATTAACAAACAAGCAGATAAATTGGCAAGGTATTTTGTGTTTCAATCACTTTGTATCTGAGAAGCTGTTGGTGAGTTATCTAGTATAGACCATTATGAAGCCATATCTGTGGCTGAAAGAAAAACACTGTCCAAGGTACATAGTGTAGCAAAGAAATTAGTAACATACGGAGGTTCATTTGAAAGACACAACCCAGCCCCCTTTCCGGAGTGAAAGGGCACATATGGGCCTGACTTATGTTCACTCATTTTTCATTTATTATTGCTTTTTTATTGCTAATAAATGACTAACAGTTACAATAATAACTTCCCTTTATGATCCATGTATCTTTTATCATGATCTTTCATTCAATAAGTGTATTTTGAATCCTGGCTGGACACCACATCCCAGGCATTGGGCTGACTCAGGGGGAACAGATACATTCAGGCTGTGTCCCAGCCCTCAAATTTCTCACAGATGAACAGAGAGATCATTACAGAGCTCCTACGATTAGAGCTATGACTGAATTAAAGTCAAGAAAGTCTGGAAAAAGTTTTCCTTGTTGTTAGACGCTGTTGAGTCCAGGGTCCCCAGGTGGCACAGTTAAGTGCTTGACTACTAGCAGAAAGTTGGCAGTTCAAACCCACCCAGAGTCACCTTGGAAGACAGGCCTGGAGGTCTGCTTCAGAAAGGTCACTGCCTTGAAAACTCTATGGAGCAGTTCTACTCTGCATACATGGCTTGTCCATGAGGAAAAACAAAGGAGGGCAATTTAATCCCAGTGTAATGGGTGAGTGAGCACAAGTGGTCAGGAAAGCCTTTTCAGGAGAGGTGAGGTTAATGAAGCAGGTACATGTATGATTCTCATTTTATAGCAAAAGAAATATTAGGGTCAAAGTTATTAACTTGTAAGGGTTGCATAGGTACAAAGAGAGGCAGATTTAAATTCTAGCTCAGTTGTTTTACAAAACATCATTTTTTTCTCACTGACTGCAATGAAAATCACATCCCTTGCCTCTGATTCCCTTTAAAATACTGTGAAAGTCAAGCAACCAAGGTGCCCATCAATGGATGAATGGATAAATAAATTATGGTATATTCACAGAATGGAATACTACGCATTGATAAAAAACAATGATGAATCTGTGAAACATTTCATAACATGGAGGAATCCAGAAGGCATTATGCTCAGTGAAATTAGTCAGTTGCAAAAGGACAAATATTGTATGAGACCACTATTATAAGAACTCAAAAAACAGTTTAAACAGAGAAGAAAATATTCTTTGATGGTTACCAGAGTGGGGAGGGAGAGAGGGAGAGGGGTTTTTACTAATTAGATAGTGGATAAGAACTATTTTAGGTGAAGGGAAAGACAACACACAATACAGGAGAGGTCAGTACCACTGGACTAAACCAAAAACAAAGAAGTTTCCTGAATAAACTGAACGCTTCGAAGGCCAGCGTAGTGGGGTGGGGGTTTGGGGACCATGGTTTCAGGGGACATCTGTCAATTGGCATAATAAAATCTATTAAGAAGACATTCTGCATCCTACTTTGTCGAGTGGCGTCTGGGGTCTTAAATGCTAGCAAGCGGTCATTTAAGATGCTTCAATTGGTCTCAACCCACCTGGAGCAAAGGAAAATGAAGAACACCAAGCCCCAAGGTAATTATGAGCCCAAGAGACAGAAAAGGCCACATAAACTAGAGACTACATCAGTCTGAGACCCAAAGAACTAGATGGTGCCTGGCTACAACTGATGACTACCATGACAGGGAACACAACAGAGAACCCCTGAGGGAGCAGTAGAGCAGTAGGATGTAGACTTCAAATTCTCCTAAAAAGACCAGACTTAATGGCCTGACTGAGACTAGGAGGGCTCCAGAGGTCACAGTCCCCAGACCTTCTGTTAGCCAAAGACAGGAACAATTCCCAAAGCCAACTCTTCAGACAGGGATTGGGCTGGACTATGGGATAGAAAATGATACTGGTGAGGAGTGAGATTCTTGGATCAACTAGGCACATGAGACTATGTGGGCAGCCCCTGTCAGGAGGGGAAGATGAGAAGGCAGAGGGGGCAGAAGCAGGCTGAATGGACACGGAAATACAGGGTGCAGAGGAGTGTGCTGTCTCATTAGGGGGAGAGCAACTAGGAGTATATAGCAAGGCGTATATAAATTTTTGTATGAGAGACTGACTTGATTTGTAAACTTTCACTTAAAGCACAACAACAACAACAAAAAACAAAACCTTGGAAGTCTCAGATATGTCACTGTTTCTCCCCTAAAAGCTGTCCCCAGCTGTGAGTACTATAGGGTTCTGAGAAGGTCTTTAACTCTATCCCAGGTTACACCTATTTCTGGAGAGCTTCTCTCTCTTCATAAGCCACAGAAGAGGTGGTTCCAGCATGCACACCTTTCTAACTAAGTAAGGCACCCAACTTTTCACATAAATGCTTCTAATTGTGGCTGTCACTTTCCAATCCTTCCTAATGCATCAAAAATGCAGAAATATGTATCTCAGAACTAGCTGGTTTCAGAGCAGATCTTCTCAGCTTTGATCCTGGGGGTCCTAGGACTTTACTTGGAAGTTGCATTCTCTGGGTGCCTGAGTTTTTCAGGTAGAAATGACTTTGAGAGGAAGAAGGTATCAACAGGCATGACACCTACATCTCATTAACTTCTGACATATGTGAAATGTGTCATGGTAAGTGGAAGAGGATTGTCTTTGGGGTCAGAGAGACTAAGGTGTGAATCGCTCCACCACTTACTGGCTTAGTTACTGAAACCCATCACAACCTGTTTCTTAATCTGTTGAAGGAGAATTTGGATACTGACTTTTCAGGTTAGCTGGTTAATAAATATAAACTGCATTAAAAAAAGCAGATCATCAATAAAGATTAGCAGAATTATCTGTTCATGTACATGCCCCAGTAGGTTGTGAACTCCTCCAGGGCAGACACCCTATCTTATTCATCCTTGTGTCCACCAAATGCCCAAAATTATGTTATGAATTTCTGAAAAAAAAATTGAAAATTTGATTACTATTGTATTAATCCTGTAAGTTGTAGATCTCCTTATCCAAAAACGTGATATGACTTTGTCAGTAGGAGGCCAACCTGTACTTTATTCCATATCATAATGCTTCTATTCCTCTCCCTTCCAATAAATATAAGCCCAGCAGAGATATATTGCAAAGGCATAATCTGATGTGGAACTAATGGGATAGATTATAAAATGGTACCTCTGGTGAGACAAGGGGATAGATACAAAAAAGTACCTGGTAAATGTGAAGTAGACCTGTGATGTGCCTGGTAGGGCCGTTTTGATGGCTTTCTCCCCACCCTAGACACCACCTAATCTCCTAGCTTTGCTACAGTTGCCTCTTCATTTATTCAAATCTTCTTTCAAAGATCTGAGGAAAAGTTTGTTCATTTCCTACTAAGTCTTAATCTTTTTTTTTTTTTGATCCCTTGGTATTTTACTTGTTTCGTGGTGGTTAATATTGCTATTGTGAATGTCATCATTTTTCCCCTTCCCTTATGTTTTCACAATTAATTGTTGATATGCATGAAAGGCACTGATATTTTAAATATTAATATTTCATTCTACCATGAAAAAAATAATTAATTTTTTTACATTGTTTTTTAGGTGTTTTCCAACAATATACTCTTATTATCTGCAAACAATGACAATTTTGTCTTTTTTCCAAAGTGGAAGCCTTTTTTTTCTTTACAATCTCATTATACTGGAAAGTACTTCTAAAACAATATTAAATAATGTCAGTGATGGTAGACGTATTTGTCTTCATCCTGATTGTAATGTATTTTCTCTAGTTGTTTAACATCATTTTGTGTATTTGTGAATATGAACACTGAGGAATATAGTCTCCCAAAATCTGTTTACTTAAGTTTTTGTTTGTTTTTTAGTCAGGTATTAATTTTTTTCCCCCAATGTTCTTTGAGCACCCATATCTTTACAATATGGTCATATAATCTATTTCCAGTACTCTCTCTATTTACTTAAGTCATTCTTTTTATCTTTCCATTTTATCCTTTTCTTTATATATGACCCATACATTTGTGTCATATTATGCCTAGATATTGCAGGTGTTTGTTGCCATTTTAAACTGAATCACTTTTACCAGTGATTTCAGGTATAAATAGAGTTGAGCAGATCCTGGGAAACTGGGCTAAATTGTTCAGTTTAAATTGGATTTGTGTTTAATTACTAATTTCTATTTCCATTCTAGGCTCAGTTTCCCTTTGATGAAGGGATTATTTCGTTGAAAAAGGAAGTTTTCATGACCCTGCTTGGCTTATGTCAACAGTATGTCAGGAAGAAAGAGACAAGGATACCTAACTTGCAACATGACAAAAATTAGGGGCATCATAGGTCCTCTATAAGGCTATACTTAGAGCAGGGAAAAAAGAAGAAATAAAAAGGAGAGGGAAGGCTTTAAGCTGTTAAATTTTTGGCTGTGGGGGTGTCACTTCTTGGTCAAGAGGACATGATGACCAAACGGAGAGCACCAAGTGCCGTTGCCAGAATTCCATGTCTCGAGATTTTTAAAGTCAAATGTCAAATATGAAGGGATTTCCAGTCATATTTTCCAAAACTCCAATCAGAGCTCATCAATGTGAAAGACAGAAAAGGGTGGAGCATGTGGAAGGTGGAGATTCTTGGGATTTAGTAATACACTACTTCCAGTGGTTCTCCAGTTGTTAGGTGCAGGGACCGATTAACCAGTAAGCATGGCAAGCACTGGCTTAATTGTGTTTACTTACTAATCTGTAGTGCACAATTTCACATGGGTTTTACCACATCTCTGTTTATTGGGTAATCCATCCCTGGTTAGGTGTATATCAATCAAAGTGGAAGGAGCTGAAACAAGTAGGAGAGTTTACCATGGAACAGAAGTCAGGAAAGATTTAAGTGGAGGTTTAAGAAAACTGTTAAGTTACGGGCTTTGCCAAGATGTCTGGCAAGGTTAAGAACCCACTGAGAAAAAAAACTGCATAATGCAACTCACGAAAGATTAGGTAATTTTTTGCCCAAAATACTGTTTACCATTCTAACAAAACCTAGGCCTTCCTACAAATTTGGGTGGTAAAGATGATGGTCTTGATGCTGTTTTGTCCAAAATGACGTTGCCTGTGTTTTGTTCAACCTGGCCGGGAGGGTGAAGGGAAGGGTCTGGCCGCTCCACAGCCACGTTTAGCTGAAAGGCACACGTGGAAAGAAACTGGGCCAAAGCCACGAAGAGATGAATCTAACTTGGCGTAACGGAGATTCCGACCCCAAGGTGCGGAGCGCCTGCGCAGTGGGTCTGAGGCGTCGCGCGCTGCGGGAGCCCGAAGACCCCCCCCACCCCCGGCCTCGCTCCCGCCCCGCCCCGCCCCGCCTCCGCCCCTGTCCCTAGTCCTCGAACGCGCACGCGAATAGGAACGTGGACGCGCACGTGAATGTGCCTCACCTCAACCTCATCCTGGGGTGGCGGAAGGTGGAAGGAGGCGAGGGAGACGCGGCCGAAAGACGCGAGTAGGCTCTGTGTAGAGTTGCGAACGCCCGGGTGGCGGCGGCAGCGACGGCGGCTCGGATGCCGGCGCCGCCCTCCACTCAGGCATCTGGGCTATGGTGATCTGCGTTTAGCCCACGCTGGACCCACTAGCTTCGGGTCCCCGCCCCCACCCCCGCCTCATCTTTCCCTCGGCCTCCCTGACTTGCCCGCTAGACGCCTCTGTGCCCCCTCCCCTCGCCTCGGCCCTTTCTCTTCCTAGCACTTCGGCAGGTTGGCTGCGGCGGTGGCTGCTGGGCCCCGCGTGGGCGACCCGAGCAGCCGCTGCAGGATGAAGTGTAAGCCGAACCAGACGCGGACCTACGACCCGGAGGGGTTCAAAAAGCGGGCGGCATGCCTGTGCTTCCGGAGCGAGCAGGAGGACGAAGTGCTGTTAGTGAGTAGCAGTCGGTATCCAGACCGCTGGATCGTGCCGGGCGGGGGCATGGAGCCCGAGGAGGAGCCCGGCGGTGCGGCAGTGCGAGAGGTGTACGAAGAGGCGGGAGTCAAGGGGAAGTTAGGCCGGCTCCTGGGCGTATTCGAACAGAACCAAGATCGCAAACACAGAACGTATGTGTATGTACTGACGGTCACTGAGATCCTGGAGGATTGGGAAGATTCGATCAGCATTGGGAGGAAGCGAGAGTGGTTCAAAATCGAAGATGCCATCAAGGTTCTCCAGTGCCACAAACCGGTACATGCCGAGTATCTGGAAAAACTCAAGCTGGGCGGTTCTCCAACCAGTGGAAGCTCCTTGGCCCCTTTCCTGCCAGATAGCGATGCCTAGTATGTACTGCTCCTGCACAGACTTCTGATTTTCCACCTACCTGAAAATAATGATGCCTGGAGCACCTCTGATGCCATGTGTGGCCTCACGGGGAGGAGGGAGGCTTCTTTTGTTTCGTTGGCAAACATCTGAACCATGCTTGCAAACTGTCTCATTTGCCAGGCAGGGTTTTCAGACTATTTGCACATTCTTCAGATGCTTTGAAAATCCCTTCTTGGTAAGCTGAAGCTACGTGAGTTTTTTTTTTTTTTTAAGGTGCCTTAATTGCTCACCCATCCCTTGGGTGTGTGTATGTGCTTTTTTTTTCCACATGTATGTGTGCGATTGTGCATGAGCATTTTTAGCACCATGTCTTGTTTTTTTTGTAGTAGAGGCCTTTAAAGTCCCATCAGCTTGATTATGTGGGCATCTTTTTTTTTTTTCTACCCTAAATAGATTTCTCATTTACAGTATTAGCCCTGTTGGCCAGCTGTTCTGTGGTGGGAATTGGTTTAAAAGCTCGGTTTTGTATTAAAAAAAAAAAACTGAAAATTTAGGTTTGTGCTCTTTCTGCACTCAACAATAATTATATCTTGAGAAATGTGGTCTAATATCCCTTTTTTCAGAAATTTTGTAGGTTGCTCCTATGTACATCATTTGATTTTCAAAAAAATTCACAATTGGTGATTTCATCACTGCTGACTTGGAATGGCCATTTCTCATATTGTTCAAGTGTAGTTTAACAAACTGTTACTCAGTAAGTCATAGTTAGCCAAACACATCCTAGTGGATAGATGTTTTCCTGAAAGTTCTGTTCATGGAGTTTGATTTAGCATGCTTAGCTTCCAACTCCCCCATTGCCCTTTTCTCAATACCCTGAAAGAATCGTGGTCCTCTCAATAAAAATGAGTTTTTCAAAGAAGTTTATTTCCTGTATTTTAATTTAGTGGATTTCCAGCTACACATCCCTGACTACCAGTAGCCACAGGAATGGAATCTTATATGGTGATTACATCCCAAGTTAGTGAAGTAGCTTTCTTGACAGCAGCTATTACAGACTTCTCAAACTGTTAGGACACCTGTACAAACTGTCTTAAAGATTCTGGATAAATGCTTTGTCTCACACAGCAAACTTTTTTTGGGCCTCAAATTAAGAACTCTATTTGCCTTGATACTTGCTTGAAATCAGGAATCCCATCTAAAATACATTAGGGTTCTCTTCTGGAACTCCCTCTATTCCCCCAGCCATGTCAGAAATCAGGTAAAGGGAAAGCCTGTGAAGAGGGTATTGAGGGTGGAGACACTATCCCTTATATAACAACCAAAACCCAAAAACCCACTGCCATCTAGTAGATTCCTACTCAGAGACCCCATAGGGTTTCCAAGGCTGTAAATCTTTAGGGAAGCAGACTGCCACATATTTCTCCCTTGAAGCTGCTGGTGGTTTTGAACCACTGACCTTTTGGTTAGCAGTCAAGTGCTTTGACCACTGTTCCACCAAGGCTCCATATATAACACTTAAGCCTTAGTAAATAAGTAAAAAAGTAGAAAATAATGATTATTTAAAACACTTTGTTACTTCTCAAAGTAACCTGGTGTTTAATAATTACTGATAAATAATGGAATTGCAATCTTTAAAAAATTTGTTTCACTGATATGCAACATACATACAATGCACACGTCTTTATTGTACAGCTTAATGAATTTTCACATAGTGAACACACACATGTAACCTGTATTAGGATCAAAAGATTGAACATTGCCTATAGCCCAAAAGCTCACTGCATGCTACCTCCCAGTCATTACCCTCCTGTCTTCTAATGCTAAAGAACAGTTTTTGAACTTAGTATAATAAATTTTAGAATATATACTCTTCGTGCTGCCCTGTTGTGTGAGCTGTGTGTTTCACATTTAAAAGTAGTCAGATTTTTCTCCATCTGCTTTGCATTGTAATTCCACAATTGTTAATATTTTTATTTGATTGCTGCTAATAAGTGGTTGATGCTGCACTTTTTAAGGAAATTTGGTACCACTATTTCAAAAATGAATTTTTATTACACATTTCAAAATATGGAAACCCTGGTGGCATAGTGGTTAAGAGCTATGGCTGCTAACCAAAAGGTTGGCAAATCAAATCTGCCAGGCACTCCTTGGAAACTCTGTGAGGCAGCCCTATAAAGTTGCTATGAGTCGGAATCATCTTGATGGCAACATGTTTGGTTTTTTTTTGTAAAGAAAATACAGATTTCAGTCAACAAAATATACTTCTGCATTAACACTATCAAAGGAAAGAGTAAGCTCGAAAATGAGTGATGTCTTATAATCAATGACAATTTCATTATCTGAATTATATAGTATCAAATATGGTTATTGAGTATTTTTCTCTAACAAAGTGATATAGAATATATTTTTGAAGCAAATATGTTTAATTCCAAACAAAATGACTTTTACTATTCAAGCAATCTCAAATACACCCATAGACTTTTTCCCAATAACCTAGTTATCAAGAATATTATTAAATTATACATTAACATTAATGTAGTAGATATACTGAATTTTTATTTTATGGGTGTTTTGTAGACAAAACTCCTTCTACTTGAAACACTGTCACAAATGCTTGGGAGGCTTGTTATTCTTAGAGGTAATAATGCCTCATCTGATCATCTTATTTGGTTAAGTTATGTATTTGACAAAAGCAAAAAAAAGTACAATATTCATATTACCCCATTAAGAATTATTAGCCTATACATATTTTGTGGGTTTTTTAAAAATTCTTTTATTGCCAGAAATATTTAGAATTAGTATTGCTACTTGTCAGGATTGACTGTCAGGTTCATTTAAGTAGTTCTTGTGAAATATTCTCTGGAACCTAGTCTGGTCAGAATAATAAAAGCTCCAAGGAGATTTAAAGACCAAGTCAGGATATTCAGGCAATAACAAGTCACCAGTGGTAATATATTGAAAATTTCTACCACCTCAGTGCTCCAAAGATTGATGTACAGTCGGAATTTTGTCCTTCTAAAAGTATTAGAAGACACATTATTTGTTTGGGGATTGAATTAAAAACTTACAGCCAAATTTTTCAGCCTTCTCCCTGATTAAAGAGGAAAAGGAATACTCTCCACCGATAACTGAGGTTTACAGACATGAATCAGAAATTGTTTTACTGCAGATTTTATAAACAGCTGGCATTTTTAGCTGGTCAAGTGCTTTATTCCTGTTAATGTATAGAGAGGACACATTAGAAAGAAGTTAGTATAGATACCCTAGGAACATAATTGGTGCTGTGTCTATTGTATAAATTTTTTTCAAGAAATCATACATATACATCGTTGACCACACCTTAAAGAAGCAAACTGAAGGGAGGATATTGTTACAATTTAGTTGCTTTATTGCTTTGCACAGATTCATTTGTGACAATTGGTGTAAAGGTTTTTAATTGCTTTACATGATTTCATTTAAGATTATTATAAGAATGCCAATTTGTATATATTTAGAAACATCATTTATGTATTATAAACATTTATCTAGCTGTCATCAGTATAGAGATTATCTATACTGTTATCTTGAACATAGCAACATTGGAGGCTCCTTCCGTGGAAGATGGAGCTCTTCTCAATATTAAGTACTTGGAAGCTACTCTATGAGATTTCCAGTCTTCAGAGAGAGTACCAGCTGCTGTCGAGTCGATTCCGACTCATAGCGACCCTATAGGACAGAGTAGAACTGCCCGATAGAGTTTCCAAGGAGTGCCTGGTGGATTCGAACTGCCGACCTCTTGGTTAGCAGCCGTAGCACTTAACCACTATGCCACCAGGGTTTCCTCAGAGAGAGTAGTTGCTCAGAAATCACTTTTATCTGGGAAAAGGCTCCTGACAGCCCTGCCTCACAGCTGGGCAGAACTTGCATTTCCAGGGTTCCCTTGTGGGGAAGTTTCAGGTTTTGATAGGCACTACCAGAGTTTTATCAATATTTTCCTGGTAGTTGTCCCTGATAAACTACAATACTGTATTCAGCAGATTTTAAACATTTATGGGCAAATAGCACTATGAGAAGTAGAGAAGTCACTATGTTGGCTGAAGTAAAACAGATGACATTATTATGACAAAGAGAGCATGATGTGATAGAAACTACATTGGGATTTTGAGGTCAGACAGACCTAGGGTTGAGACTGGTTCTAGTTCTTGTTCACTCTAACTTCATCCAGGTTATCTATCTGATGCTTAGGTTTTTTTTGTTGTTATTGTTGAATCTGTTACTGGAGATAATAAAAACAGATACTTCATAAATATGTCTTATGAGGAGCCATTCCTGACCACCTGGGTTAAGAAACTTTCTTCCATGTTATGATTTTCATGAGCATCTGATCACTAGACTGCAAACTTTTTGATGACAGGGAACCACCTTGAATTAATTTTCATAAACCTAGAGTACATGGACTTTAGGCTTTTTTATGTCACTCCCCTTTTGCAGAAACCCTGATGGCATAGTGGTTAAGTGCTATGGCTGCTAACCAAGAGGTCGGCAGTTCAGATCCGCCAGGCGCTCCTCAGAAACTCTATGGGGCGGTTCTACTCTGTCCTATAGGGTTGCTGTAAGTCAGAATCAACTCGACAGCAGTGGGTTTTTTTGGTTCCCCTTTTGCAAAACTTCTAGTATCACTACTTTTCTTTTTATGTTTCATAGTATATATTGGCCTGTTACTCCATCAGCTGCTGATCTAGACACACATTGCATATGCATTAGGTACTTCTATGAGGGCTTTCAAAATGCAACGTGATTAATGTACATAATAAACCCTCAGTAAATTTGTTAATTGGAGGTATTGATAAATTAGTATAATCTTGTTAATTATATGTTGGTTTGTTTTTCCAGATGAACATCAAAGATGTTCAGGATTGTTTTTGACAGAATCATTGATTTGTGAACCCAGCGATCAATGGAATTGTCAAGTACAGGTGTTCCGTATTCCCAAGCAGACAGCTCACCTGGTTTTCCTCCTACATCTTGGGACACTCCTTCCCTGTCTATTCCACTGACTCTTCTTGTCCTGGTTGTCATACTATTGTATGTGAACAGACTCTTAATTCAGCCTTTTGTTGTGCTTTTTTGATGTCTGCCTTCTCCATTAGACCATGATATCCTTGAGAGCAAGGACCATGTTTCCTTACTCTGTGCATATCCTGTATCCAAGATACTACTTGAAAAGGATTGGCATTACTGAAGGTTCTTTGATTCAATTAACATTTTGTAATCACTGTGTGGAAAAACTCCCCTTCAGTCTGGTGCTAGTAAAGTCTATGCTGTCTAGGTACCATGTGTGTGGCGTCTGTGTAACAGGTGTTTCATAAACATTTCAAGGCAGTTGTAAAAAGTTTGAATACAAGCATTATTACCATTACCCATATTTCTATGTCATACTGCACAGTGGCTAGCATATTTTTAAGATTACCCCATCACTTAGGGCAACATTTTGTAGAATCAGTCCTTTGTGTAACAACTTTGGTGTTTTTGTACTGTTGTTACTTTAAATTTTATTCAAAAAATATCACTTGTTATAAAGGTAACTGTAAAAATAAATACAATGAACACAAGGTTATTTTGTGAGTTTATAAAAATAACATAAAATTATATATAAATATTTTTTTTACAATGCCCTAACTACTACTTACATGTTATCTTAACATCTATTTGAAGAAAACATTGTTTTTCTCATTTTACAGATTTGGGATACTGTATTATTTGATGCCAGAGCCAACAAAAACTGCAGTGTAGGCAGCATCCAAGTTAATTATGGCATTTAGTTTGCTGAGGTTTCTTTTGCTTCTCTTACTAATTCAGTTGACCACAGTTTTCATCCCTTTTCCAATAAACTCCTCTTACCACCAGGATTCTGTGTGTGTGAATACAAAACAAGGGCTGAGAGAGCTAAACTGTTGACACTTGGAAAATACACGAGGAAGGAGGCTACCATGAGGGGGAGAGGGATAAGAAATGAAGGATTTAAAAAGAGAGGACTTGGGTCAGCTGACTCCAGGAAAGCAAATTTAAGAAAAGGACAAAGATTTTTAGAGGCACTCTTCCCCAGTTCCCTACAAAGTCACCAAAGTAGCTTTAATATGATAGTTCTTTTTCTCTTTCGTTATAAAACAATTACATTGGGAAAAGCTTGGGCAGCATTTTAGTGCTATACCCCTCTTTATGGTACCAGTGTAATATAATGATTGTGTCCTAAAACTTACAGAATTTGAAACAAAAACACATCTTTTCATTTTTTTTTTTGAAAGCGATATGGTATTGTGGTCATGTTTTTTTTAATTCCTTGTCTTTTAGAGTAATGTACTGAAAAATTCACAGATGAAATGATATGCTACTGGTATTTGCTTCAAATTAATGTAAGGGTGGGGTAGGTGAGAGCATAGAACAAAAAAGATTGGTTATGAATTGATAATTGTTGAAGCTATGTGATAGATATTTGGGAGTTCATTATATTATTCACTATACTTTTGTATATGTTTGAAATTTTCCATAATAAAAGCTGAAAGAAAAAATATTTTTCAGACTTTTCTTGCAGACCCCCTATTTCCCTAAGACTTAAGTGGGGAAGGCTGGTAAGAAAACAAATCCACAGCCCAGACAGACTCACTCTGAAAACTTACGTTTTGTTCCCGAGCTGAACTTGCCAGCAAACTTGTTCTTCCCTTAGAATGAATTATTTCCTTGAAGGACCCCAGTTACACATGCAAAAAACTTTTATCCCCACCAGAATGCCACATATTGTCAGAAAACTTTGAACTCCAGTGGTGAACACATAAGCTTAAATTCTAGATGGTTCAGCGTTCCCATTCTTCAATTAATTTTTTCAATGCCACTGAATTTTTTTCTGATTACAAAATTATTTTAATTTCAGAACATTTGTTCAGTTTTGAATAAATGAGTTTAAAAAAATCAAACATCACCCTTCTACCTAGATAACTAAGTTTGAATACATATTTTTTCTAGCCTTTTTTCTTTGCACATGTAAATGTATGTAACCCAAACAAGGATGGTACAGGTGAGCCTCATCCACCAGAATATTTCCAAAAATCCATGACCTTTTTATTGTCAAGCACACACCACACAGGCACCTTGTTATTTCCCACAATTTTCTAGGCCAATACTCAGGGCCATTATGGAATTTGTGCTGCTTCTTCCCTGCACTAGTGCAGCAAGTATAGGGGGAAACTTGAGTCTGAAATCTAGACCAAGCTCTATTCACCAAGTCCTGGTGCAAAGTGTTGCTGTAACCAATTTATGGGATGGTAAATCAGGTTCAGCATGGGAAAGAGGAGTCAAGAAGGCCATAAAAAGTAACTAGGTTTATTATACTCAGTTCCCAGAGACAGGCAGGCACAGCACGCCATGACTCAGGGCCACACAAGAGATTGCAGCTGGGGTCAAGGTAATGACAAGCTGGAATTGTAGGAGAGGGCATATGTATGGCAAGCACGATAGGGTTAGCTAGGTTGTGTGGGCTTCCTAGAGATTGTGCATTATGAATAATTCTGCAGGCTTAGAGGACATAAGGACTGTCCCTAGTTGTTGAGTACCTGGCTCTGTGCAATTAAGACAGGTGCATAGTGGCCCAGGAGTGTGAGAACCTGATAAGAGGAGTGTTTGGAGTGTGGACTGAATTAGCTGCTCAAGAAGGGGAACAGACCAACTTCCAGCCAGGGCTTCAAAACTGTGTCAAGACAGCATTTTTTTTATTAACTTTCATTGAGCTTCAAGTGAACGTTTACAAATCAAGTCAAACTGTCACATATAAGTTTATATACACCTTACTCCGTACTCCCACTTGCTCTCCCCCAATGAGTCAGCCCTTCCAGTCTCTCGTGACAATTTTGCCAGCTTCCAACTCTCTCTATCCTCCCATCCCCCCTCCAGACAGGAGATGCCAACACAGTCTCAAGTGTCCACCTGATATAAATAGCTCACTCTTCATCAGCATCTCTCTCCTACCCACTGTCCAGTCCCTTTCATGGCAAGACAGCATTTTAAGAAAATTGTACTACAGCCTGAATAGGCTTTCTTTTTATTTTTTCCTAATTCCCATATAAAATATTCATGAAGCACTGAGGTTGGGGATGAGCATCAGTTGAAAGAAGTTACCCTTTAAATAACTCACACAATTGCCATGCATGGGCTAAAAGGCCTGCTACTGCCTTATCTGTTTTCCAGAAAGTTTCTTCTGTCTTCTCTGAATCCTCAGCAAGCTACTATAACCACCACCTTTCTACAGCCTCTGACCTTCATGAGGTTGTGGCTCATCTGAGCACAGTGTTTTTGAACTGGTGAACAAGGACACCAACGCTGGTCTCAGGAAAGGGAATTCTGCTCTCCCCCTTCTACCTTTTTACCCCCAGAATGTGTCCTCACCTTACCCTTCTTTAATCTCTTTTGGCACTACAGAGACGAGGATATAACTTTTAATGAGATTTTACTGAAGATTACAAGATTATGTGGGGGAAATATAATACAAAGAACACTATTTACAACTACTGCACAGGTTAGACACTTTCTAGATTCCATAGATAGACTAGTTCCCTACATAGGCTGATTACAAATGGCCTGGGGAAGACTCCCCACCCCATAGCCCCATTATCACCAAAAACAGATTCTGTAGTTTCAAATCTTGGACACACTGATTTCCAGATCCATGGAGAAAGGAAAGATTTTCCCACAATGTAATCTCCAAATAGCACTTGAAGTAAGTGTTTCAAACTTATATTCTAAAAATAAAAAAATATGAACCTGAAGTAAATGGAATGGATCAAAGAGCTAGAATGTGGCAGGTTGGGGATGGAAATTCAGTTTTTTCTTACTCATGCTTTTATATTATAAAGAAAAACAACAACAAGACTGATAATATCTTATAGTGAACTCAGTGCTCCTCTTCTTTCCGGAATCTGAAACATGGAACCAAAAAGCCCAACCATTGGCCTGGAAGAACCATTAACACTGTGCCCTGGGTAAGCTTACACAGCATGTGAAAGCAGGTCAGGACTTCTGGGAGTTTAGACTTCTCTGGGGCTGTTGCTGAGGGGATAGAGAGCTTGGGCAGAGTTGGTATGAATTCAATTTTCCTTTGTCTACCCATTCAAACTTAAATCTCTTTTCTTGGGTGTTACTTAGAAGACAGAAATGACTGCAGTTAGTTTTAGTACCAGCGGTGGAGTCATGCTCTCTAGTGGACATTTTAGGAATTAACTCAGTCTTGGACGTTTTCTAAACAGAGCAAGGAAACCTTTCCCTGAAACACCCTGCTGCCCAGGATCACCCTGCTATATAAGTCTATTTAAAATGACCATTTATAATCCTCAACTAAATCTTAGTACATTTGATATACGGAGAAAGAGCCTCCATCATGTTCCAATCAGTAAAATTTTGAGTTAAGTTGTATTTTCATCTAGCTGTAACCTGGTAGATAAATAGGAAACTATTTACATTTATCTAATATCTCCATCCATGCAGCTAAGTTTTAGTTGTGATAAAGCTATTCAGAACTGTAGTTCAAGAACTCTGTTATTCATAGGGACATAGGAGTTGAGCAAATCAGATATGCCTCTGCCTTCTTGGAGCTCTCAGTGAGTTGGGGAGACAGGTAAAACTAGAAATTCCAACAAATGTACAAAGTGTACTTTATGATAGTGGGAATTCAGAGGGTTATGCCAGCATAGATCAGGGGAAACTAACCTAGTTTAGAGGGGAAGAGTAAAAGCATTGTCTGATTTACTATCAGCTCATGCCACCCTTTCATCTCATTTCCCCACACCTGGTTATTTTTAGCCTTGTACACTCCTTGATAAAAGAAAAACCTTTTTTGCCTAACTCTTGAGACACTTGCACATCTTATGATCAGAACTTTCTCCCTAATGTAACAGTCCCCTCCCCCCATTTCAATAGTCCTTTTCTCCCTTGTAATAATCCTTTTGAATAAAGACTCTCCTTACTAAGTCTGAATTTGTTTTTTATTTGACAGTGGGGAAGGTCACTAGTTTCACTTATCTTCTTATCCTCTAGATTTCCATTTCGCCATTCAAAGCAAGTCTGGACTGGAGGACTACTAAATCCCAATGTAAGGTGAGGGCTCTGCCTCAAGTTTGAGAGGCTGAGAATACTGGAACCCCAATCTCCTATGCCTCAGTTCACTTGTAGGGTGAAGTTTCCACAGGGAGAGGGGCAAGCTGAGAAGATCAGAAACTACCATTCCCCACTGCCCACTATTACAGCAGGAGTGTCACAGCAGAAGGCTACTGTACCCATCTCCAGTCAGGTTCAGTCGCCCACAGTTTCTGCTCATGGCAAGACATTCCAAAAAAGAGCACATCTCTGCTTGAAGGGACTGACTTTATCTGGAACAGAGCTTGGAGGATTTCATGCCCAAGGGCTTTGTTGAAAACAATAGAGATCTTTGTTGTTGTTAGTTGTCTTGGGTCTAAAAAACCAAATCAAACCCATTGCCTTCCAGTCGATTCTGACTCATAGCGACCCTATAGGACACAGTAGAACTGCCTCATAAGGTTTCTAAGAAGCTCCTGGTGGATTCCAACTGCCGACCCTTTGGTTATCAGCCGTAGCCACTACGGTTTCCATAGTCGGCTCCAATTTACAGCAATGACTTTATAACAGAATGAAATATTGCTCGGTCCTACACCATCTTCGTGATCATTGGTATGCTTGAGTCCATCGTTGCAGCTATTGTGTCAATCCATTTCACTAAGGATTTCCCTGGTTTTTGCTGACCTTCTACTTTACCAACCATGATGTCCTTTTCTAGCAATTGGTTTTTCCTGATCATACATTCAAAGTTAGTAAGTTAGTCTTACCATCTTGGCTTCTAAAGATCATTCCGATTGTATTTCTTCCAAGACTGATTTGTTTGTTCTTCTGGAAGACCGTGGTATATTCAGTATTCTTCACCAACGCCAAAGTTCAAATGCATCAATTATCCTGCCTTTCTTTTCCATTATCCAGCTTTCACATGCATATGAATTGATTGAAAAGATCATAGCTTGTGTCAGGTGCACCTTAGTCATCAAAGTGATGTCTTTGCTTTTTAACACTTTCAAGAGGTCTTTTGCAAGAGATTTTCCATATGTAATAAGTCATTTGATTTCTTGACTGCTATTTCCATGTACATAGAGATCTTAGTGGAAAGCAATTAAGAGGGGCCTGGTATCTCCAAGATATTAGGAGCAACCATCAAAACAGTAGAGCAGCCAGAAATGTAACAGACAGACTTAGAGACAGAGACAATCAAGAAATATCCTCCTTGGATCACACTCATCCCGGGGGGTTCAGAATACTGTGGACATGTTCTACGTTACATCCATTCAGGAGCAATCAGAAAGGGATGTAGGGCCTGTTTAAAAGCACAAGTCATACAGAGACCCATCAGCAAAACACAGAAGTCTTACTGACTCAAAGGGTTTAAGTACAACCTTTGGCCAAACATAGGCTGAACAGTTAACTACTGTAATGCAGGAGTGAGTCCTAGGAATTCAGGCTTAAAAATTGAATCACACTTACCCTTGGTGTCTGGAATATTATGCACATACCCATGGCCATGCCCACTCAGGAGTGACCAGAGAGACCTCCTCCAATCTACTTGTCTTTATCTCCATGTGAAACAAAACTGTAAATTCTCTGAACTGTGTGTCCAAGCTACACACATGCAATGGTAAAGGGTGGAAACTTTATGGGCTATAGGGGCTTAGACACAATCTTTGAATAATGAGTGCTTTTCTCATATACAGAGGTGATACCTAGAAAGCAAGTCTAAAAGATAAAAATAAAAAATATGAGCAGTGACATCAGATTGCAGTCTTCATGAGAAATAGATTTCACAGAATTCATACAACCAACTCACTAAACAAGTAAATAAATGACCAGACAAAAACAACAAGCCCCAAACTTGCATGGGGGGGGTTATAAGTTGAAGAATTTCTGCAACATATTATCTAAAAATTTCCATTTTTCAACAAAAAATTAGGAGACATAAAAGTAAAACTAAACAGGAAAATGTGACCTAATCACAGAAAAAAAAAATCAGGCACTAGAAACTGCCTTTGAGAAGGAAGGCAGATACTGGAATTAGCAGACAAATAATTCAAGGCAGCTATTGGGTTTTTGGTATTATAAATATGCTTAATGAACTAAAGGACACCATGTTAAAAGAATGAAAGGAAAGTATAATAGAAATGACCCATGGAATACAGAATATCAATACAGGATTAGAAATTAATAAAGTAAGGTCCAAGTGGAAATTCTGGAGCTGAAAAGTACATCCTTAAATGAAAAATTCACTAGAGGGGCTCAATAGAAGGTTGAGTTGGCAGAATAAATGATCAGTATAGATCAAGATACCAAGAGGAATTTTGCAATCTGAAAAGCAAAAAGAATGAAAAAATAAATAGAGATTCAAAAATGTGGGACACCGTTAAGCAAATTAACATATGCATAATGAGAGTACCTGTCTGTCAGTTTGTCATACTGTGGGGGCTTGTGTGTGGCTGTGATGCTGGAAGCTATGCCACTGGTATTTCAGATAACAGCAGGGTCACCCATGGAGGACAGATTGTAGCTGAGCTTCCTGACTAAGACAGACTAGGAAGAAGGACCCGGCAGTCTACTTCTGAAAAGCATTAGCCAGTGAAAACCTTATGCATAGCAGCAGAACATTGTCTGATATAGTGCTGGAAGATGAGCCCCCAGGTTGGAAGTCACTCAAATGATGACTGGGAAAGAGCTGCTTCCTTAAAGTAGAGTCGATCTTAATGACATGGATGGAGTAAAGTTTTCAGGACCTTCATCTGCTGATGTGGCATGACTCAAAATGAGAAGAAAAAGCTGCAAACATCCATTAATAATTGGAACCTGGAATGTACAAAGTATGAATCTAGGAAAATTGGAAATTGTCAAAAATGAAGTGGAATGCATAAACATTGATATCCTAGGCATTAGTGAACTGAAATGGACTGGTATTGGCCATTTTGAATCAGACAATCATGTAGTCTACTATGCTGGGAATGACAAATTGAAGAGGAATGGTGTTGCATTCATTGTCAAAAAGAACGTTTCAAGATCTCTCCTGAAGTACAACGCTGTCAGTGATAGGATAATATCCATACACCTACAAGGAAGGCCAGTTAGTGACTATTATTCAAATTTCCGCACCAACCACTAGGGCCAAAGATGAAGAAATAGAAGATTTTTATCAGCTGCTGCAGTCTGATGCATTGATAATTACTGGAGACTGGAATGGGGAAGTTAGAAACAAAGAAGAAGGATCAGTAGTTGGAAAATATGGCCTTGGTGATGGAAACAATGCTGGAGATCGAATGATAGAATTTTGCAAGACCAATGACTTCTTCATTGCAAATACCTTCTTTCACTAACATAAACGGTGACTATACACATGGACCTCGCCGGGTGGAACACACAAAAATCAAATTGACTACATCTGTGGAAAGAGAAGATGGAAAAGCTCAATATCATCAGTCAGAACAAGGCCAGGGGCGGACTGTGGAATAGACCATCAATTGCTCATATGCAAGTTCAAGCTGAAACTGAAGAAAATCAGAGCAAGTCCACGAGAGCCAAAATATGACCTTGAGTATATCCCACCTGAATTTAGAGACCATCTCAAGAATATATTTGACGCATTGAACACTAGTGACCGAAGACCAGATGAGTTGTGGAATGACATCAAGGACATCATCCATGAAGAAAGCAAGAGGTCATTGAAAAGACAGAAAAGAACAAAAAGACCAAGATGGATGTCAGAGGAGACTCTGAAACTTGCTCTTGAGTGTCAAGCAGCTAAAGCAAAAGGAAGAATTGATGAAGTAAAAGAACTGAACAGAAGATTTCAAAGGGCGTCTCAAGAAGACAAAGTAAAGTGTTATAATGACATGTGCAAAGAGCTGGAGATGGAAAACCAAAAGGGAAGAACACACTCGGCGTTTCTCAAGTCGAAATAACTGAAGAAAAAATTCAAGCCTCGAGTTGCAATAGTGAAGGATTCTATGGGGAAAATATTAAATGACACAGGAAGCATCAAAAGAAGATGGAAGGAATACATAGTCATTATAACAAAATGAATTAGTTGATATTCAACCATTTCAAAAGGTGGCATATGATCAGGAACCGATGGTACTGAAGGAAGAAGTCCAAACTGCTCTGAAGGCATTGGCGAAAAACAAGGCTCCAGGAACTGATGGCATATCAATTGAGATGTTTCAACAAACAGATGCAGCGCTGGAGGCGTGGAAGACAGCTTCCTGGCCAACTGACTGGAAGAGATCCATATTTATGCCTATTCCTAAGAAAGGTGATCCAACTGAATGTGGAAATTACAGAACAATATCATTAATATCACACGCAAGCAAAATTTTGCTGAAGATCATTCAAAAACGGCTGCAGTGACAGGGAACTGCCAGAAATTCAGGCTCGTTTTAGAAGAGGAAGTGGAACCTGGGGTATCATTGCTGACGTCAGATGGATCCCGGCTGAAAGCAGAGGAAGCCAGAAGGATGTTTACCTGTGTTTTATTGACTATGTAAAGGCATTCGGCTGTGTGGTTCATAACAAATTATGGATAACATTACCAAGAATGGGAATTTCAGAACACTTAATTGTGCTCATGAGGAACCTTTACATAAATCAAGAGGTTGTTGTTCGGACAGAACAAGGGGATACTGACTGGTTTAAAGTCAGGAAAGGTGTGCGTCAGGGTTGTATTCTTTCGCCATACCTATTCAATCTGTATGCTGAGCAAATAATTGGAGAAGCTGGACTATATGAAGAAGAACGGAGCACCAGGTTTGGAGGAAGACTCATTAACAACCTGCATTATGCAGATGACACAACCTTTCTTTCTGAAAGTAAAGAGGACTTGAAGCACTTACTAATGAAGATCAAAGACCACAGCCTTCAGTATGGATTGCATCTCAACATAAAGAAAACAAAAATCCTCACAACTGGACCAATGAGCAACATCATGATAAACGGAGAAAAGATTGAAGTTGTCAAGGATTTCATTTTACTTGGATCCACAATCAACAGCCATGGAAGCAGCAGTCAAGAAATCAAAAGACGCATTGCATTGGATAAATCTGCTGCAAAGGACCTTAAAGAAAGTGTTGAAGAGCAAAGATGTCACCTTGAAGACTAAGGTGCGCCTGACCGAAGCCATGGTATTTTCAATCTCATCATATGCATGTGAAAGCTGGACAATGAATAAGGAAGACCAAAGAATTGATGCCTTTGAATTGTGGTGTTGGTGAAGAATATTAAATATAACATGGACTGCTAAAAGAATGAACAGATCTGTCTTGGAAGAAGTATAACCAGAATGCTCCTTAGAAGTAAGGATTGCAAGACTGTGTCTTACATACTTTGGACATGTTGTCAGGAGGGATCAGTCCCTGGAGAAGGACATAATACTTGGCAGAGTACAGGGTCAGTGGAAAAGAGGAAGACTCTCAACAAGGTGGATTGACACAGTAGCTGCAACAATGAGCTCAAGCAAATCAAGGATGGCTCAGGATCGGGCAGTGTTTCGTTCTGTTGTGCATAGGGTCGCTATGAGTCGGAACCGACTGGACGGCACCTAACAACAACAACAACAACATGAGAGTACCAGAAGAAAAAATATTTTAAGATATACTGGCTGAAAACCTCCCATATTTGGTAGAAAAAACAACAACAACAAAAATAATAGAACACTAATATACACATCCAAGAAGCCCAAATGAACTCCAAGTAGTATATACTCAAAGAGATACATACCCAGACATACACAATGTATTAGTTTTCTAGGGCTCCTGTAACAAATCACCACAAACTCAGTGCCTTAAAACAACGGAGATTTGTTCTTTCACAGTTCAGGATTCCAGAAGTCTGAATAGTGGTGTTGGCAAACTCTGAGGGAGAATATGTTCCACGCCTCTCTCCTAGCTTCTGGTGATGGCCAGCAATTTTGGTATTCCTTATCTTGTAGACACATCATTCTAATCTTTTCTTCTATCTTCGCATTGCCTTCTTTTCTGCGTTTATGTGTCTCAAATCTCACTCTACTTTCTCTTACAAGGACACTAGTCACTAGATTTAGAGCCCACCCTAAATCATTTTGAGATCCTTAACTAAATTATATCTGCAAAGACTCTATTTCAAAATAAGGCCAATTCACAGATACCAGGGATTAAGACATGAACATATGTTTTTGGAGATTTCCTACAGATACTGCCACAGTAGTCAAAACAGACTGGTACTGGTACAACAAGAGATACATAGAACAATGGAACAGAATTGAGAATCCAGACATAAATCCACCCACATATGAAAGCTGACATTTGACAAAGGCCAAAAGTCAGTTAAATGGGGGAAAAGACAGTCTGTGTAACAAATGGTGCTAGCATAACTGTATATACAACTGCAAAAAAAAAAAAAAGAAACAAGACCCATACTCACACCATGTGCAAAAACGAATTCAAAATGGATCAGAGACCTTAATATAAAATCTAAAACGCTAAAAATCATGGAAGAAAAAATAGGGACAATGCTAAGAGCCCTAATACATGGCATAAACAGTATACAAAACATTACTAGGAATGTACAAACACCAGAAAAGAAATTACATAACTGGGAGCTCCTAAAAGTCAAACACCTATGCTCAACCAAAGACTTCACCAAAAGAGTAAAGAGATTTCCTACAGATTCGGAAAAAGTTTTTAGCTATGACATTTCTGATCAGCATCTGATCTGTAGAATCTACATGTTACTGCAAAAACTCGACTACAAAAACACAAATAACCCAATTAAAAAATGGGTAAAGAATATGAAAAGGCACTTCACTTAAGAAGACATTCAGGTAGCTAACAGATACATGAGGAAATGCTCATGATCATTAGCCATTAGAGAAATGCAGATCAAAACTACAATGAGATTCTATCTCACTCCAGCAAGGCTGGCATTAATCCAAAAAACACAAAATAATAAATGTTGGAGAGGTTGTGGAGAGATTCGAACACTGATACACTGCTGGAGGGAATGTTAAATGGTATAACCACTTTGGAAATCGATTTGGCATTTCCTTAAAAAGCTAGAAATAGAACTACCATATGATCCAGCAATCCCACTTCTTGGAATATATCCTAGAGAAATAAGAGACTTCACAGGAACGGATATATATGCACAACCATGTTCATTGCAGCAGTGTTTACAAAAGCAAAAAGATGGAAGCAATCAAGGTGCCCTTCAATGGGGGAATAGATAGATAAATTATGGTATATTTACATAATGGAATACTACCCATCGATAAAGAACAATGATGAATCTATGAAACATTTCATAACATGGAGGAATTGGGAAGGCATTATGCTGAGTGAAATTAGTCAGTTGAAAGAGGACAAATACCATATGAGACCACTATTACAAGAACTCAAGAAATAGTTTAAACAGAAAGAAAATATTCTTCGATGGCTATGAGAAGGGGGAGGAAGGGAGAAAGGGAGAGAGGGATTCACTAATTAGATAGTACACAAGAACTAATGTAGATGAAGGGAAAGACAGCACACAATACAGGAGAGGTCAGCACAAATGGACTAAACCAAAAGCAGTTTCCTGAATAAACTGAACGCTTCTAAGCCCAGCGTAGCAGCGGCAGGGATTTGGGAACCATGGTTTCAGGGGACATATAGGTCAATTGACGTAATAAAATATATTAAGAAAATATTCTGCATCCCACTTTGTAGAGTGGCTTCTGGGGTCTGAAACACTAGAAGCAGCCATTTAAGACACATCAACTGTTCTCAACCCAATGGAGCAACAGAGAATGAAGAACACCAAAGGCACAAGGTGATTATGAGCCCAAGAGACAGAAAGGGCCACATAAACCAGAGACTATATCAGCCTGAGACCAGAAGAACTAGATGGTGCCTGGCTACAACCGATGACAACCATAACAGGGAACACAATACAGAATTCCTGAAGGAGCAGAGCAGTGGGATGCAGACTCCAAATTCTCCTTAAAAGACCAGACTTAATGGTCTGACTGAGACTAGAAGGACCCCAGAGGTCATGGTCCCCAGATTGTCTGTTAGCCCAAGACAGGAACCATTCCTAAAGCCAACTATTCAGACAGGGATTGGACCAGATTATAAGATAGAAAGTGATACTGGTGAGGAGTGAGATTCTTGGTTCAACTAGGCACATGAGACTATGTGGGCAGCTCCTGTCTGGAAGGGAGATGAGCAGGCAGAGGGGGACAGAAGCAGGTTGAATGGATACGGAAATACAGGGTGCAGAGAAGGAGTGTGCTGTCTCATTGGGGGAGAGCAACTACAAGTATATAGCAAGGTGTATATAAGTTTTCGTATGAGAGACTGACTTGATTTGTAAAGTTTCACTTAAAGCACAATAAAAATAAAAATAAAAAAAAAGGTGATGGAATGAATATACACACACAAAATAAGATTAATAGCTGACTTCTCTTCAGAAACAAGAGGCCAGAAAGCAGCGTGACATATCAAAATACATAAAGAAAAAAAAAATAGTTGTCTAAGAATCCTATACCCAGTAAAGCTATCTCTCAAAAATGAAGGTGGAATTAATACACTCTGTGATAAAAAAAGGAAACCCTGCTTGCATGGTGGTTAAGTGCTGCAGCTGCTAACCAAAAGGTTGGCAGTTCGAGTCCACCAGGTGCTCCTTGGAAGCTCTATGGGGCAGTTCTACTCTGTCCTATAGGGTCACTATGAGTGGGAATCGACTTGACGGCAGCAGGTTTGGTGTTTTGGTTTTCATTAAAAAACAGAGGCAGAGCCAAGATGGCGGAATAGACAGACGCTTCCGTCGAGCCCTCTTTATAACAAAGACCCGAAAAAACAAGTAAAATGAGTATATTTGTGACAATCTGGGAGCCCTGAGCATCAAAGGCAAGCTTAGACAACGAACTGAGGGACAGGGGAAGGAAGACACCATTCAGAAGCAGAGAGGAGTTGCTGGACCTGAATCGTGGGGAGCCCTCAAGCACCATTCCCGGAGCGGCGGCAGCAGCAGGCTGATCCTAGCATTCGGGTGCAGTTTCCTCAGGGAGAAGGAGCCAGCCACACAGCCCACTCACACCTCCGGAACCTGAGCAGAAGGGCGCTCTCTGCAAAACCTAAGTACTTGCGTATATTTTACGGCGCCCCCCCCCACCTCCAAGCCAGCTTCAGCGGCTGAATCCCTAGGCCTGAGATAGACCCTGGCGAGCACCTGGAGCCGTCCTCCTGGCCTTGGGGAAGGAAAAAATTTGCAACTGGGGGAAAAAGATAATTTGCTACCTCCATTAACCGAGGGAGCTCAGGACAGAAGCAGTTCCTGTCCAGGCATAAACCGTCCATGCACCTTGACCACCTTTCCCTTCTGCATGGACCTGTATGGGCCTATTTCGGGAGAATAGGCCCTAGTTGGCAAACTCCAACCATTTCAGCTGTGCGGTGGAGAGGTGGGTGTTTGATGTTTGACATTGCTTTGCCTATTAAACAAGGTCCTCACCTACCCACATCAGGGGCCTAAGGACTGGTAGCTCCACTCAGGTCACCCAGCCACCCGCGACAGGAGTCCAAAGATAACTGGTACCTCCCAGTCCTTAAAACAAAAAAAGTTTGGGTGTTCATGGTCCCTCTGCAGAACCCACCCACCAGCACACTCTAGGGAACAGAGATGTGTTTTCCTCAGTGACACTTGGGCGTTGGTTCTCAGCCCCCTGCCTTGTTCAGAGCATGACCCCCTGCTGCGATCAGATACCGGTATATTCACGAATCACCCCTGCCCCAATAAGACTGTAGGACAGAGCCTGTACCACACACTTGATTTCAGCTACCTAGAAACCTGTCGTGAATTCATACAAGAAAACTGATAACAGCTCTAGCCAGCTGGGGACAGGACACCAGAGCTCCGAAGGAGAAAATAATCAAGCTAGCTCACTAAGTAACCCATAGGGGTATAACAAAACAAAACAAAGCAAGTAGCTATGACACAGTAAGCAAGCATAAACTAATGCAATAACTTATAGATGGCTTGGAGACAACAGTCAATATCAAGCCACATAAAGAAACAGACCATGATCACCTCAAAAAAAAATCAACAGGGTCTCAAAACCAAGGATCCAGTGATCTTCTAGATGAAAGTGCATTCCTAGAATTACCAGATGCAGAATACATCTGTATATTAAACAGGACCCTGCAAGACATCAGGAAGGAATGAGGCAATATGCAGAACAAGCCAAGGAACACACAGATGAAGCAACTGAAGAAATTAGAAAGATTATTCAGGAACATAATGAAAAGTTTAATAAGACAGAAAAATCCATAGACAGCAATCAGAAACTCAGAAGATTAACAGTAAAATTACAGAATTAGATAACTCAATAGAAAGTCAAAGGAGCAGAATTGAGCAAGTAGAAGCTAGAATTTCTGAACTCGAAGATAAATCACTTGGCACTAATATATTTGAAGAAAAATCAAATAAAAGAATTAAAAAAAAAATGAAGAAACCTTAAGAATCATGTGGGACTCTACCAAGACAAATAACCTACGAGTGATTGGAGTACCAGAACAGGGAGGGATAACAGAAAATCGTTGAAGACTTGTTGGCAGAAAACTTCCCTGATATCGTGAAAGATGAGAAGATATCCATCCAAGATGCTCAACGAACTCCACATAAGGTAGATCTTAAAAGAAAGTCACTAAGGCATATTATAATCAAGCTTGCCAAAACCAAAGATAAAGAGAGGGATGAAAGAAAAGTCGCCTACAAAGGGGAGCCAATAAGAATAAGCTCGGACTACTCAGCAGAAACCATGCAGACAAGAAGGCAATGGGATGACATTTTTAAGAAATTGAAGGAAAAAAATTTCCTGCCAAGGATCATATATCCAGCAAAACTCTCTGAAATGTGAAGGTGAAATTAGGACATTTCCAGATAAATACAAGTTGAGGGAACTCGTAAAAACCAAACCAAAACTACCAGAAATACTAAAGAGAGTTATTTGGTGAGAATATCAATAATATCAGTATCAACACAGGACTAGAACACTGGACAGAGCTACAAGAAGTCAACCCAGACAGGGAAATCCAAAAAAACAAACAAACAACAAAAAAAAACAAACAAAAAACAAACAAAGCCTAACACAGGGTAATGGCGATGTTATTATATAAAAGAAGACAACATTAAAATAATAAAGAGGGAGTAAGAAATGTAATCATACACCTTGCATATGGACAGGAAGATACGGAGATACAAAGAAATAAAAGTTAGTTTTAGATTTAGAAAAATAGGGATAAATAATAAGGTAACCACAAAGGAGACAAACTATCCTACTCATCAAAATAAAATACAAGGGAAAAATACAGACTCAGCAGAAACAAAATCAACAAGAACAAATATGAAGAAAGGACAATATAAAAAGAAAAGCTAAGCACATAAAATCAAGTGGGAAAAAGAAACTGCCAACACACACACACAAAAGACATCAAAATGATAGCACTAAATTCCTATCCATAATTACCCTGAATGTAAATGGACTAAATGCACCAATAAAGAGACAGAGAGTGGCAGAATGGATTAAAAAACAAGATCCATCTATATGCTGCCTACAAGAGACACACCTTAGACTTAGAGACACAAACAAACTAAAACCCAAAGGATGGAAAAAAATATATCAAGCAAACAACAATACAAAAAGAGCAGGAGTGGCAATATTAATTTCTGACAAAATAGACTTTAAAGTTAAATCCATCACAAAGGATAAGGAAGGACACTATATAATGATTAAAGGGAAATACAACAAGAAGATATAACCATATTAAATATTTATGCACCCAATGACACGGCTGCAAGATACAAAACAAACTCTGTCAGCATTGAAAAGTGAGATGGACAGCTCCATGATAATAGTAGGAGACTTCAACACACCACTTTCGCTGAAGGACAGGACAGCCAGAAAGAAGCTCAATAAAGACACGGAAGAGCTAATTGCTACAATCAACCAACTTGACCTCGTAGACATATACAGAACACTCCACCGAACAGCAAACAAATATAATTTCTTTTCTAGTGCATATGGAACATTCTCTAGAATAGACCACATATTAGGTCATAAAGCAAGCCTTAGCAGAATCCAAAACATTGAAATATTACAAAGCGTCTTCTCTGACCATAAGGCCATAAAAGTGGAAAGCAATAACAGGAAAAGCAGGCAAAAGAAATCAAACACTTAAAAAGACTGGATCACAGAAGACATTAAGGAGGGAATAAAGAAATTAATAGAATCCAATGAGAATGAAAACACTTCCTATCAGAACCCTTGGGACACAGCAAAAGCGGTGCTCAGAGGCCAATTTATATCAATAAATGCACACATCCAAAAAGAAGAAAGGGCTAAAATCAAAGAATTATCCCTACAACTTGTACAAATAGAAAGAGAACAACAAAAGAATCCGTCAGGCACCAGAAGAAAACAAATCATAAAAATTAGAGCTGAACTAAATGAAATAGAAAACAGAAAAACAATTGAAAGAATTAACAAGACCAAAAGTTGGTTTTTTTAAAAAATCAACAAAAATGATAAACCGCTGGCCACACTGAAAGAAGAAAAACAGGAGAGGAAGCAAATAACCTGAATAAGAAATGAGATGGGCGATATTACAACAGACCCAACTGAAATTAAAAGAATCACATCAGATTACTATGAAAAACTAATATTCAAACAAAATTGAAAATCTAGAAGAAATGGATGAATTCCTGGAAACACACTACCTACCTAAACTAACACAAACAGAGGTAGGACAACTAAATAGACCCATAACAAAAGAAGAGATTGAAAAGGTAATCAAAAAACTCCCAACAAAAAAAAGCCCTGGTCCGGACGGCTTCACTGCAGAGTTCTACCCAACTTTCAGAGAAGAGCTAACACCACTACTAAAGGCATTTCAGAGCATAGAAAGGATGGAATACTACCAAACTCATTCCATGAAGGTTGCATATTCCTGATACCAAAACCAGGGAAAGACACCACAAGAAAGTTATAGACCTATATCCCTCATGAATGTAGATACAAAAATCCTCAACAAAATTCTAGCCAATAGAATGCAACAACATATCAAAAAAATAATTCACCATGACCAAGTGGGATTCATATCAGGTATGCAGGGATATTTCAACATTAGAAAAACAATTAATGTAACCCACCACATAAATAAAACAAAAGACAAGAATCACATGATTTTATCAATTGATGCAGAAAAGGCATTTGACAAAGTTCAACACTTATTCATGATAAAAACTCTCAGCAAAATAGGAATAAAAGGAAAATTTCTCAACATAATAAAGGGCATCTATTTATCATACAAAGCCAACAGCGAACATCACCCTAAATGGAGAGATCCTGAAAACATTCCCATTGAGATCGGGAACCAGACAAGGATGCCCTTTATCACCACTCTTATTCAACATTGTGCTGGAAGTCCTAGCCAGGGCAATTAGGCTAGATAAAGAAATAAAGGGCATCCAGATTGGCAAGGAAGAAGTAAAAGTATCTCTATTTGCAGATGACATGGTTTTGTACACAGAACACCCTAAGGAATCCTCAAGAAAACTACTGAAACTTATAGAAGAGTTCAGCAGAGTATCAGGATACAAGATAAACATACACAAATCAGTTGGATTCCTCTACACCAAGAAAAAGAACATTGAAGAGGAAATCACCAAATGAATACCATTTACAGTAGCCCCCAAGAAGATAAAATACTTAGGAATAAATCTTACCAGAGATGTAAAAGACTTATACAAAGAAAACTACAGTACACTTCTGCAAGGAACCAAAAGAGACTTACACAAGTGGAAGAACATACCTTGCTTGTGGATAGGAAGGCTTAACATTATAAAAATGTCTATTCTACCAAAAGCGATCTATACATTTAATGCAATTCCGATCAAAATTTCAAGGACTTTCTTTAATGAGATGGAGAAAGAAATCACCAATTTCATATGGAAGGGAAAGAGGCCCCGGATAAATAAGGCATTACTGAAAAAGAAGAACAAAGTGGGAGGCCTTACTTTACCTGATTTTAGAAACTATTATACCGCCACAGTAGTCAAAACAGCCTGGTACTGGTAAAAGAACAGATACATAGACCAACGGAACAGAATTGAGAATCCAGACATAAATCCAGCCACATATGAGCAGTTGATATTTGACAAAGGCCCCAAAACAGTTAACTGGGGAAAAGACGGTCTTTTTAACAAATTGTGCTGGCAGAAGTGGATATCCATCTGCAAAAAAAATGAAACATGACCCATACCTCACTTCATGCACAAAAACTAACTCAAAATGGATCAAAGACCTAAATATAAAATCTGAAACGGTAAAGATCATGGAAGAAAAAATAGGGACAAAGTTAGGAGCCCTAATACATGGCATAAACAGTATACAAAACATTATAAATAATGTAGAAGAAAAACTAGATAACTGGGAGCTCCTAAAAATCAAACACCTATGCTCATCCAAAGACTTCACCAAAAGAGTAAAAAGACTACCTACAGAGTGGGAAAAAGTTTTTAGCTATGACATTTCTGATCAGTGCCTGTTCGCTAAAATCTGTATGATACTGCAAAAACTCATCTGCAAAAAGACAAATAACCTAATTTAAAAAATGGGCAAAAGATATGAATAGACACTTCACTAAAGAAGACATTCAGGAAGCTAACAGATACATGAGGAAATGTTCATGATCATTAGCCATTAGAGAAATGCAGATCAAAACTACATGAGATTTCATCTCCAACAAGGCTGGCATTAATCCAAAAAACACAAAATAATAAATGTTGGAGAGGCTGTGGAGAGATTGGAACACTTATATACTGCTGGTTAGAATGTAAAATGGTACAACAACTTTGGAAATAGATTCGACGCTTCCTTAAAAAGCTACAAATAGAAAAAACCATACAATCCAGCAATCCCACTCCTCGGAATATATCCTAGAGAAATGGGAGCCTTTACACAAACAGATATATGCACACCCATGTTTATTGCAGCACTGTTTACAATAGCAGAGATGGAAGCAACCAAGGTGCCCATCAACGGATGAATGGATAAATTAATTATGGTATATTCACACAATGGAATACTACGCATCGATAAAGACCAGTGAGGAATCCGTGAAATATTTCATAACATGGAGGAACCTGGAAGGCATTATGCTGAGTGAAATTAGTCAGTTGCAAAAGGACAAATATTGTATAAGACCAGTATTATAAGAACTTGAGAAATAGTTTAAACTGAGAAGAAAACATTCTTTTGTGGTTACGAGAGGGGGGAGGGAGGGAGGGCGGGAGAGGGGCATTCACTAATTAGATAGTAGATAAGAATTACTTTAGGTGAAGGGAAAGACAGCACACAATACAGGGGGAGATCAGCACAATTGGACTAAACCAAAAGCAAAGAAGTTTCCTGAATAAGCTGAATGCTTCGAAGGCCAGCGTAGCAGGGGCAGGGGTCTGGGGACCATGGTTTCAGGGGACATCTAAGTCAATTGGCATAATAAAATCTATTAAGAAAACATTCTGCATCCCACTTTGAAGAGTGGCGTCTGGGGTCTTAAACGCTAGCAAGCAGCCATCTAAGACGCATCAGTTGGTCTCAACCCACTCAGATCAAGAAGAATGAAGAACACCAAGGACACAAGGTAATTACAAGGCCAAGAGAGAGAAAGGGCCACATGAACTAGCGACTACATCACCAAGGACACAAGGTGATTATGAGCCCAAGAGACAGAAAGGGCTACATGAACCAGCAACTACATCATCCTGAGACCAGAAGACCTAGATGGTGCCCAGCTACAACCAATGACTGTCCTGACAGGGAACACAACAGAGAATCCCTGAGGGAGTAGGAGAGCAGTGGGATGCAGACCCCAAATTCTCATAAGATCAGACTTAATGGTCTGAATGAGACTAGAAGGACCTCCTTGGTCATGGCCCCCAGACCTTCTGTTGGCCCAGGACAGGAACCATTCCCGAAGCCAACTCTTCAGACATGGATTGGACTGGACAATGGGTTGGAGAGGGATGCTGGTGAGGAATGAGCTTCTTGGATCTGTGGACACTTGAGACTATGTTGGCATCTCCTCCTGGAGGGGAGATGAGAGGGTAGAGGGGGTTAGAAGCTGGCAAAATGGAGAAGAAAAGAGAGAGTGGAGGGAGAGAGTGGGCTGTCTCATTAGGGGGAGAATAATTTGGAGTGTGTAGCAAGGTGTATATGGGTTTTTGTGAGAGAGACTGACTTGATTTGTAAACTCTCACTTAAAGCACAATAAAAATTATTAAACAATCAACAACAACAATAAAAAAACGAGATAATCTGCTGCAAGCAAACCTGCCTTACAAGAAATACAATGGAAATTCTTTAGTCCTGAAGGAAACTATGTGTATCCCCATGAAATAACAAAGCCTTCCAGTAAAGGTAATTATGTGGATAAGATTAAAAAGAACAAAATAACATTTACTTTCTTCCTTCATTTAGCTGATTTAAAAAATAATTGTATGAAATATCTGTTAAATTGTTTTTTGGCATCTACAAATAAAATGTATTTGGAAAGAAAAACACAAAGTTGTGGGGTGAGATTGAAGCTGTATTGGAGTAAGAAAATGACACCAGATGATAAGTCGATTCCACAGAAATAAATGAAGAAAACCAAAAATGGTAAACATATCTATCAATATCTATATCTGTATCTATATCTATGTATCTCAATCTCTATCTCATCAATATCATGGATATCATGGATATCATAGATATCTGGATTAGAGTCTAGATCGATATCTAGATACAGAGAGAGACCCCATGTGGTGCAAACAGTTAACATACTCAGTTGCTAACTGGTGGAGGTTTGAGATGCCTGAGAAGAAAGACCTGGTGATCTAAAAAATCAGCCACTGAAAACCCCAAGAAGTACAGCTCTACTCTGACACACATACCCATGGTGTTGCCATATATTCAATAAATATATTTGTGATTTTGTTCCTTCTCTCTCCTTCTTTAAAAGACATATGATTATGTGAAGCAATAAGTCTAGAAATGCATTTTTGGGGGTTTGTAAAATATATAGATCTAATATGTATAATAATAGCACGAAAATTAGGAGTGAATAAATCTATAAAGGTGTAAAGTTTCTGTACACTATTTGAATTAAATTAGAATAAATCTGGAGTAGATATTGATATGTTAAGATACATATTGTAAGCTCTAGATCAACAAATAAGAAAATAACAGTATAGGTAAAAATTACTAACATATTTTTAAAAAATGTTTATTGTGGTAAAATGTACTCAAGAAATATTTGCCAATTTCAACCATTTTTATGTGTACGATTACACATCCACCGTATTGTGCAACCATTATCAGCATCCATTTCCAATTTTTTTTCATCACCCCAAACAAAAACTCAAGACCCATAGGAAAAAATCCCCCATTTCTATCCTCCTCAACCCCTGACAACCACTAACAAACTTTGGTCTCTATGAATTTGTCTAGTCTAGATATTTCATATACGTGCTATCATACAGTATTCGTCAATACATGTTGAACAATGTATCAGAACTTCATTTCTTATTATGATTGAATAATATTCCATTGTATGGATATATGACAATTTGTTTATTCATCCATATGTTGATGACACTTGATTCACCTTTTGCTATTGTAAATAATGCTATAATGAACATTGATGTACACGTATTATGAATCCCTGTTCTCAAGTCTTTTTGTATATATCTAGAGGTAGGATTGCTGGATCATGTGGTAATTCTGTGTTTTACTTTTTGAAAAACCACCAAAATATTTTCTACAAACGCTGCACTTTTTTACACTTGCACCATAAATGGATGAGGGTTCCAATTTCTCCACATTCTAACACTTGTTATTTTCTGTTTTTCTTATAACAGCTATCCCAGTGGGTGTGAAGTGGTATTTCATTATGGTTTTGATTGATGACTAATGATGCTGAGCATTTTTTCATGTCCTTATTGGTTTATTTGCTTTGGATAAACATCTATTCAAGTCCTTTGCTGGTTATTTAATTGGATCATTTGTCTTTTTGTTGGCGAGTTGTAGGGGTTCTTTATCTGCTATATGATTACCAAATATTTTCTTGTGTTCTGTAGGTTGTCTCTCCCCTTTGTTGATAAAGTCCTTTGATGCACAAAAAATTTTAATGAAGTCCAATTTTTCTATTTTGCCTTTTGTTGATTGTATTTTTGGTGTCATATCTAAGAAATCATTGTCAAAAAAAAGACCCCAGACCTGAAGCTTTACCCCGATGTTTTCCTCTAAGACGTGTATGGTTTTAGGTCTTATATGTAGGTCATTGATCCATTTTGAGTAAATTTCCATATATGGTGTAAAGTATGGGTTCAACTTCCTTCTTTCATACATAGAGATCGAATGATATCAGCACCATTTGTTGAAGAGACCGTTCTTTCCCCCACTGAATGGACTTGGCACCCTTGTCCAAAATCAATTGATCATAGATGTATGGGTTCATTTCTGGACTTGCAATTCTATCTCATTGTTCTATATGACATAAGTATATAAGGTCTATAGAGATTTTTTTTTATCCTTATAAGAGTACCACATTGTTTGATTACTGTAGATTTATAGTGAATTTTGAAATCCAAAAATGTGGCCTTTGTTCTGCTTTTTCAAGATTGTTTTGTATATTTTGGGCCCCTTGCAGTTCCATGTAAATTTGATGATCGACTTTTCCATTTCTGCAAAAAAGGTTATTGAAATTTTGAAATAGATTGCACTGATTACTTTTTGACATCTTATCCCAACTGCCTCTTTCAATCCATGAACGCAGAATGTGTTTCCATTTATTTAGGTTTTCTTTTTTTCAACAATGTTTTATAGTTTTCAGTGTACAAGTCTTTCATCTCCCTGATTAAATTTATCCCAAGGTATTTTATTTTTTTAGATGCTGTTGGAAATGGAATCATTTACGTAATTGTCTTTTTGGATTATCCACTGCTGGTGTATAGAAACAAAACTGATTTTTGTGTGTTGCTCTTATACCCTGCAACTTTGATGAATTTGTTTATTTTCACTAGTACTTTGCTTAAGGATTTTTTGAGATTTTCTATATATAGGATCATGTCATTCAAAAATAGAGATATTTTTCATTCTTCCTTTATGATTTAAATACCTCATATTTATTTTTCTTGCCTAATTACTCTGGCTAGAACTTCCAGTACAATTTTGAATAGCTGTGATGAAGGAATCATCCTTGTCTTGATCTTCACGGAAAACCTTTCAGTCTTTCTCCATTGAGTGTGATGGTAGCTGTGAGTTTTTCATAAATGGCCTTTATCATGTTGAGGAATTTACCTTCCATTCCTCATATGTTGAGTGTTTTTATCATGAAAAGGTGATATATTTGTCAAATGCCTTTTCTGCATCAGTTGAGATGATCGAGTAGTTCCTTTTTCCTATTAATGTGGTGTATTACACTGATTGATTTCCATATGTTGAACAACTCTTGCATTCCTGGGATACATGCCCTTGATCATGCTATATAATCCTTTTACTTTGCTGTTGGATTTTGTTTGTTAGTATTTTATTGAGAATTTTTGAACCTATATGCATAAGTGTCATGAATTGAATTGTGTCCCCCCAAAATGTGTGTCAAATTGGTTAGGCCATGATTCCCAGTATCGTGTGGCTGTCCTCCATTTTGTGATTGTAATTTTATGTTAAAGAGGATTACTGTCAGATTGTAACATCCTTACCCAGGCCACATCCCTGATCCAATGTAAAGGGAGTTTCCCTGGAGTGTTGCCTGCACCACCTTTTATTTCTCAAAGGATGAAAAGGAAAGGGAAGCAAGTGGGGGGGGGGAACCTCATACTACCAAGAAAGCAGTGCTGGGAGCAGAGCACGTCCTTTGAAGCTGGGTCCCCTGAGTGGAGAAGCTCCTAGTCTAGGGGAAAATTGATGAGAAGGTGGGCATGGAAAGAAAGCCTTCCCCTGGAGCTGACACCCTGAATTTGGACTTTTAGCCTACTTTACTGTGAAGAAATAAATTTCTCTTTGTTAAAGCCATCCACTTGTGGTATTTCTGCTATAGCAGCACTAGATAACTAAGGCAATAAGGGATAACCCAAAAACCAAACCCAGTGCCGTTGAGTCGATTCTGACTCATAGCGACCCTATAGGACAGAGTAGAACTGCCCCATAGAGTTTCCAAGGAGCACCTGGTGGATTTGAACTGCCGACCCTTTGGTTAGCAGCCGTAGCACTTAACCACTACACCACCAGGGTTTCCACAATAAGGGATATTGGTTTTTAATTTCAGGGTAATGCAGGCCTCATGGAATGAGTTAGGAAGTGTTCCCTGATGTCATGAATTGAATTGTGTCCCCCAAAATATCTGTCAACTTGGCTAGGCCATGATTCCCAGTATTGTGTGATTGTCCACCATTTTGTCATTTGATGTGATTTTCCAGTGTGTTGTAAATCCTATCGTTGCGATGTTAATGTGATGGGATTAGTGGCAGTTAATGTTAATGAAGCAGGATTCAATCTACAAGATTAGATTCTGTCTTAAGCTAATCACTTTTGAGCTATAAAACAGAGAAGTGAGCAGAGGGACAGGGAGGACCTCATACAACCAAGAAAGCAGCACCGGGAGCAGAGCAAGTCCTTTGGACCTGGGATTCCTGTGTGGAGAATCTCCTAGACCAAGGGAAGATTGATGATGAGGACCTTCCTCCAGAGCTGACAGGCAGAGAAAGCCATCCTCTGGAGCTGGCACCCCAAATTTGGACTTCTAGCCTCCTAGACTGTGAGAGAATAAATTTCTCTTTGTTAAAGCCATCCACTTTTGGTATTTCTGTTATAACAGTACTAGATGACTAAGACAGAATTTGGTATTGGGAGTGGGGTGCTGCTCAAACAGATACCTAAAATGTGGAAGCGGTTACCTTGAAGAGACTGTTGGTAGAATTATGGATGTCAGACAATTCTGGTGAGGACTCAGAAGGAAGTAAGGAGAGAAACAGCAGTAGCAGGGAAACAGCAGCAGCTGAGAACAGGCGGCAGCAGAGAACCAGCAGAAGCAGAGCCAGGAGACCCGCACAAGACAGCACTGGAGCTGACCCACGGAGCGAGAGAGCTGAGTGCCTTCTGGCAGAAATTTACTGGCAGAATGGGGTGTCAATTACCTAATCTCCAAATTCTTCAAGTTCTTCAAGAGAATTGGTCATTTCTGTTATTGTACTTTTCACCTCTAGTATTCTACCCCCCCCCAGCTTTTTGTTTAACATCTTTTTTGAAATTCTTCTTTTGTTCTTGGATCGTTTTCCTGATTTCTTTTAGTTATTTTTCCATGTTTCCTTTAATTTTTTTTTTTTTAACTTTTGATGAACATATACACAGGCAAAGATACTCCATTTCAGCAATTTCTACATGTACAAATTACTAACTCTGGCTACATTCTTCAAGTTTTGCCACAATTCTCACTATCCTTTTCCACATTATTCCTTCATCATTACCTTAAACTCGCTTTTCCCCTAAGCTTTCCATCCGACCTTTTGAATTGCTGTTGTCAATTTGATCTCACATAGTTATTTTTAAAAAAGCACAATGCTCAAAGCAGATGTACTTTAAAAAAACAGATGTACTTTTTAATTAAAATAAGCTATCTTTGGGGGGGAGTTCAAAGAAGACTTCAGGGCATAGTATTGGTTTAAGTTTTAAAGTTTAAAGATTGTATCAGGGCAACAGTTTCAGTAGCTCATCCAACCTCAATACCTCCAAAAACTCCGGATTCCATTAAGAATTGAAAATTATGTTCCACATTTTCACCCTATTGATCAGAATTCTTCCATAGGATCTTTGATCAAAATGTTCAGTAATGGTAAGCAGGCACCATTCAGTTCTGATCTCATAACAGAGGAGGTAGTTGTTTATGGAAGCAATCAGACCCATACAGTTTATTCTAATTCCTTCTCCAATTCCTGGCTCTCTTTCTTCCTCTGTTGCTTCAGTGAATGGATACCAGTGGTCGTACCTTGGGTGTTAGCTTGCTAGCTTTTAAGACCCCTGTCACTTTGCAAAAATCTAGGAGGTAGAACGGAATTACTGAGAAACAATATTAGGCTAATTGATTGTTATGTCACTCAAAGCCATGACCTTCAATCTCCAAACCAAGAAAATAAATCCCATAAAGTGTTTGGTCATGAATTAGCAGCCTCAACAGCTGCCCCTTCCCCCCTTTTTGGTAAAAATACATGTAACACAATATTTGCCAATTCAACATTTTTCAGGTGTACATCTTAGTGATATCAATTACATTAATTGGTTGTGCAACCATTATCCTTAACTTATGCTAAATTTCCCATCACCATAAATAAAACCTCACTGCTTCCAAAATGGTGGCTCCCATTCTCCCCCTTCCTCCCACCCCTTGTTGTTGTTGTTAGGTGCCCTTGAGTTGGTCCAAACTCATAGCGGCCCTATGCACAACAGAACGAAACACTGCCTGGTCCTTTGCCATCCTCACAATTGTTGCTATGCTTGAGCCCATTGTTGCAGCCACTGTGTCAATCCATCTCGTTGAGGATCTTCCTCTTTTTCAATGACTCTCTACCTTACCGAACATAATGTCCTTCTCCAGGAACTGAGCCCTCCTGACAACATGTCCAAAGTATGTGAGATGCAGTCTCACTACCCTTACTTCCAAGTAGCATTCTGGTTGTACTTCTTCCAAGACAGATTTGCTCGTTCTTTTGGCACTCTATGGCATATTCAATATTGTTCGCCAATACCACAATTCAAAGGCACCAATTCTTCTTCAGTCTTCCCTATTCATGGTCCAGGTTTTGCATGCATATGAAGAGATTGAAAACACCATGGCTTGGGTCAGGCGCACCTTAGTCCTCAAGGTGACATCTTTGCTTTTTAACACTTTAAAGAGATCTCTTGCAGCCAATTTGCCCAATGCAATGCGTCCTTTGATTTCTGACATCAGCAATGATATCTCTGGTTCCACGTCCTCTTCTAAATATGACTTAAACTTCTGGCAGTTCCCTGTTGATATACTGCTGCAGCCACTTTTGAATAATCTTCAGCAAAATTTTGCTTACATGTGATATTAATAACATTTTTCAGTAATTTGTGCATTTGTTTGGATCACTTTTCTTGGGAATAAGCATAAATATGAATCTCTTCCAGTCGGTTGGCCAGGTAGCTGCCTTCCAAATTTCTTGGCATAGACAAGTGAGCACTTCCAGCGCGCATCCGTTTGTTGAAACATCTCATTCGGTATTCCATGAATTCCCGGATCCTTGTTTTTCGCCAATGCCTTCAGTGCGGCTTGGACTTCTTCCTTCAGTACCATTGGTTCCTGATCATATGTTACCTCCTAAAATAGTTGAATGTCGACCAAATCTTTTTGGTATAGTGATTGGGTATTCCTTCCATCTTCTTTTGATGCTCCCTGTGTAGTTTAATATTTTCCCTGTAGAATCCTTCAGTATTGCAACTTGAGGCTTCAATTTTTTCTTCAGTACTTTCAGCTTGAGAAATGCTGAGCATGTTCTTCCCTTTTGGTTTTCTAACTCCAGGACTTTGCACATGTCATCGTAATACTTTGCTTTGTCTTCTTGAGCCGCCTTTTAAATCGTCTGTTCAGCTCTTTTACTTCATCATTTTTTTCCTTTTGCTTTAGCTACTGAATGTTCAAGAGCAAGTTTCAGAGTCTCTCCTGACATCAGTTTAGGTCTTTTCTTTCTCTTCTGTCTTTTTAATGACCTCATGCTTTCTTCATGTATGACGTCCTTGATAACGTTCCACAGTTATCTGGTCTTTGGTCATTAGTGTTCAACACGTCAAATCTGTTCTTGAGATGGTCTTTAAATTCAGCATCTGTCAGTTTGTCATACTGTGTGGGCTTGTGTGTTGCTGTAATGCTGGAAGCTATGCCACCGGTATTCAAATACCAGCAGGGTCACCCATGGCAGACAGGTTTTAGCTAGGCCTCCAGACTAAGACAGACTGGGAAGAAGGACACAGCAGTCTACTTCTGAAAAGAATTAGCCAGTGAACACCTTATGAATAGCAGCAGAATATTGTCATTGTCCTACCCCTAGTAACTACTAATAAACTTTGGTCTCTATATGTTTGCCTATGCTTGTCATTTTATATAAGTGAGATCATACGATATTTGTCCTTTTGTGATTGACTTGTTTCACTTACAATGTCTTCAAGGTTCATCCATGTCATAGCATGTATCAGGACTTTGTTTCTATTCCTGGCTGAGTAGTACTCCAATTGTATGTACGTACCACATTTTGTTTATCCACCACAAAGGATAAGGAAGGACTCTATATAATGATTAAAGGGACAGTACACCAGGAGGATATAACCATATTAAATATTTATGCAACTAATGACAGTGCTGCAATATACATGAAACAAACTCTAACGTCATTGAAAAGTGAGATAGCCAGCTCCACAATTATAGTAGGAGACTTCAATACACCACTTTCGGTAAAGGACAGAACATCCAGAAAGAAGCTCAATAAAGACACAGAAGATCTAAATGCCACAGTCAACCAACTTGACCTCATAAACAGAACACTCCACCCAACAGCAGCCAAGTATACTTTCTTCTCTAGTGAACACGAAACATTCTCTAGAATGGACCAAAAATTAGGCCATAAGGCAAGCCTTAGCAGAATCCAAAACACTGAAATATTACAAAGCATTTTCCCCGATCATAAGGCCATAAAAGTAGAAATCAATAACAGAAAAAGCAGGGAAAAGAAATCAAACACTTGGAAACTGAACAATACCCTGTTCAAGAATGACTGGGTTATAGAAGACATTAAGGACTGAATAAAGAAATTCACAGAATCCAATGAGAATGAAAACACCTCCTATCAGAACCTTTGGAACACAGTGAAAGCAGTGCTCGGAGGTCAATTTATATCAAAAAATGCACACATTCGAAAAGAAGATAGGGCAAAAATCAAAGAATTATCCCTACAACTTGAACAAATAGAGAGCAACAAAAAAAAAAGCTCAGGCACCAGAATAAAGGAAATAATAAAAATTAGAGCAGAATTAAGTGAAATAGAGAACAGAAAAACAATTGGTGAAAGAGTTAACAAGACCAAAAGTTGGTTCTTTGAAAAAATTAACAAAATTGATAAACCATTGGCCAAGCTGACAGAAGAAAAACAGGAAAGGAAGTAATAAGCTGAATAAGAAATGAAATGGGCGGTATCATAACAAACCAACTGAAATTAAAAGAATCATATCAGGTTACCATGAAAAATTGTACTCTAACAAATCAAAAAAACCTAGAAGAAATGGATGAATTTCTAGAAACACACTACCTACCTAAACTAACACAAACAGAGGGAGAACAACTAAATAAGCCCCAAACAAAAAAAGAGATTTAAAAGGTGATTAAAAAAAACTCCCTCCCCCCCCAAAAAGCCCTGGCTCAGACGGCTTCACTGCAGAGTTCTCCCAAACATTCAGAGAAGTGTTAACACCACTACTACTAAAGGTGTTTCAGAGCATATGAAATGATGGCATGCTCTCAAACTCACTCTATGAAGCCAGCATATCCCTGATACCAAAACCAGGTAAAAAAAAAATTTAAGGTATCACAAAAAAAGAAAATTACAGACCTATACCCCTCATGAACTTAGACGCAAAAATCCTCAATAAAATTCTAGCCAATAGGGCTCAACAATATATCAAAAAAATAATTCGCCATGACCAAGTGGGATTCATACCAGGTATGCAGGGATGGTTCAACATTAGAAAAACAATCCATGGAATCCATCATATAAATAAAACAAAAAACAATAACTACATGATCTTATCAATTGATGCACAAAAGGCATTCGACAATGTTCAACACCCATTCATGATAAAAAAATCTCAGCAAAATAGGAATAGAAGGAAAATTCCTCAACATAATAAAAGGCATTTATACAAAGCCAAGAGTCAACATCACCCTAAATGGAGAGAACCTGAAAGCATTCCCCTTGAGATCGGGAACCAGATAAGGATGCTGTCTATCACCACTCTTATTCACCACTGTGTTGGAGGTCCTTGCCAGAGCAATTAGGCTAGATAAAGAAATAAAGGGCATCCAGATTGGCAAGGAAGAAGTAAAAGTATCTCTATTTGCAGATGACATGATCTTATACACAGAAACCCCTAAGGAATCCTCAAGAAAACTACTGAAACTAGTAGAAGAGTTCAGCCTAGTGATACAAGATAAACATACACAAATCAGTTGGATTCCTCTACACCAAAAAAACGAACTTCGAAGAGGAAATCACCACATAGGTACCATTTAAAGTAGCCCGCAAGAAGATAAAATACTTAGGAATAAATCTTACCAGAGAAATAAAAGACCTATATGGAGAAAACTACAAGACACTACTGCAAGAAACCAAAAGAGACATACACATGTGAAAAAACATACCTCGCTCATGGATAGGAAGACTTAACATTGTAAAAATGTCTATTCTACCAAAAGCTATCTACCGATACAATGCAATTATGATCCAAGTTCCAATGACATTTTTTAATGAAATGGAGAAATAAATCATCAACTTCATATGGAAGGGAAAGAGGCCTGGGATAAGTAAAGCGTTACTGAAAAAGAAGAAGAAAGTGCGAGGCCTCACTCTACCTGATTTTAGAACATATTATACAGCCACAGTAGGCAAAACAGTCTGGTACTGGTACAACAACAGGCACATAGACCAATGGAACAGAATTGAGAATCCAGACATAAATCCATCCACATACGAACAGCTGATATTTGACAAAGGCCCAGTGTCAGTTAATTGGGGAAAAGATAGTCTTTTTAACAAATGGTGCTGGCATAATTGGATATTCATCTGCAAAAAAATGAAACAAGACCCATACCTCACTCCATGCACAAAAACAAGCTCAAAATGGATCAAAGACCTAAATATAAAATCTAAAACGATAAAGGTCATGGAAGAAAAAATAGGGCCAATGCTAGGAGCCCTAATACAAGGCATAAACATTATACAAAACATTACTAACGATGCACAAACACGAGAAGAGAAACTAGATAACTGGGAGCTCCTAAAAATCAAACACCTATGCTCATCCAAAGACTTTACAAAAAGAGTAAGAAGATTACCTACAGACTGGGAAAAAGTTTTTAGCTATGACATTTCCAATCAGCATCTGATCTCCAAAATCTACGTGATACTGCAAAAACTCAACAATGAAAAAACACAAATAACCCAATTGAAAATGGGAAAGGATATGAACAGGTGCTTTAATACAGATGACATTCAGGTAGATAACAGATACTTGAGGAAATGCTCACGATCATTAGCCATTAAAGAAATGCAAAACAAAACTACAATGAGATTCCATCTCACTCCAACAAGGCTGGCATTAATCCAGAAAATACAAAATAATAAATGTTGGAGAGGTTGTGGAGAGACTGCTGATGCGAATCTAAAATGGTACAACCACTTCGAAAATTGATTTGGCACTTCCTTAAAAAGCTAGAAATAGAACTACTATATGATCCAGTAATCCCACTCCTTGGAATATACCCTAGAGCAATAACAGCCTTTATATGAGCAGATATATGCACACCCATGTTCATTGCAGCACTGTTTACAATAGCAAAAAGATGGAAGCAACCAAGATGCCCATGAACGGATGAATGAATAAATTATGGTATATTCATGCAATGGAATGCTACGCGTGGATAAAGAAGAATGATGAATCTGTAAAGCATTTCATAACATGGAGGAACCTGGAAGGTATTATGCTAAGTGAAATTAGTCATTTGCAAAAGGACAAATATTGTATGAGACCACTATTATGAGAACTTGAGAAGAAAATATTCTTTGATGGTTACGAGAGGGGGGAGGCAGAGGGGTGTTCACTAATTAGATAGTAGATAAGTTTTATTTTAGGTGAAGGAAAAGACAACACAATACCTGAGAGGCTGGCACAACTGGACTAAACCAAAAGCAGTTTCCTGAATAAACTGAATGCTTCAAAGGCTAGTGTAGTAGGGGTAGTGGTTTGGAGACCACGGTTTCAGGGGACACCTAAGTCAATTGGCATAATAAAATATATTAAGAAAACATTCTGCATCGCACTTTGGTGAGTGGCGTCTGGGGTCTTAAACGCTAGCAAGCGGCCATCTAAGATGCATCAATTGATCTCTACCCACCTGAAGCAAAGGAGAATGAGAAACACCAAAGACTCAAGGTAATTATGAGCCCAAGAGACAGAAAGTGCCACATAAGCCAGAGATACATCAGCCAGAGACCAGGAGAACTAGATGGTGCTCGGCTACAACCGATGACTTTCCTGACAGGGAATACAACAGAGAAACCCTGAGGGAGCAGGAGAGCAGTGGGATGTCGACCTCAAATTCTCGTATAAAGACCGGACTTGATGGTCTGAGACTAGAAGGACCCCAGAGGTCATGATCCCCATAACTGTTAGCCTAAGACAGGGACCATTCCCAATCCCAACTTTTCAGGCAGGGATTGGACTGGACTATAGGATAGAAAATGATACTGATGAGGAGTGAGCTTCTTGGATCAACTAGACACATGAGACTATTCGGGCAGCTTCTGTCTGGAGGGGAGAGGAGAAATCAGAAGAGGTCAGAAGCTGGCTGGATGGACTGAAAATAGAGGGTGGAGAGAAGTGTGCTGTCTCATTAGGGGGAGAGTAACTAGGGGTATATAAAAAAAAACTAGTGCCATAGCAAGGTGTTTATAAAATTTGTAAGACAGACTGACTTGATTTGTAAACTTTCACTTAAAGCACAATAAAAATAAATAAAAAAAAGAATTTCAGATGCTCTGTATCCTTGACAGCATTTGGTATTACCACTATTTTTTTTTATTTTATCTATTCTGAAAGCGTATAGTGATGTCTCATCATGTCTTTATAATTCTCTAATGGCTAATAATGTTGAATGTTTCTCGTGTACTTATGCTTTATTGGTGTATCATCTTTAATGAAATGTGTAATCAAGTCTTTTGCCTATATTCTAAACAGATTTTTTGTTTCCTTACTGTTGTTTTTAGAGTCTATTATGCACTCTAATTCAAAGCCTTTTGTCCAATACATAGTTTTCAAATGCATTCTTTTTTGAATTATTTTATTTTACTGTGTTTTAAGTGAAATTTTACCATTCACATCAGTTTCTCATACAAAAACTTATACACATTGTCTTGTGACCCTAGTTGCTCTCCCTAAATTGTAACAGCACACTCCTCCTCTCCACCTTGCATTTCCCATGTCCATTCAACCAGCTGCTGTCCCCCTCTGCCTTCTCATCTCGCCTCCAGACAGGAGCTGCCCACATCGTCTCTTGTGTCTACTTGAGCTAAGAAGTACGCTCTTCACCAGTATCATTTTATGTCTTATAGTCCAGTCTAATGTTATAAGACTTGGCTTCAGGCATGGTTTTAGTTTTGGGCTAACAGAGAGTCTGGGGGCCATGACCTCTGGGGCCCCTCCAGTCTTAGTCAGATCATTAAGTCTGGTCTTTTTACGAGAATTTGAGGTCTGCATCCCACTTTTCTCCTGCTCCATCAGGGATTCTCCTTTGTGTCCCCTGTCAGGGCAAGTCATTGGTGGTAGCTCGGCACCATCTAGTTCTTCCAGTCTCAGGCTGATGTATCTCTGGCTTACGTGGCCCTTTCTGTCTCTTGGGCTCATATTTTACTTGTGTCTTTAGTGTTCTTCGTTCTCCTTTGCTCCAGATGGGTTAAGGCCAGTTGATGCATCTTGGATGGCCACTTGCTAGTTTTTAAGACCCCAGGCACCACTCACCAAAGTGGGGTAGAGAAAGTTTTCATAACACACTTTTGCCGGGGGCCAGCCTCAGCAATGAACAGGGTTACCAGAGGAGGGGTAGAGTTCGGCGAAAAAGAATGAGAGGTAGTGTGTCTTATATTTTCATTTTGCAGAAAAAGAAGCCTGCTCTTTATTTTTTACATGGTCTTTTATATTATAAGCTTACAAAAGCATAACATCGCATGATCAATAAAGGGGCAGTACAAGATATAATCATAAACATCATTTCCCAGAGACATAATTTTCCAAGTGACACATAGTACAGTTCCGCATACACACAAGTACAATGAGTTTTTGTTTAATTGAAGGGAATATTTTGTTGATTTTTACACAAAGTAACAATTGACTTCATACTGCTTTACACTTATGCTTAATCTTGCAATACCTTCCACAGTTTTTATAATAATTAATCTTTTTGCAAAACCATTGCCACATAGGCTTTGTCCATTTTGTCCAGGGTGGCCAAATTCTTGTAGTCCAGCCACTTTAGGTTACGTCATATTGTCCACGATTATGCCAAGGACAATTAGCCCAATCTCTATACCCAAAGACTAGTCAAGCGCAGCAGTGAGCGGGGTAGACGAGAAGGTTGACCTGTAATTGTCTGAGAAATTGGCTGAGAGAACTCACTGCCTTTTGTTTTTCCACTTTTATGGGATCATGTGTGGGTGGTGGTTTAATCACAAAAGGGCCTCGGTAAATACCAGGATTCCACCATCCTGTTTTTGTTTTCTATAGTTGAGCTATTCGTTTTCCCCCTAAGACAACTTCATGTTTATCCCCAAGTAATACACGGGCTGTCCCTACCCGGGATTTCACCAGGGGATTATGAGTAGGACGCCCCCCTCCAAAGGTCCCTAAATCTATAATGGAATTTTATGCTTATACATTCTGCTATACACAGGCTGAAAATGAAACAGAAACATGACACAGATGACAGAGATATTCCTGACTTTTCAGGAATTCTTCGATGTTTATGCTAGGGGCAGTGGGTGCAGAGGGGCCGCCCTTGCAGCCTGGCTCCTCCTGACTTTTCAGGAATTCTTCGATGTTTATGCTGGGGGCAGTGGGTGCAGAGGGGCCGCCCTTGCAGCCTGGCTCCTCCTGACTTTTCAGGAATTCTTCGATGTTTATGCTGGGGGCAGTGGGTGCAGAGGGGCCGCCCTTGCAGCCTGGCTCCCAGCACACTTTGTTATGCCAATTGACCCAGATGTCCCCTGAAACCATGATCCTCAGACCCCACCCATGTTACACTGTCCCTCGAAGTATTTGATTGTACTCATAATCACTGTCATCCTTGAACCCATTGTTGCAGCCACTGTGTCAATCCATCTCATTTAGGGTCTCCCTGCTTTTCACTGACCCTCTACTTTACCAAGCATGATGTCTTTCTCCACGGACTGTTCCCTCCTGATAACATGTCCAAAATATGCAAGACAAAGTCTCGCCATCCTTGCTTCTAAGGATCATTCTGGCTGTGCTTCCAAGACAGATTTGTATGTTCTTCTGGCAGTCTATGGTATATACAATATTCTTCTCCAACACCATAATTCAAAGGCATCAATTCTTCTTCGATGTTTCTTATTCATTGTCTATCTTTCACATGCATATGAGGCTATTGAAAACACCAAGTGTTGGGCCAGGCACACCTTAGTTCTTAAAGTTACATCTTCACTTTTTAACACTTTTAAGAGGTCCTTTGCAGCAGATTTGCCCAATGCAATGTTTCGTTTGATTTCTTGGCTTTTGCTTCCATGGGCATTGATTGTGGATTCAAGTAAAATGAAATCCTAGACAACTTCAATATTTTCTCCATTTGTCATGATGTTGCTTATTGGTCGACTTGTGAGGATTTTGTTTTCTTTATGTTTAGGTGTAAACCATACCGAAGTCTGTAGCCTTTGATCTTCATCTTTAAGTGCTTCAAGTCTTGTTCACTGTCAGCAAGCAAGGTTGTGTCACCTGCAAATTGCAGGTTGTTAATGAGTCTTCCCCCAATTCTCATGCCCTGTTCTTCATAGTCCAGCTTCTCAGATTATTTGCTGAGCGTACAGATTGAATAAGTACAGCAAAAGGATACAACCCTGATGCACACCTTTCCTGATTTTAACCACCCAGAATCCCCTTGTTCTGTTTGAACAACTGCCTCTTCGTCTTTGCACAGGTTTTCATGAGCACAATTAAGCATTCTGGAACCCTCATTCTTCTCAAAGTTATCCATAATTTGTTATGATCCACACAGTCAAACGTTTTTGCATAGTCAATGAAATATTCCCTGTTTTCAGCCAGGGTCCATCTGACATCAGCAATGATATCCCTGGTTCCACACCCTCTTCTGAATCCGTCTTTAATTTCTGGCAGTTTCCTGTCGAAGTACTGCTGCAACTGCTTTTGAATGATCTTCAGCAAAGTTTTACTTATGTGTGAAATTAATATTGTTTGATAATTTGCACATTCTATTGGATCACCTTTACTTGGAATGGGCACAAATATGGATTTCTTACAGTCACTTTGCCAGATAGCTGTCTTCCAAATTTCTGGGCATAGATGAGTGAGCACTTCCAATGCTGCGACCATTTGCTGATACATCTCAACTGATATTCTATCAGTTCCTGAGGCCTTGTTTTTACCAATGCTTTTGGTGCAGCTTGGGCCTCTTCCTTCAGTACTATCAGTTCTTGATCACATGTTACCCCCTGAAATGGTTGAATGTCAACAAATTATTTTTGGTACAGTGACTCTCTGCATTCCTTCTAACTTCTTTTGATGTTAGGTCGTTCAATATTTTGCCCATAGAATTCTTCAATATTGCAACTTGAGGCTTGAATGTTTCCTTCGGTTCTTTCAGCTTGAAAAATGCGGAACCTGTTCTTCCCTTTTTGTTTTCTAACTTTCCTTTGTCTTCTCCAGCCGTGCTTTTAAATCTTCTGTTCATCTCTTTTACTTCCTCATGTCTTCCATTTGCTTTATCTACTCAACCTCCAAGAGCAAGTTTCAGAGCCTCTTCTGACATCCATTTTGGTCTTTTCTTTCTTTCCTGTCTTTTTAATGACCCCTTACTTTCTTCATGTATGATGTCCTTGATGTAATTCCAAAACTCATCTGATCTTTGGTCATTAGTTTTCAATGCATCAAATCTATCCTTGAGATGGTCTCTAAATTCAGGTAGGATATACTCAAGATTGTACTTTGGCTCTCTTGGACCTGTTTTGGTTTTCTTCAGCTTCAAGCTGAACCTGCATATGAACAATTGGTCTGTTCCACAGTTGGCCTCTGGTCTTGTTTTGACTGATTATATTGAGCTTTCCCATTGTTTGTTTCCACAGATGTAATCTATTTGATTCCTGTGTCTTCCATCTGGTGAGGTCCATGTGTATAGTCACTGTTTATGTTGTTGAAAAAAGTATTTGCAATGAAGAAGTCATTGGTATTGCAAAATTCTATCACGCAATCTCCAGCATTGTTTCTATCGCCAAGGCCATGTTTTCCAACAACTGATGCTTCTTCTTTGTTTCGAACTTCCACATTCCAATCACTAGTAATTATCAGTGCACCTTGGTTGCAAGTTTGATCAATTTCAGACTGCAGAAGTGGGTAAAAATCTTCAGTTTTTTCATCTTTGGCATTAGTGTTTGGTGCACAAATTTGAATAATAGTCGTACTAACTGGTCTTCCTTGTAGGTATATGGATATTATCCTATCACTAACAGTATTGTATCTCAGGATAAATCATGAAATATTCTTTTTTGACAACGAATGCAACCTCATTCCTCTTCAATTTGTCACTCCCGGCATAGTTGACCATGTGATTGTCGATAGGAAATGGCCAGTACCAGCCCGTTTGTCCATTTCTGCTCACTAATACCTAGAATAGGGATGTTTGTGTTTTCTATTTCATTTTTGACAATTTCCAATTTTCCTAGATTCTTACTTCATAATTCCACATTCTGATTATCAATGGAGGTTTATAGTTGTTTATTCTCATTTTGCATCTTGCTACATCAAAAAATGATGCCTGATTGCATCCATGTCATTAAGGTCGACCCTACTTTGAGGAGACAGCTCTTCCCCATTTGTGTTTTGAGTGCCTTCCAACCTAAGGGGCTCATCTTCTGGCACTAAATCAGACAACGTTCAGCTGATATTCATAAGGTTATCACTGGCTAATTTTCTTTTCTTTTTTTTTTCCGGAATTTTTTTTTTAATTTTTATTAAGCTTCAAGTGAACATTTACCATTCCAATCAGTCTGTCACATGTAGGTTTACATACATCTTACTCCCTTCTCCCACTTGCTCTCCCCCTATTGAGTCAGCCCTTACAGTCTCTCGTTTCGTGCCAATTTTACCATCTTCCCTCTCTCTCTATCTTCCCATCCCCCCTCCAGTCAAGAGTTGCCAACACACTCTCCAGTGACCACCTGATTTAATTAGCTCACTCTTCATCTGTATCTCTCTCCCCCCCACTGACCAGTCCTTTTCATGCCTGACGATTTGTCTTCGGGGATGGTTCCTGTCCTGTGCCATCAGAAGTTCTGGGGGGCATTGTCTCTGGGATTCCTCTAGTCGCAATCATACCATTAGGTGTGGTCTTTTAATGAGAATTTGGGGTCTGTATCCCATTGGTCTCCTGCTCCCTCAGGAGTTGTCTGTTGTGTTCCCTGACAGGGCAGACATCGATTGTGGCCGGGCACCAACTAGTTCTTCTGGTCTCAGGATAATGTAGGTCTCTGGTTCAAGTGGCCCTTTCTGTCTCTTGGGTTCTTAGTTGTCGTGTGACCTTGGTGTTCTTCCTTTGCCTTTGCTCCCGGTGGGTTGAGACCAATTAATGTATTTTAGATGGCCGCTTGTTGGCATTTAGGACCCCAGGCGCCACAATTCAAAGTGGGATGCAGAGTGTTTTCATAATAGAATTGTTTTGCCCATTGACTTAGAAGTCCCCTCAAACCAAGTTCCCCAGATCCCAGCCCCTGCTTCGCTGACCTTTGAAGCTTTCATTTTATCTCGGAAACCTCTTTACTTTTAATCCAGTCCAATTAGGCTGACCTTCTTTGTTTTGAGTGTTGTCTTTCCCTTCACCCAAAGCAATTCCCATCTAGAGATTGATCAATAAAAAGCCCTCTCCCTCCCTCCCTCCCTCCCCCCTTTGTAACCACATAAGTATGTGTTCTTCTCCGTTTTTTCTATTTCTCAAGATCTTATAATAGTGGTCTTATACAATATTTGTCCTTTTGCAACTGACTCATTTCGCTCAGCATAATGCCTTCCAGATTCCTCCATGTTATGAAATGTTTCAGAGATTCATCACTGTTCTTTATCAATGCGTAGTATTCCATTGTGTGAATATACCACAATTTATTTACCCATTCGTCCGTTGATGGACATCTTGGTTGCTTCCAGCTTTTTGCTATTGTAAACAGAGCTGCAATAAACATGGGTGTGCATATATCTGTTTCTGTGCAGGCTCTTGTATCTTTAGGGTATATTCCGAGGAGTGGGATTTCTGGGTTGTATGGTAGTTCTATTTCTAACTGTTTAAGATAACGCCAGATGGATTTCCAAAGTGGTTGTACCATTTTACAATCCCACCAGCAGTGTATGAGAGTTCCAATCTCTCCGCAGCCTCTCCAACATTTATTATTTTGTGTTTTTTGAATTAATGCCAGTCTAGTTGGTGTCAGATGGAATCTCATCGTAGTTTTAATTTGCATTTCTCTAATGGCTAATGATCGAGAGCATTTTCTCATGTATCTGTTAGCTGCCTGAATATCTTCTTTAGTGAAATGTGTGTTCATGTCCTTTGCCCACTTCTTGATTGGGTTGTTTGTCTTTTTGTGGTTGAGTTTTGACAGAGTCATGTAGATTTTAGAGATCAGGCGCTGGTCTGAGATGTCATAGCTGAATATTCTTTCCCAGTCTGTAGGTGGTCTTTTTACTCTTTTGGTGAAGTCTTTAGATGAGCATAGGTGTTTGATTTTTAGGAGCTCCCAGTTATCGGGTTTCTCTTCATCATTTTTGGTAATGTTTTGTATTCTGTCTATGCCCTGTATTAGGGCTCCTAGGGTAGATCCTATTTTTTCTTCCATGATTTTTATCGTTTTAGTCTTTATGTTTAGGTCTTTGATCCACTTGGAGTTAGTTTTTGTGCATGGTGTGAGGTATGGGTCCTGTTTCATTCTTTTGCAAATGGATATCCAGGTATGCCAGCACCATTTGTTAAAAAGACTATTATTTCCCCAATTGACTGACACTGGTCCTTTGTCAAATATCAGCTGCTCATACATGGATGGATTTATATCTGGATTCTCAATTCTGTTCCATTGGTCTATGTGCCTGTTGTTGTACCAGTACCAGGCTGTTTTGACTACTGTAGCTATATAATAGGTTCTGAAATCAGGTAGGGTGAGGCCTCCCACTTTCTTCTTCTTTTTCAGTAATGTTTTGCTTATCCGAGGGTTCTTTCCTTTCCATATGAAATTAGTGATTTGTTTCTCTATCCCCTTAAAGTATGACATTGGTATTTGGATTGGAAGTGCGTTATATGTATAAATGGCTTTTGGTAGAATAGACATTTTTACTATGTTAAGTCTTCCTATCCATGCGCAGGGTATGTTTTTCCACTTAAGTGTGTCCTTTTGAATTTCTTGTAGCAGAGTTTTATAGTTTTCTTTGTATAGGTCTTTTACATCCTTGGTAAGATTTATTCCTAAGTATTTATCTTCTTGGGGGCTACTGTGAATGCTATTGATTTGGTTATTTCCTCTTCGGTGTTCTTTTTGTTGATGTAGAGGAATCCAAGTGATTTTTGTATGTTTATTTTATATCCTGAGACTCTTCCAAACTCTTCTATTAGTTTCAGTAGTTTTCTGGAGGATTTCTTGGGGTTTTCCATGTATACGATCATGTCATCTGCAAATAGTGATAGCTTTACTTCCTCCTTACCAATCTGGATACCCTTTATTTCTTTGTCTAGCCTAATTGCCCTGGCTAGGACTTCAAGTACGATGTTGAATAAGAGCGGTGATAAAGGGCATCCTTGTCTGGTTCCCGTTCTCAAGGGAAATGCTTTCAGGTTCTCTCCATTTAGAGTGATATTGGCTGTTGGCTTTGCATAGATGCCCTTTATTATGTTGAGGAATTTTCCTTCAATTCCTATTTTGGTTAGAGTTTTTATCATAAATGGGTGCTGAACTTTGTCAAATGCCTTTTCTGCATCTATAGATAAGATCATGTGGTTTTTATCTTTTGTTTTATTTATGTGATGGATTACATTAATGGTTTTTCTGATATTAAACCAGCCTTGCATACCTGGTATAAATCCCACTTGATCAGGGTATATTATTTTTTTGATGTGTTGTTGGATTCTATTGGCTAGAATTTTGTTGAGGATTTTTGCATCTATGTTCATGAGGGATATAGGTCTAAAATTTTCTTTTTTTGTAATGTCTTTACCTGGTTTTGGTATCAGGGAGATGGTGGCTTCATAGAATGAGTTGGGTAGTATTCCGTCTTTTTCTATACTTTGAAATACCTTCAATAGTAATGGTGTTAAGTCTTCTCTGAAGGTTTGGTAGAACTCTGCAGTGAAGCCATCTGGGCCAGGACATTTTTTTGTTGGGAGTTTTTTGATTACCGTTTCAATCTCTTTTTTTGTTATGGGTCTATTTAGTTGTTCTACTTCTGAATGTGTTAGTTTAGGTAAGTAGTATTGTTCCAAGAACTTATCCATTTCTTCTAGGTTTTCAAATTTGTTAGAGTACAATTTTATGTAGTAACCTGATATGATTCTTTTGATTTCATTTGGTTCTGTTGTGATGTGGTCCTTCTCGTTTCTTATTCGGGTTATTTGTTTCCTTTCCTGTTTTTCTTTAGTCAGTCTAGCCAGTGGTTTATCAATTTTGTTAATTTTTTCAAAGAACCAGCTTTTGGCTTTGTTAATTCTTTCAATTGTTTTTCTGTTCTCTAATTCATTTAGTTCAGCTCTAATTTTTATTATTTGTTTTCTTCGGGTGCCTGATGGATTCTTTTGTTGCTCACTTTCTATTTGTTCAAGTTGTAGGGACAATTCTCTGCTTTTGGCTCTTTCTTCTTTTTGTATGTGTGCATTTATCGATATTAATTGGCCTCTGAGCACTGCCTTTGCTGTGTCCCAGAGGTTTTGATAGGAAGTATTTTCATTCTCATTGCTTTCTAAGAATTTCCTTATTCCCTCCTTGATGTCTTCTATAACCCAGTCTTTTTTCAGGAGGGTATTGTTCATTTTCCAAGTATTTGATTTCTTTTCCCTAGTTTTTCTGTTCTTGATTTCTAGCTTCATTGCCTTGTGGTCTGAGAAGATGCTTTGTAATATTTCGATGTTTTGGATTCTGCAAAGATTTGTTTTATGCCCTGATATGTGGTCTATTCTAGAGAATGTTCCATGTGCGCTAGAAAAAAAAGTATATTTTGCAGCAGTTGGGTGGAGAGTTCTGTATAAGTCAATGAGGTCAAGTTGGTTGATTGTTGTAAGTAGGTCTTCCGTGTCTCTATTGAGCTTCTTACTTGATGTCCTGTCCTTCTCCGAAAGTGGTGTGTTGAAGTCTCCTACTACATATGTGGAGGTGTCTATCTCACTTTTCAATTCTGTTAAAATTTGATTTATGTATCTTGCAGCCCTGTCATTAGGTGCGTAAATATTTAATATGGTTATGTCTTCCTGATCAATTGTCCCTTTTATCATTATATAGTGTCCTTCTTTATCCTTTGTGGCAGATTTAAGTCTAAAGTCAATTTTGTCAGAAATTAATATTGCTACTCCTCTTCTTTTTTGCTTATTGTTTGCTTGATATATTTTTTTCCATCCTTTGAGTTTTAGTTTGTTTGTGTCTCTAAGTCTAAGGTGTGTCTCTTGTAGGCAGCATATAGATGGATCGTGTTTTTTTATCCAGTCCGTGACTCTCTGTCTCTTTATTGGTGCATTTAGTCCATTTACATTCAGCGTAATTATAGATAAGTAAGTTTTTAGTGCTGTCATTTTGATGCCTTTTCATGTGTGTTGTTGGCCATTTCATTTTTCCACATGCTTTTTTGTGCTGAGACGTTTTTCTTAGTAGCTTGTGAGATCCTCATTTTCATAAAGTTTAACTTTGTGTTTATTGAGTCGTTACGTTTTTCTTGGCTTTTTTCTTGAGTTATGGGATTGATATTCCTTTTTGTGGTTACCTTTTTATTTACCCCTATTTTTCTAAGTAAAACCCTAACTTGTATCCTTCTATTTCGCCTTGTATCACTCTCCATCTGGCAGTTCAATGCCTCCTATATTTAGTCCCTCTTTTTGATTATTTTGATCGTTTATCTATTGATTTCCGTGATTTCCTGTTGTGTGTATTATTTTGTTTATTTATTTATTTATTAGAATTAATCTTAATTTGTTTGTTTTTGTGCTTTCCCTGTTTGAGTTGCGTTGATATCAGGACGTTCTGTTTTGTGACCTAGTTTTGTGCTGGCACCTGATATTATTGGTCATCCGGCCAAACAATCTCCTTTAGCATTTCTTGCAGTCTTGGTTTAGTTTTTGCAAATTCTCTAAACTTGTGTTTATCTGTAAATATCTTAATTTCTCCTTCATATTTCAGAGAGAGTTTTGCTGGATATATGATCCTTGGTTGGCAGTTTTTCTCGTTCAGTGCTCTGTATACGTCGTCCCATTCCCTTCTTGCCTGCATGGTTTCTGCTGAGTAGTCTGAACTTATTCTTATTGATTCTCCCTTGAAGGAAACCTTTCTTTTCTCCCTGGCTGCTTTTAAAATTTTCTGTTTGTCTTTGGTTTTGGCAAGTTTGATGATGATATGTCTTGGTGTTTTTCTTTTTGGATCAATCTTAAATGGGGTTCGATGAGCATCTTGGATAGATATCCTTTCGTCTTTCATGGTGTCAGGGAAGTTTTGTGTCAGGAGTTCTTCAACTATTTTCTCTGTGTTTTCTGTCCCCCCTCCCTGTTCTGGGACTCCAATCACTCGCAAGTTATCCGTCTTGATAGAGTCCCACATGATTCTTAGGGTTTCTTCATTTTTTTAAATTCTTTTATCTGATTTTTTTTTCAGCTATGTTGGTGTTGTTTCCCTGGTCCTCCAGAAGTCCCAGTCTACATTCTAATTGCTCGAGTCTGCTCCTCTGACTTTCTATTGCGTTGTCAAATTCTGTAATTTTATTGTTAATCTTTTGGATTTCTACATGCTATCTCTCTATGGATTCTTGCAGCTTGTTAATTTTTCCACTATGTTCTTGAATAATCTTTTTGAGTTCTTCAACAGTTTTATCAGTGTGTTCCTTGGCTTTTTCTGCAGTTATCCTAATTTCATTTGTGATATCTTTAAGCATTCTGTAAATTAGTTTTTTATATTCTGTATCTGATAATTCCAGGATTGTATCTTCATTTGGGAAAGATTTTGATTCTTTTGTTTGGGGGGTTGGAGAAGCTGTCATGGTCTGTTTCTTTATGTGGTTTGATATGGACTGCTGTCTCCGAGCCATCACTGGGAAACTAGATTTTCCAAGTAGTCGGCTAAAAAAAAAATGCAGTCAGATCCCTATCTGAATTCTCCCTCTGGCTCCGGGTATTCGGATGTTAATGGGGTCGCCTGGGGAGGGTGGGGGAGGGATCTGAGAGCTCGGAGTGTAGCACCACAGAATATAGAGCTGAACACCACGTTCACGCTCCGGCCCCGTTCGCCAAAATCCGGGCTGGATGGGTCCCTGGCTAGGACACTGCTTTCCTTGCTCGGAAACCAGTCAGTTCCTCCTGGGGACTTCCTCCGGTGCGCGGCACCGCTCGTGGGCACTGGGTGGGCGTTTCCCGCACGAATGGGTGGGCCCGCCCCCTGGGTCAATTCAGGCGATTATAATTGGGTCCCGCGGTCACGCCCCGCCTGTGAGCGCGCCCAAATCCCAGCGGGATGACTTCCGGGTTGAGACGCTGCTTTCCCCGTTCAGGAACCAGTCACTTCCTCCCGGGGACTTCTCCTTCCGGTGCGCCACACCTCTCGCGCAAACTGTGAGGGCGTCACTCGCATGACCAGGTGGTCCCGCCCCCTGGGTCAATTCAGGGTAATAAAAAATGGACCCTGCGCTCACGCCCCGCCCGCGCGCACGTGCGCCCAGATCCCAGCGGATGGCTCCCCGTCTGGGATGCTGCTTTCCCTGCTTTGAGACCAGACACTTCCGGGGATTTCACTCTCTGGTGTGCCGCGCCACACGCGCGGACTGGATGTGTGTCCTCCCGCACGAACGTGTGGGCCCCGCCCTGGGGTCACTTTAGGGAAATATAGTTGACCCCCCCCCCGCTCGCGCCCCGTCGGCTTCTCGCCTAACTCCCGGCGGGACGGCACCCCAGCTGGGACGCTGTTCTCCCCCCTCCCAGATCAGTCACTGCCTCCCGGGTGCTTCTCCCTCCGGCTGCGCCTCTACGCCGCCCGCGCCAACCTGCTAAACTTCCTCCCGGGATGGATTCAGGGGGGAAGGGGTGGGCCCCCTTTCTGTGCCGTCTGCCCCCCTGG